>NC_136513.1:83552204-83554704 GCF_053919585.1 Euprymna scolopes
ATATATATATATATATATATATATATATAGTAGAATATATATATATATATATATATATATATATATTCTACTACATTTTTGGGCTACTTTTATATATATATATATATATATATATATATATATATATATATATATATATAAAAGTAGCCCAAAAATGTAGTAGAATATATATATATATATATATATATATATATATTCTACTATATATATATATATATATATATATATAAAAGTAGCCCAAAAATGTAGTAGAATATATATATATATATATATATATATATATATATATTCTACTATATATATATATATATATATATATATATATATATAAAAGTAGCCCAAAAATGTAGTAGAATATATATATATATATATATATATATATATATATTCTACTATATATATATATATATATATATATATATAAAAGTAGCCCAAAAATGTAGTAGAATATATATATATATATATATATATATATATATTCTACTATATATATATATATATATATAAAAGTAGCCCAAAAATGTAGTAGAATATATATATATATATATATATATATATATATATATTCTACTATATATATATATATATATATATATATATATATATATATATATATATATATTCTACTATATATATGATTGATATAACAAATTAGTCTAAACTCCCTTAGGATAATTTAATACGAAATGGATTAGTGTTAACTAAAGCAGATCAAAAATATAAACTCGAAACAGCGAAGGGCATCGACTTACATAACCAAGAGGTGAGGAGGGCACTTGACGAACCTGAAATGCTGGAAGCAAGTCAACACAAACGAAAGAAAAGATTAGAAAAAAGAATATCCGAGAACCGCGAAAACTCTTAAATATTAAATTAAGTTGTAGAAACTTGATAAAAGGTTAAAGAAACACCTGAGCTGGATATTTATGGCCATTCATAGTCTGGAATCAAGAAAAACTTAAACTAATGACCATGTACAATGTATTGCACATTCGTACTCCGGTCGACTTTATTGAAAAAAAGAGAGACAGGGGAAAATGGTTGTTAAGTGTAAAAGACTGTGTCGATAGCATAAGAAAAAAACTAGAAAAATAAACAACACAAAAAACTTACCATTCCTGCAAAAGATACCGCAAAATAAATAATACAAAGAACAGCGAAACTTGAAACAAAACGTGAAAAAAAAAACATAGTAAACGGAGATATAGTTACACGGATGACCCACCAGGGAAAAGATGCACGAAAACCACCTACATTTGCCTAAAAAATGAATATCTAAACACATAAACAGAATGAATATTGGTAGCCATATAAAATAATCAGCGATACCAATGTACTATATAAAAGCTGAGATATGTATAAGCCAAAGAAACAGTGTGTAGACTCTACAGACAAAGAGACGAAATGCCAAGATCGCTAGGAAAATGGTTGGATCATTTTACCGTTCTAGTAGGTAACTAACTGCCGATGAAGTACTGTTGCCACATCTTGGCAGAAGCTGCATAGCGTACCATATCCGGCGTTGATAGAGGTTAAAACTGGCTTCGAAACCTAAAAGGTGATCTCAGTTTCTTTTCCCTGCAACCTCTTTCCCACAGAAGATAAGTTGTGAATCTGTCCTTGCTCGATCGTTATTTTCATGGCAATGCTCGACTGAACTCCAATCTATGGTCTCTCCTTGCCAAACTTTCACAAAAATCACTCGACTAGCTACAACCACTATATACGGTTTCCCTCACTCTTTAACTGTGCTTAAATCTAAATAAAGATTCTACGAACAAAGCTTCTTCCACAGAACTGTCTGCCTGTGGAACACTGTAACGCTAGCCTGCTTCCCGGTTAAATACAACATGGTAACCTTCAAATCCAATCTAACTACCCAATTTACACCATTAACGATTTCTATACTACCACCTTACATTCATTAATCCTTATCATCGAGTGGCCTTCGGGTCTTGATAAGTGATGACAAGTAAAGAAAAAAGGAAAATCAACCACGCCATGCAAAAGCAAGTACGACTACGTAGGTAAGACAATACTGTACACATTTCTGGACTTTTAATATGCAGACAAATTGTACATACTGTAACCAAGACTGTATTGGAAAACGAAATCATGAAATCATCTGGAATAATGGAAGTATTAACAAACAAACTCATCCAAGCAAAGTCAACGGACGATAAAAGCTGGAAATAATTGCGAAACCATAGCTGTCGCCGTTCCAGCAGTTCATAGGGTGTAAATGAGAAGGAGAGTATTTCTTCGAAACTCCGCGGATTAAGGACTATCCACTTATCTTGTGCTGCTTTTTAAATTAAATATGTGTTTAACTCTTTTTCAAGATGTCTTTTAACATGTTTTATTAATCATTTGTTCATATATATATATATATATATATATAGGAAATTTATTACTGTGAGTCCAGAATGAGTTTACAAATTGTTTCAACTAGAGGAAAATCCTCAAAGAGAGGAAAAATCCAACTAGCATCATCAGAATT
>NC_136513.1:83559704-83574704 GCF_053919585.1 Euprymna scolopes
ACCAAGGCTAGTCTTCTATATATGTGTATGTGTTTGTGTGTGTGTTTGTATGCCTCGCAAACATTTTCGACAGAGGCTGCGAAACCTCACGAGGTCGGTATTGTTCTTTAGCTCTAACCTCGACACATCGAAAAATTGGCAGTTTTCTACAACGAAGGGTCGGTTCTTTGCGTCGCCATTTTTGCAAGTCATCGTATCGATTGGATGGACTTTGCTTAATTTCAACGTTCTGAACTTCCGGTTGTAGTGTGGAGACATCGGCAAAGACGTCACGTTTTTTTTTGTTTGTTTTTTGTTTTTTTTCATCCTTCGCGTTACAGATTCGGGCCTGTCTGCCTGTCTACTACCACTTTTTTCTCTCTCCACCCAAACTACCTACTGTTGTTTCGCCTCCCCCCCCCACACACACTACTCCCAATTTATATTTTTAACCCCCCCCCACTAGGTGGTGCCTTAATCGACTGAAGCAATGCCGGGGAACCCTGCTACTAAACCACGTTTTTTAACAACTTTTAATTCGCCCCTACCCCGGGGGTCCTTGCTACACCTCCACAAATCCGGGCAACGCCGGGTACACCAGCTAGTATAATAATAAATATAAAATCTGCATTAATCAAAATATCATATTTAGGCGGCCTGCTAATTTCTATATATAAAAGTAAATGTTTTTTTAAGAAATACATACATTAGTATTTCAACGGTTGGGAGATTCAAGTATGTTTCAATCGGATTAAAATGCTCCAATGAATCTAAGACCCCCATAGGAATTTTTATTCCATTCCATCTAGAGTAATAAGTATGGTTATCGATTATTTCCATGCAATAACTTAAATATATTGGAATATAAAAATCACAATTTAAGGAAAGTAAGACATGGATTTTGGGTTTACTTTCGAAAGCCTGGTAACTCGTTTCTCTTATTGTTTTTAGCTGGTGCTACCAGATCAGGCTGTCTAAAGATATTGGATTCCTGAGACATAACCTTGATGCTTTTTGTTTTTCTACTTCGTTTTGCAAAGACGTTGACAAAACCAAAACCCTAACCCTAACCCACCTGTTCTCCCTCTTTCCTTCTTCCCATTTCCCCTTTTCTCTTTCAATCTCCCCCACTTCTTGACTTTTTACCTAACATGAATGTACCAGACATTGATATTGTAACTTTTTCTCCTCTTCCATTGCCAAACTCATTCATGTTCTGCAGGGCAGAAAACAAAAACGATAAAATCCACTATTAAACAACCAAACTAAACACTACAAACTAGCAATTGAAGATACAAAAAAAAATGAAGAAAAAAAACCTTCTACAAAATAACTGGATGCAACATGAATACTATTTCCAAGATAACTGGATTCGCCATTAGATAACCCGACAAGGGTTGATATGCCGTAAAAAAAAACAACTGAACCAAACTATAAATGACTTACATTATTTTATTTTTAATTCATTAAAACGAGAGAAATTGGCGCGACGGAGATGTCCTTTGGGGAGAGGAACGGGGAAGAACTCATTGCCGTCGCAATGTTGTGTAGTGGTTATCATATTCTAAGAGTGAGGTTTCTGGCAAAGAGGGAAGAATTGCTATTTTCTGGGTCAAAACTTATTCCATGTAATCGCTGGCAAATTTTTGACCAAGAAGTAGTACTTTTTTAGCTCATTACATCAAGTAGCTTCATGTCTTGTCTGATGCGATTCCCATAAAATTACTTTTAAATGGATTTTTCTTCGTTTATAAAACAAAAATTAAACACAGATTTTTGCTTTTATGGGCCCGTAATTTCAATTCTCCCCATAAATTCTCTATAGGGTTGAGATCGGGAGATTGACTAGGTCACTTTAAAACATTCATTTAAATTAAACCAATTTCATGTGAGTTTCGCAGTGTGTTTTGGATCGCCATCTTGTTGAAAAATCCAGTCTGATTTCAATTTGAGCAATTAACACATTCTTTAAGGTTTTTCTCCAATATACTCCTATAAAGTGCTCCATTCATTTTTCCTTTTATTATTTTCACTTTTCCTACACCTCCTACACTAAAACAACCCCAGATCATAATGGATCCTCCTCCAAATTTTACTGTTAGGGTGGTGTTTTTGATTGGTAATCAGTACCTTTTTTTCTCCAAACTTTTGGTGTTTTGGGAGTGCCAAACAAGTCAATTTTGGTCTCTTCTGACCAAAGCACGTTATGCCAAAACTCTAGAAGCCAAAACTCTAAAAGCTTGCTTGCATACTCATTTGCAAAATCAAGCCTAGCACGAACATACTTTGGCTTAAGAAGGGAAAGTTTCCTTGCTGATCTAGAGAAGATGTCTTTAAGGTGAAGGGTTCTACTGATTGTGTCCTTGCTAACTTTAATTTCACTGTTTTTTAAGTCCATCTGCAGCTCTCCAAGAGTAATTCTAGGCGAATTCATAACCTTCCTTGTTAATTCCCTTTCAGCACGTTTGGTTATTTTTCACGGATGACCTGATCTGGTCCAAGGAAGGGTTGATTTGTGAGACTTGCAGTGCCGAATTATTGTTCCAACAGAATTGAATGGAACCATCAACTCTTTGGATATTGTTCTATATCCCAATCCACTTTGATGAAGATTTACAATTCGTTTTCTGAGCTCTTGGCGAATCTGTTTATTCTTCCCCATGATGTGGTTGCTTACAATACGGTTATTAGATAAAGAATGAGGCAGCACTTTTACTAATTGCTTACTTCGATGTCTATTTGTTGTGGGGCTCAGTTGGATCCACAAGAACGACACGGGAAAACATGTAGTAGGTAGTTTACAAGTGTATTAAGGAGAGGTACAAGGTTGGTTGGTTGTTTTTGTTTTACGGCATATCAACCCTTTTCGGGTTATTTACTGCCGAATCCAAAGATGTTGAAGAAAAATTGGTAATAGAATATATTTGTTGTTTTCAGATCAGTTTCTATTTAACCCATAGTTGGGACCCTAATAGATACTACCACTCCGGGTCAGAGTGGACCTGGGAGCAATGGTAATTAAAGGGTGGCTCCACACTCCCCAAAGCCCGCAAGTTTGGGCCTCACCACTGGATATAGTTTAAGGTCATATCCAGGACCAGAGGTACAAGGATATAGAGAAAGATAAAGAGAACAGTACAATATACGTCGAGATCTCGCTCCACCGTACCATGATTAGGAGCTGATTATATAGGATCTGGACGAGTCCATTATGGGATGAGATACAGTCTCACAACACTATTCCATATTCCTGAACATTCTAGAAGCTTCTAAGCATTTTACCATGATAAACTGTCATAAAATTATTGAGAAATCTAATGAATATGTTGTAAACTTTTACATTGCTAATTATTGACTTTTCTCTTCGCGTTGTGCTAAATTGTTATTTTTTATTTCCCCCACTGTTTCTAGTTTCAATACTTTTTCTATGTTTATAAAAAATTTCATTACCACTTGGAAGCTACAAATACAAAAACTGGCAGTTTCAAATGTGTATATTTGCGGGAGACTGTATATGACTAGCAGAGAGACACGACGTAGCCCGGGATTGATTAATGATTAACGAATGTTCTGGACTTCCAATATTTTTATTGTCGTCGAAATCAGTGAAATCACCCATTTTTCTAAAATTGAATCGATTTATCGTTACTATCGTCGGGGATTCACCAGAGTGTACCAGAAGAAAAATTTTCATGCCCTCTCACAGTGACATAGTTCACAATACTGTTTAGTCTATTTTACACTGTACAGAACCTACTGTTGATTTTATATAATTAAAATCCAAAAGTTAGGTGCTCTAAAAAGAAACATTCATTTTGAACACGCTCTTATCGAAGGCATTCCAAAAAAAATCTAAAAACACTACCCGACATAAAAAGTATATGTGTGTGAAATTTCAAAAGATCGGGCAAAGCCGTTTCGAAGTACACAGGGAACGAATTCTGACGCAAACACACACACGCGCACAAAGTGCCTTCTCTCTATATATAAAAGGTAAAAAGGTGTGTGTTTGTGTGTTTGTATGTCTCGCAAAATATTTCGATAAATGTGACGGCTCTTTACGAGATCGGTATTTTTTTATGCTCGATGCTTCGGACGACAAATATCGAAAAATTGGCTGAGAAAATTAATTCGTTCACCATCAACTTTGCATTTTATTATCAGGAGGGGTCGCTTTTTTCGTCGACATTTTTGCAAGTCAGCATCACCGTGGGATTGACTACGCTTAATTTCAATGCTCTCGATTCCGATTGCACGATGGAGACATCGGCTAAGACGTTACGTTTTTTGTTTTGTTTTGTTTTGTTTTTTTCTTCTTCGCGTGACGGGTTCGAGCCTGCCTCCTTGCCTAATACCACTTTTTTAACACTTCTCTTCACCCAAACTGGCTATTGTTGTTTTGATTCCCTCCTCCTGCTTCTACCACTCTTACCCCCCTCCGAGGTTCTTTACTACACCTCTACACACCCGGGCAACGCTAGATACCACGCTAGCTTATATGTAAGTAGAGTTTATAATAGTTCTAGCGACTTATTAATTTTCTCTAAATGGTAGGTGATTGTTTATGTAACCACTTTTATTAACTATTTCCTTTGCAATACTAAGTTTATTAACACGTGGATTTACGAATTACTTGACTTCCTCATAAAAGCAATATTAATTATTATTCAAATTCATACTAAAACAGTAACTTCCGGTCGCTCAACTCTTTTATGAAAGCTTCTTTTTAAGATCTTCCATGAAATACACTCATCCTATCATTTATTGACCGTTTATTTCATTTAATTATGACATATACGGTCTACTTATAAATCTAGATAATTTTTAATCATCTTAATTATGTTAAATTTTCCAGTGGCCTTGCTAATAGTCGATTTAGAACATCGACTATTATTATTAAAAAAGTAAAACGTTAGATAATGAACACTATTATTGTTTTGTAACTGTTATGTAGAAAGAGGTAAGCAAAGAGAATGTTATTGTGAGAAGAAATGTTTTGTAAAATCTTTAGAAACAATCAAGAAAGGAATGCGGCCTTGGAGTTGGGTGTTAAAATACTAAACAATAAATTTAGTCAGGAAACGTGACTGAAGGTCACGTGCTAGATCTTTGTATGGTCGAGTGACGTAAAGACAAAAGAAATAGTTACATATATACAAGCAGAGTTAGGAGTTAGGAAAAGACACAGAGAGAGGGTGAGACGGATGAAGAGTGTTGTAGACGGGATCTGTAATGGCCCTGTACGGGCGTGCAGGAAAACATTTGTAATAAACGCTGTCTGGAAATATAACCGGAGACTCCTGGTCGTTTCTGTGAAAGGAATATACATTTCAGCTTTTGTCAAATTCATCAACCAAGACGCCAGATGAATGAAGGTAATGTTTCACTGTTTGGCAAGATATAATTCCCCTGAAGATGTTCTGTGTCTTTGTTGTAAAGGTAATGCTTGTTGATAAAATGTTGTATGTCCCCTTGAACTGTTTATATGTGTAATTTGATAGCATTTATGAACACAACTCATCATATACCCAACGCACTAATACACAGACCTTATACCCTCACAACATAACAATCATTATTTATCATTATTAGTATCTTGGTGTATCTATTTAAATATACTTTTACATGGTTTTTATAGTTTGTTGATAGTGAATCATTTCATTTATTCTTATAAACACACTTTTTTCAAGCACTATGGATAATAATCAAGGTAAGTTTATGAAATGTAAAAATTATCAATGGTAGTTTAACTATTGAACTTCATAATTTTCCAGTTTGAAGACAATCATAGTATCATTACTTTTAATCGAACTAAAATTCCAGAGGCGGTTTGTTTTCTTGTGTTTACAAAATCTAAATCACTTATTACAGTGAAGCATGCGTTTGGAGTGAAATTCAATTTCGATGCTTCTTCTCACACGAACATCCGAAGGTGGTTTAAGCAGGTTGAAGAGAGTGGGTGTCTGTGTAAAGGCAAACATACCGGGAAACTGCGAACTTCAGCGGAAGTTGTGAAGAGAATCCGTACTGCGTTTACTTGGAGCCCAAGGAAGTCCACATGCCGTACAAGTCGTGAGCTGGAAATTCCTCAACCCACGTTATGGTGTGTGCTTAAAAACGGATGGATATAAGCTGTACAGATTGAAGATCCTTCGGGCTCTTAAAAACAACTACTACCTACGACGAATGGAAGTTTGTAAGCAGATACTCAAATGATGGAGGACGACGAAGTCAATTTTTATCTGAATAGCAAAATTAATCGATACAATATGCGAACTTGGTGAACAGAAAATCCTCATAAAATTATTCAACATGCAAAAGCTTCTTTTTCTGTACTGTCCCTTGCAACAAGTTTTATGACCCATTTTTGTTTCAAGTGACAATGCTATAAGGATATGTTACGAAACATGCTCTTCCTATAAATGGTAGCCGAGTCAACGGATACATTTTTCAACAAGATGGGGCACCTCCCTACTGGAGCTTATTACTTAGAGCGTCTTTATACGAAAAACTGTCTCAGCGACGGATTGGTCGAATAAGTGTCCAAGGCATTGGGTTTTTTGTGTTTGGCTTCCTGGATCTTCCGACCTCGCTATAGAAATACTGAAAAACAATAACAGTGAAATAACTGATTTGTCTTGTCATAGCTTCCGTTAAGCTACGCCGGAAGTTGGCTAGCACGTTGGCCGTGAAAGTTTTTGTACCGGTTAAATGAAACCATTTGATCTCTTCTCCAATAAATAGAGTTTTAGTCATTTGCAGGAAATTCACACACATTGAATAAATAGGCGCAAAGCCAGTTTTAGAATACCTATTGACATGGGAAGTAATCTCTACCAGTTCAAAATATGTAGACTCGAGTCAATCTACTTATTAAATAGGGTACTAACTGTAGATCATTGAAGGGATCAATAGATTATACAAAGTTGGACGATAAAGTTGTCGTCATAACGAAAACAACACAACCGCTTTATTTTAAAATCTTTATTTAAAAAAAAAACAATTTAGGTAGCTTGATTATGTAGTAGAGCTGGCATCTGTTCAATGTAGCCGCCTTCAAAATTGACTTTGATGTTATGGGAAGTCACGTTAGTGATGTTCTCGACATATGACCAAACGAAGTAGTTCAATGGGTTGAAGTTGATGGAGGAGGTGGGCCAGTTGTGTGAAGGGATAAAGTCGTAGTACTCCTTCTGAAGCCAAGCCTGCGTTTCTTTAGATTTGTGGGCCGCCGCCGAGTTCTGCTACCACATCCAGTATCTGCCAGCGTTCACCTGATTGCACGAGGGGATCACCACACCCTGCAGCATATCCAAATATACTTTGATGTTGACTTTCAAGCCGACTTCGAAAATGTGAAGTGGCGTGATACCAAAGACTATAACTGTAGATCATCCGATGCGTTGAGCTGTGCCGTCAAGCGTTAAGCTGTCCGGATTTTCATTTTGAGGGTGCTGGCAATGGTGCTGTACTCATAATTTGGACGACAATCTAGGGCGACAATGTTATCGTTGACGTTTCACTCTGTATTTATGCGTATTTACGACCGGGCAACGCCGGGCGGTTTGCTAGTATTTTATATTTTCTCATAATAATCACAAGGACACGTGCGCGCACGTGTGTGTGTGTGTGTGTATGTGTGTGTTTGTGTGTGTGTGTGTTTGTGTGTGTGTGTGTGTGTGTGCGTGTGTGTGTGTGTGTGCAATAAACCGAGTGGAATTTGGGAAAAGCGGCCTTTTGCCAGTTTTCCATACATTTCCCAACTACTAACGGTGAGCACCTGTTCTATTAGCCAGATTTCGTTCTGAGAAAAATACAATATTTCCTTTGTCACGAATTTTCAGAATTATAATATAAGTTATAGTTTAAAGTGCATGAAAAAAAAACTATTGCAAAATTTATAGATATTCAACGCGGAAAGTTTTGGGTTTTTTTTTCTATAAATACGTACATTTTAATTATTTGTCTTTCAAAATAACAACATCTAATGCATGAACTAGTTTCCGGTGTTCGTTCATTTCAATTTTATTAGAACTGCAAGGAGGCACAATCCTTTTTCTTCAGTTTCTCTTTTTTATTTTTTCGTCGTTCTTTTCTTCTTTTCCTACTACTACTACCACTTTTTCTTGTTCTTTAAATTCTACTACTACTACTACTACTACTGCTACTCGTTTCCAATATTATTCTCTCTTGTTACTAATATTACTGCTACTCGTTTCTGTTATTCTCCTCTTACCACTCCTATTTTTTCTTCTTCAAATCCGTTTTCCTCTTTTTCTTATCTTACTACTACTACTACTACTACTTTTACTTAAAATACTACTATTACTTCTACTGCTACTACTCGTTTCTCTTTATCATCTTCTCTTACTACTACTATTTTATCTTCTTCAAATTCTTCCACTCCTACTACTGCTACTTTCTCTTCTTCTTCTTCTTCTTCTTCTTCTACATTTTCTACTACGACTATAACGTTCTCTTCTAATTATTTAATTTTTAAAAATATTCTGTATTCTACAGGAGGCAACGATAACGTTGTCGCCCTAAAAAAGACAACGGAATCTTTTATTGTTGAAGATTATCTACTAGTTGGCCAGTTATGTACAAATTCCAAGAGCTATAGAAACATTCTAGCCCGTCTGAAGTGATTAAAGGACGAACAGGCGATTTGGACAAAATCCTTATGCAGGATGGAATGATAAAATTATTGCCCAAGAAAAGACGACATGATTCTTTTTTTTTTTACACGGTGGTCACCATTTATCAAGGCCCGGAAGCCACTCAGGGATAAGGGTTATTACAAGTACAGTACGTTAGTGTGGAGATTTAATAAAGTGTTTAGGAATTTGTTAACGCTGGACTTGAAGACATCCAAGTTGTAGCCAGGTGGGAAGCAGGCAGACGGAACAGAGTTCCACAGGCGTGCAGTTCTAAGAAAGAAGTTGGATTCCATTTCCGTTTGATGACAATCGGTTTCTTTTTTTTCTTCTTTTTTTTTTTTTAATTTTTTTGCAGATCACCAACTAGTTGGTTAGTTGTGTACAAATCCCAAGAGCGATAGGAGCCTTTAATCATGTCTGAAAGTGACACAATATTCAACTAGCGAAATAGGAGATGCGCCGTTGTATAACTCATGCTCTCTACCGACCCAAATTATGACAACAGAACCATTGCCAGGACCCTCAAAATGCGTTGCTCGATTGCCATGAATAACAGGGACGTGCACAGGGTGACGAAAATACAGTTTCCGGTCACGGTTTTTGGTTTTGGTGTGGTTTAAAGTGAGGACCATAACATGCTATTTTACATCTTCGAAGTCGGCTTAAAAGTCAACAGCCTAGTGTACCTGAATGTGCCGCAGAGTGTGGTAATCCCTTATTACCATCAGGTGGCCGCTAACAGGCCCTGGGTGTGGCGGTAGGACTCGGTGCCGACCCACAAGTTTAAGGACACCCAGACTTGGCATCAAGAGTGATACGACTTTGTGACCTTTCTCCCACTGGCCCAACTCCTCTCCCGACCTGAACTGCTCGACTACTTCATTTGGTCATACAGCAAGCATATCAGCAACATGATCTTCCACAACATCAAAGCCAGCATGATCGCCGTCATCTGTTGAGTATTCGCCGAACTTTCGCCGGCACTTGTGGAAAAGTCATGCTCCCAGTTTCGGACCCGTACCAGGGCGGTGATTGAGGCTGAAGGCGGCTACATTAAATGTATGTTAGCTCTAGTACATAGGTTATCTGAATTAATATTTTTCTACAGCTTTAAGCTGACAACTTTATTGTTCCACCCGTATGACTTTTTATTCTGTGTTTTTCTTTTCAATTTAATCTTTTTCTAAACTTCTCTTCAAAATGGCTTCCTTCAATTTTTTCTTTTTCTGATATTCTTATGCAAACGTTCGTATTCTTGAATTTTTTATTTTTCTCCTTCATCTTTATTTCGACATTTTTTTTAAAAAATATTCTTTGTCTATGCTCCTTCCTATTTTGTTGGTCCCCCGAAAAAAGGAGAGTGGACCTGTAAATTCACCCTTGTCCATTCGTCCGTCCGTCTGTCTGTTTGTCTCTCCGCACTTTTCTCAATAACTTCGTCTTCGAATTTTTTTTTTAATTTTGCACAAACATTAAACATGATATGAGTAAAAAAGTAACAGAACAACTCCGGTTGCCCCCATAGGGGTGCCTTTCGGGTTAAAATGGCTAAAATTGACACTTTTGTGCTTATTAAAAAAAATTCATGCATTGGATTTTTATAAAACTTTCTGAAAAGTTGTAACCAACTGATTTCTATATATTTTTGTTTGTTTATACTTTGCGATAACGCTTGGATGTGTCCCAGGGGCTCTTTTAGGGCTAATAAAAACACTCCATTTTTGGGACTATTTTACCATATTTGTCCAAAATTGTCTGTGTATGTCTATTTAGTAGTTTTACATGGTGCTGAACTCAAATGTAAATATGTTTAGGCCTTGGGGGTTTGGGGGTAAATGGGGAGGAGGAGGAGGCAAATGATGGACTTAGTAATTTCTTTTTTTCTTTTTTTATTTTTTTGCATGGTGCAGAACTCAAATTTGTTAAGGCCTAAAACCGCACTGTTTGTTCATTTTCACCAGGATTTGACGCCTTCTGGGGCTTTGGAGGCGAAATGGGGCGACAAATGCTGAACTTAGTCATTTTTTTATGACTCATTCACTGTGCACTCACGGGGGACCATGCATGTTTCACTTTTTCTTCATCAAATCTACCTCTTAATTATCCTTTTTTTATTCGTCTTCCTCTTTCTTTTTCCTTTTCTTCTTCTCTTTCTTCTTTCAATACATCGTAGATGAGTTTTTCAGATTCTGTTTTCCTTCTTATACTGCTTCTTCAAATTACTCGTATTCTTATTTTCTTATATTTATTTTTATTTATTTATTTACTAGCGGGAGGTACCCGGCGTTGCCATGGTATTTGGGTGTGTGTGTGTGTGTTGGAGGGAGGGTAAAAAAACGTTGACCGGGTGTTTGGAGGTGTAAAAGACAAAAACGTTTTAATAGGAAGGTAGGATTGAACCCCGAAGATGGAAAGGAAATGGGAAAAAAACCTAAGACCTAGCCATCTCGGCTACGTGGGGAGAGAAATTGGTAAGCGTGTTAAGTTAAGGTTTATAAAGTGCAATATACAGGTGCGAAGGAGTTAAGTAGCGTGATGTTTGGCCAAGGTTTGCGTTGCAAGCCAGTTACTGTTTCCGCCGCCCCATCATTCGTTTTTCGAAGACGCGGCGATGGAAAAATAGCTGGTAAAATAGCTTGTAAAAGTCGGGCAAATTAAATACACACGTGATCCCCGTTCTTAAGTTGTAGATATTACGATTTAAAAATGATATAAAAAGTTTTAAGAAGGAGCGAGCCGAGCGAGTAGACCGACGAAAAAAGCCTTCTGCAGACATACAGAAAAAGTGCACACACCTGCATACACAGACACATTTTCGCTTTTATATTTATAGATTATTCCTTTGAGATGAGGCTTCATAATTTATGCATTTATTTATTTGCGAACTTATCCTTATCTTTATAGTTGCTGTTTCACCACGTTTCGGCCAACTCATCCTCTGGTCTTATTCAGGTGATTAACCACAACGGAATAAGAACGCTGAGTCTTGTAACTTTATCGTCAATAATTACTGCCGTCCATAGGTATTGCCTCATCACGTTTCAGTCAACGAATCATCCGGATTTTTTGTAGGTGATAAACTACGACGGGTGTTGGTAACCTTCACGTAATCCCCGATGTCTTTCTAGAAACAATTCTGGCTTGAAAAATATCAGGGAAACCAATGCCAACAATAGAATATTCCGATTCATCCGCTATGAAGATCCCCGCGACGGAATAGGAATGCTGAGTTTTTTACCTTACCCCTAGTAATTACTGTCTTCCATAGTTGTCGTCTTACCATGCTTTAGTCAGCTAATCCCCTAGTGGGATTGGGTAGAATTGAAACCGCTACCTTCAGACAATGCCCACCTGGAATCGTATTATTAACACCTTTATCCACTGCGCCACCCCCTAGCAAGTGCAACCATGGCCTGGTTAGGGGGGCTTGCGTGTCTCTAGGACCTGGATAGCTATGCTGGCGTGAGTTTCGTCTCTTGGTAGGATCACCCAGGCCAGACAGGTTGAGGAGTAGAGATCAGACTAGGAGCACTCAGTGGTCCTCCAGTCGGGGGTTAGAATAGGGCCAACAACCCAATGGCATCATCTGTGGACTTCTTGGTCCGGGAAGGGTCCTCTCTAATAGAGTTCATGACGCGGGTGGGTGAAAGCCTCTGGGAAGCTAGTGCGCCGACAACCAGGGCTGCCGGAATGACATTGGCCGAACTGAAGAGGATTAGCCAAAGCCGGGTCCATTGGAGGAGCGCCGTTGCGGTCCTATGTTCCCTAACGAATCAAGAGGTCTAATGTAAATCCAATCTAATCCACTGCGCCACGGTCCACAATGCTTCTTCCTCTCCCAGCTTTATTTTTTTCTCTTCCACTTTTTCGCTTCAAAATGTTTTTATCTTTTTCTCTTTTGTAGATTTTCCTGTTTTTTTGTTTTGTTTTGTTTTTTTTTCTTTTCTTATCCTGATTTTTCCACTAATTTCGTTTCTTATTCTCATTCCCCGTTTTCACTATTTATTCTTTTTCTTCAAGCTTTTTTTGTAATTATGTTATCGTTTCGTTTACAACCCGTTCCACTTTTGTGTAAACCCGTGGATGCTTGTCCTTAAAATAAAGCTTTTTCTATGGTTGTTTGTAAACATCGACCAGTATTTTGTGAGGATTTCTATTTAACACACATTACACAAACGAAACTTTTTTTCTCATTGATTTTGCTCTTTCATCTTTCTCTTGGTTTCTTCTCGTTCCTTTTCGATGCGTTTTCTCTTTCCCTATTTCTTTAATCTCTCTGCTTCAAATACTTAATACCTTTCTTCTTTTTTATTCCTTCAACGATTTTTCTTTTTGTTTCTTTTTCTGCAAAATCTCTTCTCACATTATTCTTCTGATTTTTGTCTTTTTGAAATGCCTATTTGTTTTTTTTGTTTTTGTTTTTTGCCTATTTGGTTTTTTTTGTTTTTGTTTTTTGCCTATTTGTTGTTGTTTTTTTTTGTTTTTTTCTTATTTGTTTTTTTTTGTTTTTTTCCTATTTGTTGTTTTTTTTTGTTTTTTGCCTATTTGTTTTTTTGTTTTTGTTTTTTGCCTATTTGTTTTTTTCTTTTGTTTTTTGCCTATTTTTTGTTTTTTGTTTTTTGCCTATTTGTTGTTGTTTTTTTTGTTTTTTGCCTATTTGTTTGTTTTTGTTTTTTGCCTATTTGTTTTTTTTGTTTTTTGCCTATTTGTTTTTTTTGTTTTTTGCCTATTTGTTGTTGTTTTTTTGTTTTTTGCCTATTTGTTTGTTTTTGTTTTTTGCCTATTTGTTTTTTTTGTTTTTTGCCTATTTGTTTGTTTTTGTTTTTTGCCTATTTGTTGTTTTTTTTTTGTTTTTTGCCTATTTGTTTGCTTTTTTGGTTTTTTGCCTATTTTTTTTTGTTTTTTGCCTATTTGTTTGTTTTTGTTTTTTGCCTATTTGTTGTTTTTTTTTTGTTTTTTGCCTATTTGTTGCTTTTTTGGTTTTTTCCTACTTGTTGTGTTTTTTTTTGTTTTTTGCCTATTTGCTGTTTTTTTGTTTTTTTCCTATTTGTTGTTTGTTTTGTTTTTTGCCTATTTGTTGTTTTTTTTTTGTTGTTTTTTGCCTATTTGTTTTTGTTTTTTGTTTTTTGCCTATTTGTTGTTTGTTTTGTTTTTTGCCTATTTGTTGTTTTTTTTGTTGTTTTTTGCCTATTTGTTTTTGTTTTTTGTTTTTTGCCTATTTGTTGTTTTTTTTGCCTATTTGTTGTTTTTTTTGTTTTTGCCTATTTGTTGTTTTTTGTTGTGTTTTTTCCTATTTGTTGTTTTTTGTTTTTTGCCTATGTGTTGTTTTTTTTTGTTTTTTTCCTATTTGTTGTTTTGTTTTTTTTTTTTTGCTTATGTGTTGTTTTTTTTTTGTTTTTTGCCTATTTGTTGTTTTTTGGGGGTTTTTTCCTATTTGTTGTTTTTTGTTTTTTGCCTATTTGTTGTTGTTTTTTGTTTTTTGCCTATTTGTTGTTTTTTGTTGTTTTTTGCCTATTTGTTGTTTTTTGTTGTTTTTTGTTGTTTTTTTGCCTATTTGTTGTTTTTTTGTTTTGTTTTTGCCCATTTGTTGTTTTTTATTTGTTTTTTAATTTTTTTTTTCAATATTTCTATTTTTATATATTTTTTCTTCGCCTTCAAACTGTCTCCTTTACATTATTTTCCTTTTTCCACAATTTATGTTCGTTTTTCGCGTTTTATTTGGTGGTTTATTCCTATCTAATCTTTCTTCTATCTTTGTCTTTTTTCACATTCTGATTGTTTGTTTGTTTGCTTGTTTGGTTTTACATCATATTAACCTTTTCTGGTTATTTAATGCCGAATCCAGTTATTTTTGAAATGGTATTCATGTTGCATCGATTTATTTTTGAAATGGTATTCATGTTGCATCCAGTTATTTTGTAGAAGGTTTTTTCTTCTTCAAGCTTATGTTGTATTTTCAATCGCTAGTTTGTAATGTTTGTTTGGTTTGCTTGGTTGTTTTATAGTGGATTTTATCGTTTTTATTTCCTGCCCTGCAGAACATGAATGACTATTGCAATGGAAGAGGGAAAAGTGTTACAGTATTCATGGTTGGTACATTTTAGGTTAGGAAACCAGTCGGAAATTGGGGGATATAGAAAGAGAAAGGGGGTTGTAATAAGGCAAAAGGGAAAGAAGGTGGGTTGTTGTTTTTGGTTTTGGTTTGCTGAATATAATTAAATTTTTGTAAAATAAAGTAGAAAAACAAAAAGCGTCAATGTTAGGTGTATTTCCTCTCAGGAAGTCAATATCTTCAGATAGCCTGATCTTGTAGCACCAATGCTCATTCTGTTGGCTAAATGAAATATATAATTTTTTATGA
>NC_136513.1:83582204-83597204 GCF_053919585.1 Euprymna scolopes
AATAATAATCTTTCAATAATAATCTTTTAATAATAATCTTTCAATAATAATCTTTCAATAATAATCTTTCAATAATAATCTTTCAATAATAATCTTTCAATAATAATCTTTTAATAATAATATTTTAATAATAATCTTTCAATAATAATCTTTTAATAATAATATTTTAATAATAATCTTTCAATAATAATCTTTCAATAATAATCTTTCAATAATAATCTTTCAATAATAATCTTTTAATAATAATATTTCAATAATAATCTTTCAATAATAATCTTTTAATAATAATATTTTAATAATAATCTTTCAATAATAATCTTTTAATAATAATATTTTAATAATAATCTTTCAATAATAATCTTTTAATAATAATATTTTAATAATAATCTTTCAATAATAATCTTTCAATAATAATCTTTCAATAATAATCTTTCAATAATAATCTTTTAATAATAATATTTCAATAATAATCTTTCAATAATAATCTTTTAATAATAATATTTTAATAATAATCTTTCAATAATAATCTTTCAATAATAATCTTTCAATAATAATCTTTTAATAATAATATTTCAATAATAATCTTTCAATAATAATCTTTTAATAATAATATTTTAATAATAATATTTCAATAATAATCTTTCAATAATAATCTTTTAATAATAATCTTTTAATAATAATATTTCAATAATAATCTTTCAATAATAATCTTTCAATAATAATCTTTCAATAATAATCTTTCAATAATAATCTTTCAATAATAATCTTTTAATAATAATATTTCAATAATAATCTTTCAATAATAATCTTTTAATAATAATCTTTTAATAATAATATTTCAATAATAATCTTTCAATAATAATCTTTCAATAATAATCTTTTAATAATAATATTTCAATAATAATCTTTCAATAATAATCTTTCAATAATAATCTTTCAATAATAATCTTTTAATAATAATCTTTTAATAATAATCTTTCAATAATAATCTTTCAATAATAATCTTTCAATAATAATCTTTTAATAATAATATTTCAATAATAATCTTTCAATAATAATCTTTTAATAATAATCTTTTAATAATAATATTTCAATAATAATCTTTCAATAATAATCTTTCAATAATAATCTTTTAATAATAATATTTCAATAATAATCTTTCAATAATAATCTTTTAATAATAATATTTTAATAATAATCTTTCAATAATAATCTTTCAATAATAATCTTTCAATAATAATCTTTTAATAATAATATTTCAATAATAATCTTTCAATAATAATCTTTTAATAATAATATTTCAATAATAATCTTTTAATAATAATATTTTAATAATAATCTTTCAATAATAATCTTTCAATAATAATCTTTCAATAATAATCTTTTGGTTTAACTCGGTAATCTTCTATGGAATTTCGAATGGAACCGTTTATTCAATCCACGAGGGTAACATGCTCTCGTTCAATCCACCATGATTGAGTAGATGCCTTAAGCAACTTACAATTGTATTTTTGTGTCGCCCGCACTAAGGATTTAACCTTCCTTTTTCTGACTTTCTCTCTCTCTCTCTCTCTCTCTCTCTCTCTCTCTCTCTCTCTCTCTCTCTCTCTCTCTCTCTCTTTCCTTCTTTTCCCCATTGTTTTCTTCGTCCTTTTCATTATCTTATTGCTCCTCTTCTCACTTCCTCGTCCTTTTTTTCTTCTTCGTGTTCTCCATCTTCTTCGTCGTATCTCTCTCTCCCTCCCTCTCTCTCTCTCTCTCTCTCTCTCTCTCTCTCTTCTCAATTTTAGATAATAAGTCATCATTAAATAAATAAAAAAATACAAAACAATTATTTTTATTGATAATTTGTCAAGGAAATGAAATACAAAGTGTTTGACAATAAACAGAGTTCAAATAGCCAAAAGAACGTTCTAGGTAAAAGAAAGTGTTTTAATTACACAATTGAGTAAACATGTGAATTTCGGCAGGCGTCGTATGCGTTTAGATGTATGTAACTCAGATGGGCATGGTGATGCGAATGTATATCAATGTGCTTACTTTCTTCACGTTTGTCTTTCGATGGGTAGAAAATTCGTATGTTTCTCGTTACGTGTATGTTAATTTCGGAAAGTATTTTGGACACCAACAATTCTCGAACGGGGTGCGACCTGCGTACATATTTTTCTGTTGAATAAATATAAAAAGAAAGAAAAACAAACCTTGTTTGGGTTTTTATAGTACGCGCTAAGTCTATTGTATATATTTAGTAATTTAATTGTTTTACATTTTTATGTTTGGTTGGTTGTTTTTGTTTTACGGCATGTCAACCTTTTTCAGGTTATTTAATGCCGAATCTAGTTATTTTGAGGAACGATTTTTAATGGAGTATATTTTTTTTAAGTTAGATTCTATTTAACCCATAGTTGGGACCCTAACAGGTACTATCACTCCGGGTCAGAGTGGACCTGGAAGCAATAGCAATTAAAGGGTGGCTCCACACTCCTCAAGGCCCGCAAGGTGGGGCCTCACCATCGGATATAGTTTTAGGTCATATCCAGGACCTATTTTCATGTTTACATACATTTTAACCGATTACATTTTTTACAGATCGATGAAATCTAACTTTGCTTCATTACAACCCTACTACATGGAAATGTGTAAGAATCGTTTGAGGCATATAATGCTTTTTGAGTTCAAGAAAGGAAACTCAGCAGCCGAAGCGGCTAGAAACATTCACTCAGTTTATGGAAAGGAATATGTGAATGAAAGAACTTGCAGAAGATTGTTGGCGAAATACACAAGTGGAGATTTCACTCTTGGAGATGAAGATCGAAGCGGGCGTCCAGTTGAGTTTGATGATAAGTTCCTTAAAGAAGCTCTTGAAAAAAATCCTGCTTTATAAGCTGAGGAATTGGCAATAAAACTGAGTTCAAACAATACAACTGTTCATACTCATCTTCAACAACTTGGAAAAGTTCCTAAACTTGGAAAATGAAAGCCTCATGAATTGTCTGAAAACAAATCTTAAATCCTGAGTCGATATCTGCTCTTCTCTCCATTCTCGCTACCTTGTTTTACCTTTTTTGGATAAACTTGTGACGAAAATTGGATTTTTTATCGAAATGTTAAGCGTCGTAGACAATGGTTTGGTAAAGAAGAATGACTTCAGCCACAGCCGAAAAGAGAACTTCATAGGAATAAGGTTCTTCTTTCAATATAGTGGGATTGCCAAGGAAAAATCCACTTCAGATTCTTACCACCTAATGCAACAATTAATGCTCAAATCTACTGTCATCTCTTATGGTGTTTGAACCACGCTTTGAGGGGAAAAGATCTGCTCTAGTGAATCGAAAATGAGTGATGTTTATCAGGACAATACACGACTCCACATAGCAAGAATCACCTAAAAAAATCGAAGAACTTGATTTAGAGAAAATTCCTCATCCACCCTATTCTCCTAACCTTTCTCCTTCAGACTACCATTTGTTTCGTAGCTTACAAAATCATTTGGAAGGAACAGCTTTTGTAACGCAGGAAGATGTTGAAACTGACATGTGGGTTCTTCGAATCAAAGTCAAAATGATTTTACAGTGATGGAATTAATAAGCTTGTTAATAGATGGAATGAAATCATGGATAATCAGGGAAAGTATATTGATGATTAAATTTTTAATAAAATGTAACATTTGAATCACTTCTTTTCTTTGTTCATTAAATCGAACAGAACTTATGGAATGGCCTGATAAAATACCTTATCATCGTCTTTTTTTACTTTCTTTATTTTCTTCATTATCTTATTTTGATTGTTATCCTCACCCTCGTTATTTTCTTAATGTCTTTATTCCTATTCGTCATCGTTTTCTTCCAACTTTTTCTTCAATGCATTAGTTTCTCTTTAACCACTTAATCTACTTGTTTCTTTTTTCCTTTTTTCTTTTTCTTTTTCTCTCTACTTTTTCATTTGCATCATGTGTTTCCCTAACGGCTAATTCCTACTAAAAATCTGCATGGAATCAATATTAATTAAACCTCAATTCCACCTGATTCTCATCTCCTGTCGGCCATATTGAATCCAAGTTCATTTCGACCATTAAAAGAATACGCAACTACGGTTAATTAACAACTGTCTCTCAGCAAAAAAAAAAAAAGAAATGATTTCTTTTTCTTTTTTAATTTTCAATTCTCCATAAATGAGAACGCGGGAACGCAAAATCTGGGATTTCCACATTATTCAAACTTTCAATTCTTAGTGCAAAATGCCGATAAGTAGAAAATGTCGGATGAATATATAGCGCCAGATTTACATTCTTACTACTAATACTACTACTGATGATAATAATAATAATAATAATAATAATAACAACAACTGCAGCACAAGATAACACGATAAGAACCAATCATATCAAAGCAAAGATCGACAAAACACAAAAAAAATAGCGAATGCTTACTCTGTGGACAAAGAGATGAAACGATAAACTATATAGTAAGTGAATGCAGCAAACTGGCACAAAAGTAATACAAAAACAGGCTCGACCAAGTGGGGAGGGCAGGACACTGGGAATTATTACGCTGGAAGAGTGCAAAGAGGACTGGGAAATTGGGGAGGCTTATTGGCACCCAAATTCTAGTGAAGACCAATGGCCGCCGCGAACGAGAAATTGATGGTAAGTGGCTAAGTTTATTGAAAGAGGTGCAGAGTACTGGAAATCTAGGGAGACTTGTTGTTACACAGATCCCAGGAAACACCGCAGGCTGTTTTCAAAGACCCATCTTTGATGCTGGTTTGTGTGACTACTCCTGGTGAGTAAATAATGAGCATCCATATCACATGAGTAATAATGTGTGAGTTAATATTTATTGCTGCAAAAAAAAAAAAGCTGTTTTTCACCCATAATAATTTGTAACTTCCAGTTAACTTGCAGTTCACCAGTAATCATTCCGTGGCACACTAATATGTCTTCGCAAGGCGGATTGGAACCACTGATCTAGAAGAAGGCGAAAATCCCAACGACCTCCTCGACAGCCAACTAGGCCCAACACCCAGCCAGAGACGAAACAAGGTGGAAGGATAACACTCTTCCAGGAGTGATAAAAAAAAACTCTAATGATGATGATGATGATGATGATGATGATGACGACGACGACGACGTCGACTACAACAACTAGCACTTCTACACAGACATAGGTGATCAAATAAGTATAATCCACCTCTGTAAATTAAATCAAGGGCTTGTATTTATTTGCTTCCCCACTGAGTAAATTAGGCACAATTAGGCACAAGCCCGTTTTTTATGTGAAGAGTGAAGGGGAGAGGGACCAGTTCCCACGAGGGGGAACTGGATAGTGACAATTGGTATAAAGGTTTTTCCCTACATTGACCAAAACTGATTGCTCCAAGAGAAATGGTCTAATATATGGGGTTGCCCCCACATATGGTCTTTGATTGCAAAATCTGTCTGAACAGATACTACACTTTGTGATTTGATCTTGGCTAGAATGCCAAGAAACGAATTAAATCAAGGGTTAAGATGGAAATTTTGCTTAGTTTGGTTAGTTCAACATAAATATTCCCAAGTAAAAAAAAAATGTATCCGAGGAAGGTCGGAGGTTATATCGGCTGCAACGTTGTAATTTTATTGTAAAAATGGGCAATTTCAATGACAATAAAATAGCCTATTGTGAAATATTCGTTGATCCTCATTCAATCCTGGCAACGTCGGGTCTCCCTGCTAGTTAGTATATAGAATAAAATTCTTATCTCCTCCCTATTACCTCTTTTTTACAGAATATACGTATCGAATCTATCTCTGCTCTATGGTTCTTTTCCTGGCAGGTGATTGACTGAGCTTCGATCTATGCCTCTTCCGTAAAACATTCACGGCAAACACCTTTTAGCTACAACCATTACCAACAATTTTCTTTACTCTCAACCTGTTACTAAAACTAAACGAAAAGTTCATGAACAGAACTTTGTTTTACTTGCCCGTCTGTTGTATACAATATCACAGTAATGTGCCACAGCTGACTATAACACACTCGTTTTCAAGTCCAACGTAAACAAATACTTGTTTAGCCGTCTTCGTAAATAATAAATGTATACTCAATTTCCACCGTGTTCACTTATTCTCGAGTTGTGTTGTATAGTGGCCCCTTTCTGCTATGACGTCATATGTGTGGCTCCAAAACGTGACCAACTCACGTGGCTACTTCTGCAAACAAAGAATTCTCCTAACCTATTTTCAACCTAACCTATTTTTACAATATATTTTTAAATTGTATTGTTCATTCTTTTTAGCTGGCCTTTTTAATCCAGTTTTCATAAAGAATGAGCAATTAATTCTTTTTACAATACAAACAATATCTATTTTATATGGAATTTAACAATAGCGAAATCCTAACATTCCAGTTTATAAATCTCTTTCTGAACCTTGCTTTCAAGGTTCGAGTCTCGGCTTATTCTAATCTCATTTTCAACTTATCTAATGTTCTTCTTATTTGCAAGAAAAAGGGACAGCCTTTTCTTTAACAGTTGCTTCTTGGCTTTAGTAAGCGATGATTCCATTTTAAAAAAAAACTTGGTCTGATACTTAACAATGAGGGAAACACTCTCAGTGAAATTGTTGCGCGTATCAATGCAGCGTGACCCAAATAGCTCTCAACGAAAACTTGGTCATCCAAGACGAATGGACAATGGAAAGATTGCAAAAGATATTTTAGATAGCCAGCTCGCAACTGGATCCAGTTCAGCATGAAAGCCAGTCCTATTGTACAAGTGTGTCTACAAGCAAGAGATAAGACCAGGTTGCATCGACCCAACAGGCTGGACAGATTCTGAATCATAAAGTAATTATTTTTTTATCATTATTTTACTTCAATCGATTTTCAGAAATTAAAAGACCCATGAACTAATCAATAAACATGAAAATCAGTATTTGCTTAATAAAAAATGAAATCGGCAAAAATTGGCAAACGAATTAACATTTGCAAATAATCCGCAATAAATCTGAAAGCAAATTAATATTTGCACAAATGGTGGACTACTTGACATTGTCACCATTGCAGAAAACATGAATAAACATAAAAATGGGACCAAAAGCGAGATAGGTTGCTCTTCTGTGATTAAACGCATTAAAATTTAGTACAAACCTATTTTTGTGCAGCCTGTAGAGTCCCCTACGAGCAAAATGAATGAATGCACAAGAGAAAAACGACCTTATTTATTTTATATAGTTGCGATATTGTCACCTAATATGCGAATCAGATGCTTCTTGTTTAATCTAAAATGCCTAATTTTTCAGAAACTGTATTGATTTGGGGTTTGGCTGTTGGAGTATCAACTTTTATTAGCAATAAGTCACGTTTTTGAGTTGAGAAGTTTTGACGGCAGAATATCAAGTTTTGTAGTTGAGTTTTTGACAGAAGATTGTCGAGGTTTTAAGTTGAATTTTAGAAGCAGAGTATCGAGTTTTGGAGTAATACAAGTTTTTTTTTCTTTCTTTTTTTTTTGCCGCAGTGTTGAATTTTTAATAGACATCAGTGTATCAAACTTAATCCCGGAAATTGTTAGTGGGAAGCGAAGTATAGATCAAATCAATCAGGACAACAGTGGAACAGTAAACACTTGATTTTTTAACCACAATATACCTTACTAATAAATAAGTTATCTATCTCAGTACAATGTGAAGGTTAAATTATCTATAATATAAATCTCAACTGTTTGTTTAAATGTATGTATGTATGTTTGTATGTCTGCCTAAAACTTTCGACAGATGCGATGGACTTTCACGAAGTTGGTATCGTTTTGAAACGCGATAATTCGGACGACAAATATCGAAAAATTGGCTAAAAACATTAATTTCTTTGCCCTCAACTGGGCACTTTTCTACGGGGAGGGGTCGCTTTTTTGCCGATATTTTCGAAATTCATCTCCCCTTTTTGGTTGATTAGCCTTAATTTAAACCTTCGCCACTCCGGTTTGGCAATGGATGCAACGACAAAGACGTCATTTTTTTCCACGTTAGTTCGAGACTGCCTGCTTACTACCACTTTTTTTTTTTTGCTCAACATACACCTCCAAACATCTGATTAACTCCGGGCACCCAGAGTAATCTATTATATAAATCTCACCAGTCTGTTTAAATGTATGTATGTATGTATGTATGTATGTATGTCCGCCATAAACTTCCGACAGAGACGACGGATTTTCATGAGATTGGTATCGTTTTGAAGATCGACCCTTCGGACGACAAATATCGAAAAATTGTCATAAAACATTAATTCCTTCACTCTCAACTGGGCTCTTTTCTACAAAGAATGTCGTTTTTTTCGCCGATATTTTCGAAAGTGATACCCTCTTTTCGATTGTATGGCCTTAATTTAAACCTTCGCCACTTCTGCTTGGACGATGGACGCAGCAACGGCAAAGACGTCACGTTTTGTTTTGTTTTTTACGTTCTTTTCCTCCTTTACGGTACGTGTTCGAGCCTGCCTGCCTACTATCACTTATTTATTTTTTTTTTTTTTGCTCAACACACACCTCCAAATACCCGGACAACGCCGAGCACCCAGGCTAGTCATAAATAAATGTCGCATTCGTTTGACAAAAACTCAATGAACAGATATTGGACATCGACCTTTACAGCCTAAATTCTGTGTTTTTGTGTTTGTTTTGCTTTACATGTAAGTTCGATGACCTTCTTGATATTTTCTCATGCTTTGACAAAGCAAACGTGGCCTTTCAAGCACATGTAATGCTGGCACATCTGTTCGATTCGCTGTTCATAAAGCCTAACGCATGTCTCGCTGTGAAACAGTCAAGTTTGCGACCTTTTCAGAAACAATACGCTGTGCAGCAGAAAAAAAGTGAAGAACGGACACAAGGATATGAAACAACACGAGAATTTTGAATTATTCACACTACTGGTCTTGGATGATATTCTCACAAGGTATTGGCTGACTTAATCACCGGCCTTCTTCAGTTGTATTTTCGCGAGATCAACACATAGGACAACGATTAATAGTCTTCAGTAAAACTCAGTTTGAAGTAATGGTCCTCTTGTAGGTTGAAGCGTCCGTGGAAAGAGACTTTGGAAGTTTTGATTCAAGTGGTGTTCTGCCTAGTACAAGCATTCACGGCTATGACTCTCCATCTCACACTCCCTCCTTCGGGGGATTCATGAATTCATTGTTGCTCATTAGTCAGACCCCCATCCACGCTGTTTCTTGAACGTGTTTGAAGTATTGCCACATATTTCTTTCCAGTTGTACTGACGATTGCTTGCAGTTTCTTTCTGTCCGAGCAGTGTTCATACTGGTGACTATTGTACTCGAGGGAATCTTCTGCACAACACAACCAGATACAAAACCATGAAGAGTATGTTTCCTGATTGCTTCCGTATTATATCTGTTACCTGCTTTCATTGACCTCACGTTACCCTGATCGAGAGGGGGTTGAAGTGGATTATTGATCTTTTCCAAGGGTCTCCCACAGACTAACGGACGAAAGGAGGCTCCTTACTTTGCCTTTGATAGATACTTAGAACAATGGTTCCCAACCATTTTTTACATGGCCGCACACTGTTCATTTCTTTTTTTAATTTTCGCGGCACACGTATCACAAAAACGTAAATATTTTCTTCTTGTATAAATTTTAAAAATATATAAAAACAATACTCTGTATTCGATATCTAATATATAAAAGGTTATATGTCTGTCTGTCTGTCTGTCTGTCTGTCTGACTTTGTAATTTACACCTCTATCTTCTCCGAAACTAAAAGTCGCAGAGCAGCGCGATAGGCCTAAAATAATTGGATGTTTTACGGACCGTCCTTTTATGCGTCTTTAGCCAGTTATATTAGTTTTTAAGGGGTCAAAAATTAGTCAAAATTGAAAAAAAAACTGTTATACATTTTATACATTCATCTTAGTTTATTTTTAATTTTTAATCGATTTACATACACGTCACGTTGGTAAAGTGGTAACGTCACCAGCTTTGAATGCTACAGTTTCGGTTTCGATTCTAACTGGTGGCACCCAAATATATTTTTTTTTTACTTTTGAAATCACAACTCTATAATAATATATACAAAAGCTGAACAAATTAAAATATCATATTTAAGCGTATTTTACGCTCGAGCAAAGCCTCCCCCCCCCCGCTAGTCTAGTATAGAATAATATTGATGAATGCCAGTGGGATAATTATGTTTGGTGCTTCTTAACTACTGCTGTAATATATGAGAGAGACACACTCTTTACCCTTCAATATTTCTTAGTGTTTATTAAATTTTAACTAGCAGTTCAGCCCGGCTTTTCCGGGCTCAATGTACTGTTCATAACTTTATGTGCATATGTATATATATGTATTAAAAAGTTTGACTCATGCCCAGGTAACCTACATCTAAAATTTCAAGTTTTTAGACCCAAAGTTGGCGGAGGAGTTTGGTAGAGTCATCAAATGTCAACTCTTTCAACTTTGATGTCTTGGTAGCAAAATTTTCAACCCAAAACTAATTAAAAAGCTTGATGTATGTCTGAAAACCCTTTATGTCAAATTTCCAATGTTTAGGCCCAAAATTGGCTGAATAGTTTGCTAGAGACCGCAAAGTTAAATCTTTTGAATTTTGACCCCTTGTCAGCCAAATTTTCGGCCAAAAACCGATTAAACCTATATCTGACTACACTTTATGTAAAATTTCAAATGTTTAGACTAAAAATTGGCTGAGCAATTTGGTAGAGACAGCAAAGGTCAATTTTTTTTTTTTAAGTGTGACCCCCAATTCTGACTTCTTTAAGATTTATTGTTTTGGGCTCAAATCAAATTCAAAGTTTGATTCATGTCCAAGTAACCTACATTTAAAATTTCAAGTGCTTAGACCTTAAATTGGCGGAGGCGTTTGGTAGAGTTTTCAAAGGTCAAATCGTTGAATCTTAACTCCGTTGACAGCCAAATTTCTGGCCGAAATCCGATTAAAAATGTTTTCCAAATCTCAATACCCCTTCTGTAGATTGAAAATTGAGAGAGTAATTTGGTAGGCAAAATGTACACACACACACACACACACACACACACATTCACACACATACATACACACAGACAATTTCACTTTTATAGATATACAGATAGATGTAGTTTAGGTAAGAAAATCTTAGTTCACAAATGTATGAAGTTTAAAATTCAATTAAATGGCTTCTAGCTATTATCTCTTTGTGGTATATCAATCATCATTCTGAGACACACTAATGTGTCGTGGCACGGTGGTTGGGAACCACTGACATAGAGAATGTACATAGAGGATGAAATAAGATTATTTACAATGGTTGTAGCTAGGCGAGTTCTTGTTGTGAGTAATTTACAGGGGTGTCAGATATTGTATCTCAGTCAAGCATCTGCAAAAAAAAAAATAACGACAGAACAGAGAAAAACTAGCGACGTCTGGTCTATCAGAAAATGACTCTAGAGAATAAAAGAGATAATCCTACTATAAGTTTTGAAAATGATGCTGCACTCTGTCAAAGCATGAGAAAATACACGGAGCAGCAATATTTAACCGATAAACTCTTAAACTACTGGTCATAAAATAAATGATAGTTTGGATCGATGAATAACTCGTACAAAAATAGGTCTGGAAACTGAAATGTAAAACGTTCATTTCAATTTGCCAACATATTTTTATTACTTTTCCGCAAATTCATTCATAGCTTGAAGTAATCTAATTTAAAATCTTTCTTATCTATCTGTCGATAGCTCAAACGGTAGGAAATGCGACTGGAGCGTTAAATGTGTTTGTTTCGATTTTAGCTGATGTTACCCAGTCAAGAAAAAGTTTACTATCTTTTAGGTACAATCTGAATTAAAATATAGTTAACCATATTTTATGAGCAGGTAGTCTTATATAAATGTACACAATTTTATGACGTTGCTAGTCTTGTGTAAATGTATACGATAGATGCGCACATACACAGATAAATACACTTGTACATACACATATACATATGTAGAGCGGGTGAATATTTGTCATCTGTTAGGATGCCCCATCCTCAGCTTGAACAACCTGAGAAGAAAATTGATTTAAAAAATGTGGAATCCTATTCAACATTCATTCGAAATACATAACTCCACTAGATGCAATTACAAGGTGCCTTCAATAAGTTTCCAGACATTTGTTGTACGGGCATTGAAAATTGTCGCAAACTCTTGAAAATTCAGTATGTTACTGCTATACATCTTATGAGATGACTGGCCATTTTTTATGATTTCAGGTTCAAATGAACAGCTACAGCAGGAATTCAGAGACTACCCTGCAAAGTCTGATTGTCACAGTTGGTGAATTTCAAAAATACAATCTGGACACAAGGACAATTTAAAAGAGCAAGATACAATAAATGTCTTTTTTAACTTGAAAAAATGCCACACAAACGTATGAAATGCTTAAGACTGGGTTTGGACAATCTTGCATGAATCGTGCATAAGTTTTTGAGTGGCATAAGAGATTCAAGGAAGGCAGGGATACTGTGAAAGATGATGATAAGTGTGGGAGGTATAAAGAAATCAAAACAGTAGAATTGATTGGCCAAATAAAGAATTTCATGGATAAGGGCCGGCGTGTGTCTATAGAGACAATAAGTGCACAGTTTGATCTCAATGAGGGAACTGTACATACAATTATTCGCAGGGAACTGGAGATGTTGAGGATTTGCGCGAATGGTCCATTTTTTTCACAGATTATTTGACCAAGATGGGCATCAAGACAGTTGCTCACCCTCCCTATAGTCCAGACCTTGCTCCCTGTGACTTTTGGTTATTCCCTAAGCTCAAGGAAAACGATAGATGCTGTAGTTATGAGATAACTGAGGAGATAAAAAGGTTGTGACAAGTTTCATTGACATGCCACTGCAAGAGGACTTCCATGGTACCATCTAGTGTAACGCCTCCTCGAGAAGGTGGTTAAGGACTCTTATTTCTCTGGATTCTCGGCACGTGTCGTCTAGACTCCTCGGAGGTTGTTACATGAAATATGGGTGCTGAAAGCGAATATCGAAGCAGTAGGCAGGAAGAAAGACAAACAATCGCAGTCTATCTACAGAAGCTTAATTTTCACAAAATTATGTACAAAATGTTTTTACAATTCTCATTCGAATTTTATAAGTTCTTTTCAAAGTCTCAAATCTCTTCACAGACAGCGACAGACGGATGGATGATGTTGGGAGGGGTCCCCTCTCCAAGGAACGGCGGGTTTATATGACCTGTTCTCCCCGAATTCAACAAGCAATCTGTTTAATTTTAGAGCGCATCGACCCGATGTGGGTGGGATGGAGATCTCCCCAGCCAATCAAATCACGCTAAGCCCCAACGATCTGAGACCCCATTCAAGACTTAAAATCACATAAGCTCGAGGTCATCAACCATCACTCAGCCAGTACAACATGTTCGTCTAACATCCTCGCATTTCCTGTTGTCGAGTTTTCCCAAATAACAAAATATATCAGGTTTTCCATGCCCCCCCAAAAAAAATATATATATATCCATTTTGACAGTGAATTATAATATATCTATATTTATCTTCTCTATCTTAAATCCTTGGGTTATCTGGCGTCACCCGGGAATACAAAGCTACATCAGCGTAGTTCTAACGCTTCTCAATGGGGGATTACGTTACATAGAATAATATTATGTTTTTGCGAATGTCAGCAGGTCGCCTTCTTCGTATAGTTCACTTATACATTAGATTGGTTATTCATATTATTTGGATTCTTCAGATGTTCTCATCTTGAGTGTGATTTTCACAATGTTTCCGACGTACATGTCCCCGAAAAACCTGTTTAGCAACAAAATCCCACCTCTTCACTGTAGAGGTACCTACATATTCGAAAGCCTTCTACTCTAATAGCTTCTTCCCTCGGACTGCTAACTTTGTGAATTCTCTCTCTGTTTTCTGCTTCGCTTGCTGTACTGATATGCAGAAGTTTAAATCTATTATATAAATCTCACCTGTCTGTTTAAATGTACGTACGTATGTATGTATGTATGTATGTTTCGAGGTCAACGGCCAACTAGCACCGTGTGTCTTTGTGTGTATGTATGTGTGTGTTGTGGTGGAGAGGGCTCAGGTAAGCCGTGGTGAAGGCAACCTTTCTTGGAGAAGCAAATCTCTGATTTAAAAAACCATAAAGCGGAAGACCAGTGCCCGCATTAAGCTGGTCTGCATTTTAACTTGTCGCTGGCTATCTTGCGCTTGCTTGTTGCTGGATCTCAACATTTGGAGCCGCTGTCGTACAAAGCATAGATTCTGTAACATCATCTGTGTATAGATACTCCGTCAGGCATTTGTTAATTAAATGTGGAAATGGAAATCATTTTTGGGCTCATGGACTTTAAGTGTTTGAGGGACTGGCACTCGCCTGACAAGACGTTGCAATCATCATCATTATGTATGTATGTATCTATGTATGCTTAAAACTTTCGACAGAGGCGATGGATTTTCACGAGATCGACATTATTTTGAAGCTCGACCCTTCGGGCAACAAATATCGAAAAATTGGCTAAAAACATTTATTTCTTCACCCTCAACTGGGCACTTTTCTTACATGGAGAGGTCGCTTAATTAAAAATTTCGCAACATTTGGTTGGGCGATGGACGCAACGACAAAGACGTTTTTTTTGTTGTTTTTTTTCACGTTCTTTTCCTCCTTCGCGGTACAGGTTCGAGCCTGCCTGACTACTATAACTTTTTTTTTTTTTGCTCAACACACATCTCCAAACACTCGGGCAACACCGGACACCCAGGCTAGTCTTATATATAAAATACAAAATGTGTGTTTGTGAGTGTATGTGTGTGTGTTTGTATATATGTCAAAAACTTTCGATACACGTTACGGATCCTCAGGAGATCAGTATCTAAAGCTCGACATCTCAGACGACAAATATCGAAAAATTGGCTAAAAATATTAATTCCTTCACCCTCAACTGGGCACTTTCTTCAAGGAGGGGTCGTTTTTTTTTTTTTTTTTTTTTTTTTTTTTT
>NC_136513.1:83602204-83624704 GCF_053919585.1 Euprymna scolopes
ACATAAGTGTTACTTGGCCTTCGTGACAAGATCAAAGTGTAGTATCTGTTCCGGCAGATACTGCAAGCTATGACTAGCTATGACTAGCAAAGACCAGATGTGGGGGCAACCCCACATGTCTGACCTTTAACCAGCTCCCATTTCCCACCTCTCGGGAGCTGGTCCCCTTTTCCCCTTCCCCCTCCCTTCACTCCTCACATTAAAAATCGGCCTTGTGCCTAATTTGCTCGGTGGGGGAGCAAATAAATACCATCTGTTCCGGCAGATACTGCAAGCAAATACCATATGTGGGGGAAACCCCACATATAAGACCTTGGTCAATGTAGGGGCAACCCTTCATACCAATTGTCACTATCCAGCTCCCCTATTCCCTGGAGAGTTGGTCCCCATTTCCCCTTCACTCCTCATTTTAAAAATCGGCCTTGTGCCTAATTTGCTCGGTGGGGGAGCAAATAAATACCTCAAAGTGTAGTATCTGTTCCGGCAGATACTGCAAGCAAAGACCATATGTGGAGGCAACCCCACATATAAGACCTTGGTCAATGTAGGGGCAACCCTTCATACTAATTGTCACTATCCAGCTCCCCTACTCCCCGGGGAGTTTGTCCCCATTTCCCTTTCACTCCTCACATTAAAAATCGGCCTTGTGCCTAATTTGCTCAGTGGGGGAGCAAATAAATACCTCAAAGTGTAGTATCTGTTCTTCAGATGCTGCAGTTCAATTTCTTGTTCTCTGTCAGTGGAGGAGAAATCCTTCACGACTGAGACAATTTTTATTTTTGTTCCTTTTCTCCACGTTAAAAAAAAACGACCTTCGTGTCTAACTCTGTCCCGTGGGGAGGTATTGTAAATAGGAACATAAGTGTTTCTCTAGATTTTTTTTTTTTACATATGTCAAAAATATTTACATGTAACCGAAAATATACGAAATGCGAAAATAAAATTTAGAGTCCCTAGACGTCCATGGGAGTTAGTTTTAGTTGCCATAAAAGTTGCACTCCTACAATTATAATTGAAGTCGGCTAATACTAGCCGGGGTGTACCCCGACATTGCCTGGGATTGAATGATGATCAAGGAATGTTTCAGACTTCCGTATTTTCACTGTCATAAATCGACCGTTTTTTAATCAAGTCGATTGATTGCCTGCTCCAATTTCGTGTATAATTTCATAAAACTCGACTCAGTAGGTTTTTATACAAAGGAATCACTACTTATCAAGGCCCAGAGGCCATTCGAGGATAAGGTTTAATAAGTGTACACTGGTCAATGGGACAGTGACGAAGTAATTGTTAGTAGTTGAAATACTTAAGGGAAACGGCACATCAAGAACTTGTTTACATTGGACTTGAAGACGACTATTTCATAGTCAGCCGGAAAACAGACAAATGGAAGAGAGTTCCGCAGGTGTGCAGTTCTAAGAAAAAAGCTTTGTTCATGGAATTTACGTTTAGGTTTAGGCACGGATAAAGAGTGGAGTCAGTTATTGATAGTGTTTCCTGTAATACGAGTGTTTTTGAGACCATAGGGAACGAACTCACACGCATACAGACACACAAACACTAGGTTATTTTTTATACAATAGTAGATAGAGATTAAGATTTAATATATCATTATTTTGTTTGCCTTTCCATTTTTGCTTTTTTTTTGTTGTTGCTTTTGCTCTTTTTTTTTACTTTTTACTCCTTTATTTTAATTTGTGTAAGAAATTTTTAAGTCATACAACTGCCATTGTATCGATCGAATTGATTGGTCGCATCTAACCAGACACGTGCCCTTGGCGCCAATTACTATTTCCTTTTCAGATTTATCAGTTCTTTCCAGACCAGCGAAGAAGAAGAAGAAGAAGAAGAAGAAGAAGAAGAAGAAGAAGAAGAAGAGCTCATTTTATTATGTCTTCTAATAAGGAGACTTGGGCGCTAACATTAGTGCCTTCTTTACTTCAGATCTCAGCCGTCGATGAAGTGTAGAACATTTGTAAATGCCTACAAGTTAATCTCACTTATAAGACAGAATGTCTTTAACCGCATTACGGATTTTTCTAATTATTATGAACTTTCCATCTGCTGTACGCAGCCTGTTTGCGTTGCTAACAACTTTTGGGGGGCATGATGTGTTATGGAACACGGCTAAATTCATCCTTTACCTGCAACAGACTACGACAGCATTGCAGAATGCAAAAGGACTCTAACTATCGCTTCATGGTAGCAAACTACCCGCTCCAAATTGAACGCAAGATGGGCGCACTATTTTGCAATAATATATGTACCAATAAAGTTTGTCTTTTGATCAATGAAAAGTGAAAAGATATATGCATACACACACACACACACACATACACATATATATATATATATATATATATATATATATATATATATATATAATTTTAAATAAGAATGTAAATATACTAAATACTAATCATAGTGGAAGTGATAAGTAGTTAAATGGATTAATCCAAAGCTTATAAATGCAAGACTGATAAATTAAAAAATGTATCCATTTTAAATATGGAAATTGATGAATCGCACAGGTAAGAAATTCATTTTTATAGTATGAAAAGGTTAGTAATTGCAATTAAGAATAGGAAATTGGATCACAAAATTTTTGTAACATGTCTTCTTCCTAAGATTAAGGGTGGTGGTGTTAGATCAACACTGCTAGGGGGCCATGATGTAATATACTGCATTGTTTTTAAATCCCCGAAACATTGTTTCATGGTAAACAACTGATGATCCCTTGAAAAATAAATTATTGGTATTATAGTAAATTCGAAAGCGAGTGGATGCAGTGATTGCAGGTGATTAAATGACTTACTGACTAGATGGTTTTCTAACGAATGATAAAAAATATATTTTCTTTTGTATAGTTTTAAAGGTTAAAAACTTCCAAGACTATATATATATATATATTTATAATTATTTTTTTTACTATAATAATTTAATACCTACAGAGACTAGTGTTTCATCCTTTCGGGAATCTTCAGTACAGGGTGTCACGATTAACACCAGGCGAACGATTCGAACCCCGCAACACAAGACATCTCTGGCTCGATTAGACAAGACCGTATCAATTCGGCTACCATTAACTGCGTGAAATAACGTTGAATTTAAACATTTTAATTTTAATATACGGGGTGGCCTATAAGTCACTTTATATTTTTAAAATTCAATAACTTTTTTTCTATGAGTATATTTTAATTTCTTCTTTTCAGATTTATAAAATAAAATCTTTGGAAATCTTTTGTGTAGATAAGTTTACAATAAAACAACGAGTGAGGATAATTGGATTTCACTTAGAAAATGGACGGTCAATTTTTTTAATGCAAAGATCTTATATGCCGCATTTCAATGTTCAATATCCTCTTAAAAGATATGCTATTGAATTTGTTCAACCTCAGTTAGTAAACATGCCAGGATATTGGTGGCAAACAAAATGGAGCAACTGCACATAGATAGAGCAACAATGCAGTTGTTAACTGTAATGTCTCAGGATCGAAAAATCTCTTGAAATTTCGATTTCGAATGGCCTCCAAATTTGACAGAACTAGACTTTTGGCTTTGGAGATATCTTAAAGACAAAGTGTATGTAAATAAGCCTCGAAGCATCAAAGAACTTAAGGAAAATATACGCAGGAAATTCTTTCCCTACAACTCCCGATGTTAAGGACTGTCATAAAGAATAGCTTAGAAAGATCTCGACTTTACAAAGCCAAGAATGGAGGCTACTTAAGAGATAGTATCTTTCGTAATTAAGTCAGAACAAATTTCCTCACTATAAACTGTGTAATACCAAAGAATTAATTGAATACAGTCATTTAAGAAAAAGTTATTTGATTTTCAAACTGTAAAGTGACTTATGGGCCACTCTGTATATATATATATATATATATATATATATATATATATATATATATATATATATATATATATATTTAAAGCGGAACGTCTGTGTGTGTGTCTGGTCACGAATAACCTCCTATATGGTTGACTATTATAGAAAACTGATCACATATAATGATAGAAGATGTATCGAGACACAGAAATCGGTATGTTTGATCTGGCATAATTATGATTCATTAAAATTGTGGGGTCTGCGTACGCGCCTGGTCCACAAAGTATCGAAATAAAAAATTTAAAAATGAAAAAAAAAAACGTTTACAAGTGTTTTTGATATAGATGTACATAATAATACTTTGATAAGTATGTTTTAACTTAAATAGGGATGGTATAATAAAATTTTGGGGTCTGCGTTCGCGCTTGGCCTCCATAGAATGGAAATAGGCACAAACTTTAATAAAGACTTTTCATAACTATCTGCGTAAGTATACTTTGATAATTATGTTTCAGTTTGAAGAAATATGGTATAATAAAATTATGGGGTGGTCGTTCGCGCCTGACCTCCATAGAATGGAAATATGTCACAAAGTTTAAGAAGGTTTATTTTATATATATCCACACAAATTTTGTGATAAGTTTTTCAGTGTGAACAGGTATGGTATAATAAATTATGGGGTTTATTTTATTTTTACTTTCATCATATTTTGTTTTGGTTTTGATACCTCCAAATTCGAAGCTATCTCTTTACAATCCTTCCTTGTCATAACCTATCATACTTTCATAAATCAGAGTCCATTTTCAGTAGGCTGTTTTTGAACCCAGTCAACGACGGGTACTTTTGCTAGTATATATATATAGGTTTGTTTATGGTGTCTTTTAAATTCAATAAAAACCTTCCAAAATTTGCTGATGAGGAGACCTTGCTTACCAAAAAACTATATATAATTATTCTACATAACTTGATGTATACCACAATAAAAAGCATTTTTTCCGAAACGATCGTACAGATAATTGATTTTGTTGTTGTTCCTTCTTATGAAACGGATTTTTAATTTAATTAAAATTTGATTTTTAAATTTTAAATTATAAATCACATTACTTAATATTGAATTAGCTCTAGGACATTTAACTATCGAGCTTATTATATATCTAAATTACGACGAGCACTTTCTATTTCCTGTATTTTAATTAAACTAGTAATTTCACTGTTACATTAAAATACACTCAGCTCTTTAGACTATTGTTCTAATCTCCTTTAACTTATATATATATATATATATATATATATATATATATATATATATATATATATAGTGCCCGGAGACCTCGTCCCCGGAAAATTTGTACTCGGACAACTCGTACCCAGAAAACTCGCCCCTTTTTGCTAAGTAGAAAAACTGGTCCCTTATGGAATAAATATAGATTGAAAACACATTTCATGACCGTCCTTGAAGAAAATATTGTCTTTAAAAAAGAATACCGTCCTGGATATGACCTTAAACTATATTCGATGGTGAGACCCCAGTTCGCGGGCTTTTGGGAGTGTTGATCACCCATTAATTGCTATTGCTCCCATGTCCACTCTGACCCGGACTGTTAGTACCTGTTAGGGTCCCAACTATGGGTTGAATAGAAACCGACATAAAAAAAAACAAATATACTCTATTAAAAAATTGTTCTTCAAAATCACTGGATTCGGAATTAAATAACATGAGAAGAGTTGATATGCAGTAAACGGTTCTAGGTTCAATCCTTGGCTTTATCAAGCGGAACTAATGAGTTGTGATACAACGAAACAGGACTTATATATATATATATATATATATATATATATATATATATATATATATATATATATAAATGTAAATGTTGGTTCGTTCTAAATTATTTCCAAATCTATTTGGACACAATATAAAAAAATTGGCCTTAATTGACGATACAGCTAAATTAAAAATAAGCACAAGAAGAATTTTCAAAAAGATTATTTCTCCAAATCTATTTTGACAAAAGGAAAATTACAGGAATACATACAAAAAAAAAGGAATTGCTCTAAATTTGCCATACAGCTCAATTATAAATAAGCAAAACAAAAATAAAACACATTAAATATTTTGCTCCAAGCAAAAAAAAAAGGAATTATTATTTCTTCAAATCTATTTGGACGGAAGGAAAAGTACTGAACTCTATACAAAATAAAAGTTGGCCTTAATTGAGCCTATAGCTGTCGAGAGGCCCATTAAATTTAAGCAACGATCAAATCTTTTTTACAGATTCCTCTTTTCCAAAATCATTCATCCTGCTCCCTATTTTAAAAAAGTCCACTTTTACTACACGTTATTGTTAATTTCGCTGCACTTCTTTTCCTTAAAATGCCACTCAGAAGATCAAACATAGGTCGTCGTACTCGCAATGCAGAAACACTGCGGCAATTACTTGCCACACAAAGTCCTGAACAACGGGCATCTGCAAACCAAAATAGTAGACTAAGGATGATTCAAGTACGTGCCAATGAAACAGCAGATCGACGTGCAGCCAGACTTGAGGAGGCAAGGTTGCGCGTACAGCAATCCCGTAGTGCGGCTACAGATCTACTTCGTTCACAACGTAATGAACGCGAGAGGCTGAGACAGGCTGAAAGACGTCAACGAGGAAATGCAGATCAGCGTCAAACACGACTCCATGCTCAACAATCCTGGAATTGGGATCGCCTAGCATTTCACTACAACCCTAATGAGGATTATAGTTTGAGCCACCATGTTCACATAGGTACTATGACTGAAGTATGTCCCTATTGCAAGGCTCTTACATTTAAGGGAGAAACTAAAGGAATGTGTTGTGTAGCCGATAAAATTAAACTACCTCAACTGGAAGGTCCACCAGAACCATTAAAAACTTTGCTTGCCGGATATACTGCTGAATCAAAGCATTTTTTATCAAACATCAGGAAATACAACTCATGCTTCCAAATGACATCGTTCGCAGCAGAAACCATTACAGCTCAATTCATGCCAACTTTTAAAGTAAAAGTACATATTTACCATAAAGTTGGATCTCTGCTTCCATACCCAGAGGGTCAACATAAATTCCTACAAATGTATTTCATCGGTGATAACAATGATGAACTGAATACACACTGTGGAATTTCAACCAGTATAAGACGGTCCATTGTCTCCGAACTGCAAGACATGCTCCATAATAAAAACAATTTAGTGCTTTTATTCAAAACTGCAATTGAAATGATGCCATCAGATACACACAAGATTGTTATTCATGCTGACAAAACGCATACTAGAGAACATGTGCGAAGATTCAATGCTCCAACTATAGATGAAGTGGCAATTGTTATAGTTGGAGATCAATTTCAACCAAGAGATATTGTTCTTCATAGGAGGAATGATCAATTGACAAACATTGCTGAAACTCATCGATGCTACGATGCCCTGCAATATCCAATCATTTTTTGGGATGGTGCTGATGGATATCATTTCCATATTAACATGATAAATCCAGTTAGTGGTGAAGAAACAAATAAGAAATGCAGCGCAATGAACTATTACTCGTACCTATTAATGATTCGAGAGAACGAAAACAATCACATTTTGAAATGCCGCCAATTATTCCACCAATACATTGTAGACATGTATGCAAAAATTGAAACTGAACGTTTGCTATTCATCCGTTTGAATCAGTCAAAACTTCGTTCTGAAGAATATGTTCATTTGCGTGATGCAGTTGTTAATGATGGTAATACAACCAACGTTGGAAGACTAACAATTTTGCCATCTTCGTATTTGGGCAGTCCACGTCATATGCATGAGTACACTCAAGACGTATTTGCATATGTTCGTCAGTATGGCCGTCCTGACCTATTCATTACATTTACATGCAACCCAGCTTGGAATGAAATACAGCAACTCTTACTTCCGGGGCAATCATCGGTAGATAGGCATGATATTACAGCGTGTGTTTTCAGACAAAAGCTTAAATCACTAATAAATTTCATTGTAAAACATAAAGTATTTGGATCTGTGTGCTGCTGGATGTATTCAGTGGAATGGCAAAAGAGAGGATTACCACACTCCCACATACTAATCTGGCTCTACAACAAACTCAATCCAAACGAAATCGACAATCTAATATCTGCTGAAATACCTGATGCTGACATTGATAAAGATTTGCATGAAGTTGTCATAAAAAATATGATACATGGACCTTGCGGGATATTTAATCCAAATTCACCATGCATGATAGAGGGTAAATGCTCTAAGCGATATCCCCGAGCATTATTAACAACACAGTTACAGGAAATGATGGATATCCTTTATACAAAAGAAGGTCAGTAGAAGATGGCGGTAAATTAGCAACCATACAAATGCGAAATGGCAATATACAAGTTGATAACCGATGGGTTGTTCCATATTCACCTTTGCTATCAAAAACCTATAAATCGCACATCAATGTGGAATACTGTAACTCTGTAAAGTCCATCAAATACATTTGTAAGTGTGTGAATAAAGGCAGCGATATGGCAGTTTTTGCCTTGAAAATACAGAGCAATAATCTGAATGCAAGCCCACATATTGATGAAATCGCACAGTATCAAGCTGGAAGATACATAAGCAACAATGAAGCTGTATCGCGAATTCTTCCATTTCCAATACATGAACCAAGTCCACCTATTGTTCACTTATCAGTACATTTAGAAAATGGACAGCGCGTTTATTTTACAGCTTCAAATGTGCAACAGATAGCTTTGAATCCACCTGCTACAACATTAACAGCTTTCTTCATGTTATGTCAAACTGACACGTTTGAAAAAACACTCCTATATTCGGAAGTGCCTCAGTATTACAAATGGAATAAGAGTAGAAAATCATTTAAACGGCGCAAAAGAGGAGAGCAAGTCGAAGGACAACCTGGAATATTCAAAGAAAAAACAATAGGAAGACTGTATACTATCCATTCCAAACAAGATTAATGCTTCTTTCTTCGCATGTTGTTGATAAATGTGCCTGGTCCAACATCATTCCAGCAACTAAAAATTGTCAATGGCATTACACATGCTACTTTTCGCAGTGCATGTCAAGCTCTGAATTTATTGGAAAATGACGAACATTAGGATGAATGCATTAATGAGGCGTGTAACACATCACATCCTAATCAAATTCGTGCATTGTTTGCAACTATCTTGACCAATTGCTCCCCTTCATCTCCTGTTGAGTTATGGGAGAAATATAAATCACACATGACCGAAGACATTTTTCATAAAATAAGCAATGAAAGTACAAATACCTGTCTGGATTTTACATCAGAAATCTATAATGAGACATTGATAAGAATTGAAAATTTGTGTTTAGAAATTGCAAACAAATTACTCAAACAATTGGGAATGATCTCACCGACTCGATCGGCTGCTTCTTTCTTTGATGTAGAATTGCGTAGGCAACAAAATTACAACACAGATGATCTTTGTTGTATGTGCAAGCAAATATTAACAAGCTAACACCTGAGCAAACAGACGTTTACAACAAAATAATGCAGACTGTAAATAATGGAGTGGGAGATATATTTTTCTTAGATGCGCCAGGAGGAACTGGTAAAACGTTCTTAATTAAATGTATTTTGGCAGCCATTCGATCACAAAATGGCATAGCCTTAGCTCTTGTATCTTCTGGAATAGCTGCAACTTTGCTACCAGGTGGACGAACTGCTCATTCTGCATTGAAACTTCCTTTAAACATGCAGTTTATTGAAACTCCCATGTGCAATATTTCAAAAACATCAGGTATGGGAAAAGTATTGCAAAAATGCAAACTTATTGTTTGGGATGAATGCACAATGGCACACAAAAAATCACTGGAGGCTCTTGATCGGTCATTGCAAGATTTGCGGGGAAATGATAGATTATTTGGGAATGCAGTAATATTGCTTGCTGGAGATTTCAGGCAAACATTACCTATAATTCCTCGATTAACACCAGCAGATGAAATAAATGCTTGCCTCAAATACTCCACTTTTTGGCAAAATGTGAAGACATTAAATTTGACTAGAAATATGCGTGTCCAGCAGCAAAATAATCAGTCAACAGAGATCTTTTCAAAACAATTGTTGGAAATTGGGAATGGGACAGTGCTGGCTACTCTGACTTCAGGCCGAATTCAATTGCCACAAAACTCCTGTCATTTAGTTGCATCAAAAGACGAATTAATTAAAAACGTATTCCCAGACATTCACATAAACTTTATGAATCACAGTTGGCTGAGTGAACGAGCTATTCTTGCACCCACGAACAAAGACGTCCATGCACTCAACAATAGTATTCAGTTGAACATTCATGGTGAGTTAGTCACATACAAGTCCGTTGACACTGTTGTTGAAGCAGACGAAGCAATCAATTATCCATCAGAGTTTTTGAATTCACTAGATTTGCCAGGGATTCCACCACATGTACTGCAATTGAAAATTGGTGTACCAATTATCATGTTGCGAAATATTAACCAGCCTAAGCTTTGTAATGGCACACGTCTTTCAGTAAAAAAAATTAATGACCAACATCATTGAAGCAACAATTTTGACAGGGCCTTTCAAAGATGAAGATGTCTTAATTCCGCGCATTCCCATGATTCCAACAGATCTGCCATTTCAATTTAGGAGATTACAATTCCCTATTCGCTTGGCATTTGCAATCACAATCAACAAGGCACAGGGACAATCTTTAGAATTGTGTGGCTTATATTTACACACTGACTGTTTCTCACATGGGCAATTATATGTTGCATGTTCTAGAGTCGGCAAACCTGAGAATCTCTTCATCTGCACTGAAACTGGAACTACTAAGAATATTGTGTATCCACAAGTTTTGGAAAATTAAATCCTTCAGATTAAATGGCAACTTATGGAACTGGATCAAAATGAAGTCCAAAAGACAATCTCCAAAATTATTATTCAATCAAGAATTTGAGAGACAAAAACATCAAATACATCCTTCACTGAAGCATATCTGTGCATGAGTTCGTCGTGGGACTTCAACTCCAGAAAGATTAATAACACTGCCCTTTGTAAATCTTGGTCCTTCATACAAAACATTAAGAAGCAACAACATGAAAATCACCTTTGCTGTAGCATATCTATGCATGGGTTCATTATTTAATTCGGATGAGTTGCACTGATGATTTCTAATAAGAATGAAATAGATCTATGTGCCAATAAGATAGATCTATATGCAAATTTCCAAATTATTTATTGCTGTTTATCTGCATATTTAAAAATGTAACTTAGTTCATGACGTGATGCGAAAACTAATAGTCTACCTTACAGATTTTTTTTTAATTTTGCTATATTCATTCAATTTAATCATTTCACCAAACGGAACCACAGCAACGCGTGGCCGGGTACAGCTAGTATATATATATATATATATATATATATATATATATATATATATATATATATATATATATATATTTGTAGTCATCGACATACAGTACTGTTATATATATATATATGACAAATGTCTCTATTGAATTCATTTACGATATTTTAATTACTTGATCTAATTAAACATTTGCTTGGCTTCAACCTAATTATTACACTGAATAAATATTTTTACTATTTATATTTCTACGTTTAAGCAAACTTCTATTAATTATTGATATTTATTTAGAATTAATTAACCATTTATATAAGAGATTTCTTAATTTTTCGTTGCGTTTATTTTTTCAAGAGAAATTTAATAAATTATCATTCAATTCCAGGCAACGGTCGGATCCCCCTGCTGGTATATATATATATATATATATATATATATATATATATATATATATATATATATATATATATATATATATATATATATATATATATACTTAGAGACTTTCGGTCTGGATGTCTGGCATGAAAGTGATAAAAAATAACACATGAAAATAACCCCTTCACCCATTGATGTGATGACGAGCACGTGACCGCTCTCGCTTGTCACATTGTACATATTGTTTATTACAGGTCACTGACCAGTCGGAAATTCGCTGATATGATGCATAGTCTCAACCTTTATCTTGAACCCAAATGCCAATATCTGACATTTTTTGGTTAAGTGAATTAGATTCAGCATTATTTTCGTATTCTCATTATTTTTATTTTTGTTATTATTATTCTGTTTCTTCTCCGCCTTTTTTTTTCTCTTCGCCATCGTTCTACTTCTCTTTCGTCCTCTTCTTCTTCTTCTTCTTCTTCTTCTTCTTCGTTATCTTCTATACCACTTCCCACCCTCTTATTCTTCTTCTTTTTCTCCTTTTCCTTTTATCAGTGCTTCTAGTGCTTCTTCTAGGTCTTGTTTTTTTTCTTCTTCTTTTTCTTCATAATTCTCTCCTTTCTCTTCCTTCTTCTTTTCCCCTTTTTTTTCATTTTTTTTTTTTTTTTTTTCATTTTCACACCAAACAAGGCACAGTTGCCATTTTGATGTAAAAGGTTACTATCAGTGACATAAGTTGCAGGGATACTGTGTAGGGAGTTGAGCAGCAAGATGTCTGTTCACATTACATTTGAATTTCTGCATGCCAGTACAGTTGGGGAAGCAGGAACCCGAAAGGAATTTTCCAGAGTCTAGCAGTTCTAGGGAAGAAACTATTAAAGTAGGAGGCACTCTTACATCTTGGGACCTCTACTGTGTAGGGTGGGACTTTGTAGGTTGTCATATTTGTTAGGGGTATTTATGTCGAGGGGCGGGGTACATGACCTAGTAGTTCGTCGAAGCGACAGAGGTTGAAGCTTAGATGACAGTTCAGGATCTATCAGGTTGGCGACTCCCTTTTGAACCCTGTCCAGGAGTGAGAGACTAGCAGCAGATGCACCAGCCCTAATGTGACAACAATACTCTATACATGGGCGAATGGTGGCCTTATAGAGATACAGGTTACTTTCAGGCGTAAGCAACTTTTTAGCAGGGTAGAGAGAGCCCACTTTTTTCGCAGCAACCTTGGCAATGCTCTCGATGTATCTGTTCTAATTCATGTTCCCTGTGAACGATAAGCGCAGGAGTTTGAAAGAATACTTTCAGGTAATGTATATTTGGCCATAGCTATTGAACTTAGTCATTTTTTTTACGCCTCGTTCACTATGCACTCGCGGGGGATCATGCCTGCTTCACTTCTTTCTTTTTCTTATTTGTCTCGTTCGTGTTCTCACCCTCAGTTCCCTTCATTTTTATCGTCTTCTTCATCATTTTTTTTTTTTTTTACATCTTAACGTCCTCCTCCCATTCCTTTCTCCTTTTTCCACTACTTTATTGGTTCTTTGTTATTTTATTCTCCTCATCTTCTTCTAACCCTCTATTTTCTTTTTATTCTTCGCCTGCGTCATTTTCTTCTCCTCCTCCATAACCGTTTTTCCCTTCTTCTTCTTCTTCTTCTTCTTCTTCTTCTTCTTCTTCTTCTTCTTCTTCATCATCATCATCGTCATATAAAATTTAGGCCAACGAGAAATGTATCGTTCCTTTACTTTTATCCGTGTCACATGTGCGATAAAATACTGGGAATTTGCTTTCCCGTAAATTCCCTCATACCCCCCCCCCCTGTTGGTAACATGTAACAAAGATGATTCGTTTTCTTTTATCGTAGATTTCTGTTCATACTCCTACGTTATAAATTACCTTACCACCCCTTTTATCGCATATGTTACAATATGTGTATGTATTTATATACACATATATATATGTATGTATGTATGTATGTATATATATATATATATATATATATATATAATGTCATTTATGCAAAACGCATTGCACTTGAATTTAAACGTTTAACATTATTTATTAAACAGAATAAAACAAAATGTCCTCAATAAAAACGAAAACCACAAAATTGATAAAATTGTGATAGCAAGCGTTCAAAATGGAAGCGATGTAAAAGATTACATTAGGCCGATAAGAAGCAATGCTTTAACCGATAACTGAAATACAGAGATTAGCGAAACGTAGATATAACCCTTTCAATACAAAAAAAAAACGCTTTAAAACAATTAAGATACGTCCAATAAGAATTAAGAGTGTAAAATCTAAGGTTTAAAAAGTATAAAAAATACCAACATTTTCCACCCTACCCCGCCGGGTAATCCAGCCTTGGAATCAAACAAGAATTCAACATGAATGCGGTTACATGTCTTAATTGTCTTTGGTCATTAGTATTAAATATCAGAAATTAAAATATGAACAGAACTTACGAGTTGACAGGCTTTTATTGAAATAGATTATATAATAAAATAGATATACAATGATTTTGGATGGTGTTTTCACAACGCCCCGGTTGATGTAAACTCATATCTTCTTCAGGTACATCTAGTCGAACTCGTGAATATTTTTGTCGAACTCGGGAATCAGTACAGAATTGATAAGGGACCTCTAGTCTTCACGTTTACATTCTATAAGCGATATTTCTGACAAAGGAGTAGGAATTATTGTTTTCTGGGTCTAAATCTATCCATTAAAAACTTATTGTTGGGTAGATTTTGATCTTTAAGTATTTTTTTCTTTTTTACTTCTTACATCAAGTGGCTTCATGCCTTGTCTGGATACAGATATTACTCTCATTAAGCAACAACAAAAGTTCTGAGTAAAAGATAACGTCTTTATGTTTCAGTTTTTTTTAATGAGGATTGGTGAGTTCAATTGTTTAAATTATTTGTACTGCTATTCTCATCTTGAATATTATACTCACAGCGTTTCGGCCGACATAAACTTCGAACTTCTTCATTTACATCTTGTCGAATTCGGGAACATTTATTTCACACTCGGGGATCTATTTACAAACTGAACCTTTTATCTAATTCACGGGGATATATTGTTCTTGTTCTATCAATAGGAAGTAGGCGTTGGCAATAGTTTCAATTTGGCCCGACATTTTATAATAGTTTCTCATTTAAAGAGTTTTTAATTTGAATATTTTGTGTCTGTATTCCAGGGAAATCACCCAAGAAAATATACGAAGCCACCCGCTATAGATATAAGGGGCTAAAGATAATTAAATATGATTAACTCAAATGCTATTAGTTATAGTCTTGAAGGAACTTAGGCTATGCGTAAGTGTTGGGGTGGCACCCCTACAGATTCTGACAATGAACTATTCCTGGCGTCACTTCCGATAACCGGTTTCTGCTATTGAGTAGGTATTTATTTGTTTCCCCACGAGAGCAAATTAGGCACAAGGCGGTTTTTAATGTGGAGAGGGGAGGGAAAAGGGGAACCATCTCCCCCCCTGGGGGGACTAGTAGTGACAGTTGGTATGGAGAGTTTCCCTTACATTGACCAAAACTGATTGCTTCAAGAGCAATGGTCTGATATGTGGAGAACAGATACTACATTTTGATCTTTCGAGCCAAGTACAACCTCCTGTACAAGGTAGGTATAGTTTTTGCTATTGAGTATTCTGTACCTGAGACTCAATGGTAGTGGGTCGCTATCTTTGTTCTTCAAGTTGAGTGGAGTCTCACTCTACCAATAAACGTTTCTGTATTTTCTGTTGATGTATATAGTTTTTTCAGTTTCCAAACCTTCTTGTTCTTCTTACAACATTAAACCATGAAAGTAAGATATTAATATTCAGAAGGGAAAGAGAGTTCTATAAGTTATCTAATGTTATTAGCAAAAAATCTGCTGGAATAGAAAGACAACCTCTCTCCCAAAGAAGAGACGTCGCGAGCCTATCCTTGTTTTATCCTTATTTCCATGGCAAGTGCTCGTCTGAGCTCCAATTCCTGGTCCCCCCTCACCAACCTTTCATGATAAACACCCGCCTTGCTTAAACCACTGTCAATAATTTTCCCCGCTCTTTATCTGTGCCTAAATCAAAACGTAGATTCCATGAACAAAGCTTCTTTCTTAGAACTGCACGCCTGTGGAACTCTCTACCGCTTGCCTGCTTCCCACCTGACTTCAACTTGGATGTCTTCAAGTCCAACATAAACAAATTCCTGATGAACCGCCCCCTTAAGTAATGACACTTTATCAAATATCCAATACCAACGAATACGACAATACTATTCCATTGATTACTGTGCACGCAATAACCCTTATCCCCGAGTGGCTTCTGAGCCTTGATAAGTGGTGACCTCCATGTAAAATAAAATAAAAAGACGTGTTACACCGAGATAAAACGGAAAACTCTAAAGAACACCTCCTAAAACAGTGCTTATTAATATTAAATCGATAAATACGTTTTTGATAAAGTTGCTATTTTTCTAGATAGTGGAAAAATTATAGTTTTTGTTTTTTTTACAGAAAAAAAAAACAAGAACACGCAGCACATATAAGGTTATGAATATTTCTTTAAAATGGTATACATTGTGTTTTAAACATAGAATTGACCTATATAAGATTAATCAATAAATAGAAATAACTGGTCAGAACGTAATATTGTGTTACATAGTTCAATACAAATAATAAAATTATATTGTAAGAAGCAATCTTTAATTTATTCCTTCAGTTCATCACCTTTCGGTAGAAAATGTGCTTTTTTGCCATGTTTCTTTCGAATATCCGTTTTATTATGTAATGCCTGAGGTCAGTCTCATATTCATGTTCAGGGTTTGAGCGCTGACAATTACGCGGTGATCTGATTTTGGCATACAATCTTCTGAATGAACATTATAATATATTTCAGAACTTTTCATTCAATGCAAATAATAAAACCACATTGTAAGACGATCTTTTATTTACTTCTTCAGCTCAGCACCTCTTAACAGACAATCTTCTTTTTTTTTTTTTTGCCATGTTCGTTTCTAATGTTCCCTTTTTTATGTAACGTTTCGCTGATTTCTTGGGTAAAGAACATTGAAATTAATACGAGTTCCTTCCTCACACTATGGTTTTGATACATAAAATATTTTAATCTATATATTAATACAATAGCGTGTGTGTTATTTTGTGTGTTACATTTTTTTTTCTTCCGGATGTCTGTCGTTTAATGGTTATTCCTTTCCATTTCTTGTAATAAATAATTTTACCAAGAATTCTTCATAATCGAAACCAAAACCAAAACTGGTTTCGGTTTCGATTATAGCTGAACGAACTCAAGTTATATATACATACATTCTTTTCTTCTTCATAAGTTTTGGTTTCGGTTTCGATTCAAGCTGATGCACCCAAGCCATATGGATATATTTTTTTTATTTTTGAAATCACATGTTTATAATATATACGAATGGATCGAAAATTGACTCTTATAGCAATATATACGGAATCTGCATGGATTAAAATATATTATTTAAACATATTTTACGACCAGGCTATGCCGGGCGTCCCTGCTAGCTTAGATATATACTTTTACAGTTTTAATAAAAGAACTACAATAATATCAGGGTATCTCCATTTACGCTGACCATCCACAAAATGCCAACATCAATATATTACATATGAAAGAGTCCACCGTGGAATTTCCACGGGTTCCGCTAGTTAGTATTGTTTTTATATATTTACATCCTTATTTGCTCGTACCGTCTCCATAATTATGAGTTATCAAAAATATATAAGATATATATACAAATATATATTAAAAAAAATTAAAATAATATAAATATATACATTTTCTTTTCTTTTTATATGCCCCATCCCATAAGTACTATAGCATTTTAAAGATATATTATACATTACGCATGTGGTTCTGGATATTTTCTAGTAATCTGTTAGGTGGCGATAAATGTTCTTGCGGAATTTTGAATTTTGATTTCAAATGATGTATTTTCAAACAAATTTTCATTATAATACCTTTACTTTATATATCATTTTAAAGAGAGTTTTTCGCTCCATCTGGTTGGTTAAATTATAATCGTTTTAAAACGATTGTCTTCTTTTTAGAATGTTGAATAAAAGATGAAAAATAGCAAATTCGCACAATTTTCTTATTTCAATTCAAGCTAGGTCGAAAAGCTGATGAAACAGCTCGCGGTATCAACAAAGCGTTTGGATCAGGAAGCACTACTGAACGCACAGCACAGTGGCGGTTTAAGAAATTTCGTGGCGGTGATGAGAGTATAGAATATGATGAGTGTAGTAGTCGGCCATAGTATGTTAACAACAATTAAGAGCCTTAGTCGCAACCAGTCCATGCACAACTATTCGAAAACATGCTTCTGAATTAGACGTAACGTATACGACAGTTTCAAACTACTTGAGCGAGATTGGAAAGACAAAAGAAACTTCATAAGTGGGTATTTCACGAATCGAACGACAACCAAAAGAAAAACAGTTATGAAGGGCCGACGATTACGTGGTGATCTAATTTAGGCCTACAATCTCCTAAATTGGAATTATCATATATATCGGAACCTTTTATTCACGCCTACATCAGAAAGAGGTCTATGCGGATACTACATGAAACTTTTTCACCGCCGATTTCGTTTGAACCAAAAAGGAGGACTGAGTTCTCAATCAGAATCCCTGGACTTTGGAATACATTTCCAAGTGGAGTAATAAATACACCGAAAACTCAACAATTTGTGGTAAATTTAGACAGGTGCTAGACTACCTTGTCTTCTTCTTTGTGAATTTTTACCACATTTTCTCTATATGACATTGTAGCACAATTGTTTTATTTTCTTTTTTTATTAGATTGGATTGAAAAAAGAGAATTGGCATGAGTCATTATAGCCAGTAGCGCATCAACAAGCAGGGTTGCGGAGTCGGAGTCGGAGTTGGAGGGAGTCAGAGGTTTTAGTCGGAGTCGGGTTTCTAAGAGTGCTAGGAGTTGGAGACGGAGTCGGAATTTTTTTATCCCATTACGACTCTTTAAGTCCAATATTTTTTTTTACATAGTATTTCTGTTTGATTTTACCATTTACCAGTTTTTGTCTGATTTTGCTTTTATTTTTGAGGATATATAATATTTTGTACTGTACTGAAAATGCTTCTACTTCATCAAGATATTTTGGTCCATCGGATCACTGCAAATGCTGTCTGGACAGCTGTTTTCGTTTTGATTGTGACGTCACACAGGATTATTGGAAATTCTGTCTTTGATCGGAGTCGACATCCTAGAAATTCTAGGAGTCGGAGTCTAAATTGGATAAATACGGAGGGAGACATTTATAACAGACTGGGGTGATTCTTGTTGACACAGATAGATGGAAGGAGATACTTCACTTATGATGGAAGAGGAACATTACTTGTGAGGGGGTTACACACGAATTCGTTTATAGATGAATATACAAAACGCATTTACCTTTTTAATTTTTAAGGACGACACGAGACAACACAGTTAAAAAATATTAAATGGTTTCTTTATTTATCAATCAGTTGATTGGTGATGTCAGGAATTCAAGCCTTTTCAACTACATGGTCTTCTCTTCTACCTTCGCCTCTAAGGGGCTCCCTGCCTCCAACTAACTCTATCACTGTGTGTGATCTGCTCTGATTATCTCATCTCCTCTAACTTCGAACCCTCGATTCATATATTGAGAAATCTCCTTTGTTTATGACGTCAGAAGTGTGGTTCCCGACGTGACTAACTTTCACATGGATTTACATATGTCTGTCCAAATACACTTTTGGCACACAAAGAATTCTCAATTCTAATTGTTTAATATCTAACCTATTTTAAACAATATTTTTAACTCGCATTGTTCATTCTTTTAACTGACATATTTTATATGCAGTTATTGTAAAAGAATGCTCAATCGCTTTTTTTTCGATATAAATAATATTTAGATATTTCTAATAGAATTAACAATGGACTGCATTCTCAGGATTTCAATTATCCACTTGCCTTCAGGGTTCTATTCTAGCCTTTTCTTAATATCATTTTCACTTATGTAGTCTGCTTTCTTACTTACATGAGAAGGGGACAGCCCTTTCATGTAACATACCTTGTCTTGAGTAAGAGATATTCCTTTAATTATGCTATAACAAAAGTTCTGAGTAAAAAAATAACATCTTTATGTTTCAGATTGCTTTAGATAAGTAATTATTTAGTGCTTGGTTCCGGTTCTGGTATTATCTACTGTAAGAACTTCATTTGGGGTCCAAGACACTTAGGCACCTGGGCCAGCAGGGAGAAGTGGGGGTCGGGGGGTCATCTATTTATTTCAGCCCTAAACTAGACACTATCACCATAATACCACATTTTTTCCATGGAGTTCATCTACTTATGATTTGAACAATTGTTTTAAGATTTAGATAGGTAGTGATAAGTTCAATTATTTAGATTATTTCTACTGCTATTCTCATCTTGCATATTATACTCATCGCGTTTCGGCCGACGTAAACTCCGGACTTCTTCATGTACATCTTATAGAACTCTGGAATCTATATATAATGTCAAAACTGGACCCTTTATTCAATTCAGGGAGGTAAATTGTTCTCGTTTCGTCAGTAGAAAATAAACCTTTAACTATACTTTGACAGCATCGTAACTATTTTTTTTTTAATTTTTGTTCTTTAGTCCTCATATTCTCTAATCGAGGATGCTGACAAAGGCGAAGAATTGCGTTTTTTTCTGAATCGAAATTTATCTATCTATTAATGTTGGGTATATTTTGCCTGGAAGTAAACTTTAGTTTCATCAAGTGGCTTCATGCCTTGTCTGGGTCGATTTCCGTAAAAATTTTAAGTGCGCCATTAGTGTTTTATTTTGATTATTCAGAATGATGTTTCCATTTTGGATGGTGTTCACACAACACTCCGGTCGATGTAAACTCCGATCTTCTACAGATACATCTAGCCAAACCCGGGAATATTTTTGTCGACCGCGGGAATCAGTACGGAATTTAGAACGAAGCCCTTTTTTTAATTCACAGAAGTAGTTTGTCTCATTCTGTCAGTCATGACCAGATAGAAGTCATAATTCGTAATTTTAGTCCTAGTGTTGCCCGCGTTGAGGATTGAATCTTCAACCTCAGAAGACTGTCACATAAAACTGAGTATCATTTACCATTTATATCCGTTGTAACGGATATAAATGGTAAATGATACTCAGTTTTATGTGACAGTCACAGAATTGAATAAAGGGTTCTTATAGTAACCTTGTTGGAATGACATGTAAGCGGCCTTTTGGCTATGAACAAAGTGTAGTAGCTGTTCTGATGCTGCACTTAGTCTATTCCGTCCGCAGTCAATGGAAATGTAATCCTTCTAGATTGAGGCATTTTTCTATTTTTAGTTCTAATCCAGACTGCGCCTTTTGGGGCGGGATGTGGATTGTCTCCACATTAAAAAAAACGGCTTTGTGTCTAACTTGCCCTGTGAGGAAATATAAAATGAGAATAGTGGTCCGAATAATTCAAATAATGGCGACAGTTGTTTAAAGCAACTATTGATTTACATCTGAATTCATTCACCGGTGTTTATTCTTTCGTTTTTTTTTTTTTAATTCCTTTCAGCAAAATTGAAATGACTTGCTCCATTCAAAACCTGAATTACTTTCTGAATCTAATTACGGTTAGCCATTCAAATCACGTCACTTCCGCTTTGTTTTTCCGCCTTTTTTATGCGCCATTAACGATGAAATTGGATTACAAATAATTCCGCCCTACATTAATGCAATAAGCGTGTTTTCGATGTCAAACAAAAGTGTTCAAACTGTGATGACCATTTTGCCCAAGTGAAGGAGACACCGGAAATAAAGGCATATCTGTTTAATTTACAACATTATTTGTCTTTCTTCTCTTTTTTTTTTTTTTTTTTCGTAAGAAAGTCACCACTTATCAAGCCCTTAAGGCGACTCGAGCATAAGAGTTCATGAATCTAAGGTAGTCAGTGAGACAACCGCCTACTGATCCGTAATGGTAGAAATTGGGTAAAATTTTATTATTTAAGAAACCAGCTCAACAAGAACTTGTTCACATCGAACTGAAAATAACCATGTTGTAGTCAGCTAGAAAGCGAACCTGGAGTACTGAGTTCCACAGGCGAGCAGTTCTAAGAAAGAAATTTTTTCGTGGAATTTTCGTTTAGATTTAGGCACAGAAATTGTTGGTATTGGTTGTAATTAGACGAGTGTTTGCTGTGAATATTTTACAAAGAAAGAGGACACCGTAGATTGAAGCACTGTTGATCAATCGCTATGAAAATAACGATAAAGCATAAACTCGCAATGTCTTTATTGTGAGAAAAAAACGTACAGAGAGGAGAAAAAAGCCTTAACTTTTCATCATGCAAGGTTTCACAGCCGAATGGAAATGCATTATTAAGTTTTAAACTCTAATCGGCTATATACAATATCCATGTCATTACATGCTAATTATATTAGGATACTCAAGTGTTTACTGACAAAAGAATGAGTTGGTAGCAGCTTTTTTATAAAAATCGCTTCAGGCAAAGAAACTATATATACATACATACATACATACATACATACATACATACATACATACATACATATATATATATATGTATGTATGTATGTATGTATGTATGTATGTACGAATTGACATTGTTTTGTTTGGAAAATTATATGCGAGTCTGTTAATTTTATATTCATGTGTTGCAAAAAATGAGTTTGAAACAAACTTTATTAAAAAAAAAGTGCAAGCGCCTTTAAATAACTTTTAGTTGGACTGTCTTGTCAATTCGTATATTGTTTTGTTTTGAAAATTATATGCGAGTCTGTTAATTTTATATTCATGTGTTGCAAAAAAATGAGTTTGAAACAAACTTTATTTAAAAAAAAAAATCCAAGC
>NC_136513.1:83629704-83642204 GCF_053919585.1 Euprymna scolopes
GCAGGCAATCAAACGATTTAATTAAAAAAAATCGGTGATTTCACCGATTTTGATGCCACCAAAAAGTATGGGAGTGCAAAATATTCGTTGATCATCATTGAATCCCAGGCAAAGCAGGGTCACCCTGCTAGTAAAGAATAAAGAAACGTGTTTATTTTCATAAAATGTTATGCGTTGTTTCTTTGTTTTAGACAAACGTGATACAAAGCAGGGAGGGGGAGGAATAATTAAAGTCCGGGGAGGAGACAAGAAGCTTGTTTCTTAGTCTCCAAGATGTGGCTGTTTCGATTATTATCAAAATAAATAACAACTAATCGAATCCAAATCTCCAACATTGAAGAAACCAGTCGCCGCGGATATAATCAGAATATCATATTCTTGTTTTATGGCTATTCACCATTCAATTAATTACATGACGATTTAGTTTTTAGTCTGTTGATTATCATCAAGTTCCGCGTGTTTTTGTCTACTTTCGATTTCTGCTAATCGTTCAGCTTTATAATGAATGCTCTAGAAAAGTCCTCTATATATTAATACGATAGCGTGTGTGTTATTTTCTGTGTCACGGTTACATCCGGGTCGTTTAATTGTTATTTCTTGTCATAATGATTTTACCAAAAATTCTTCATAAGTTTTGGTTTCGGTTTCGATTATACCTGATATTTTTTTATAAATAATTAGATCAAGAATTCTTAATGAGTTTTGGTTTCGGTTTCGATTGTAACTGATAGCACTCCAGTAATCTATTATATATATATATATATATATATATATATATATATATATATATATATATATATATATATATATATATATAATTTTATCAAAAAAGTTTCATAAGCTTTGGTTTCGGATTCGATTATAGCTGATGGCACTTAAGTCATCTATTTTTTTTATTTTTTAATAAATAATTTTACTAAGAATTCTTTTTAAGTTTTGGTTTCGGTTTCGATTATAACTGATAGCATTCCAGCAATCTATTTTATATATATATATATATATATATATATATATATATATATATATATATATATATATATAAATAATTTTATCAAGAATGTTTCATAAGTTTTTGTTTCGGTTTCGATTATAGCTGATGCACTTAAGTCATCTATTTTTTATCTTTTTTTTTATAAATAATTTTATCAAGAATTCTTTATAAGTTTTGGTTTCGGTTTCGATTATGGCTGAAGGAACTCAAGTTATATATATATATATATATATATATATATATATATATATATATATATATATATATATACATGCATTTTTTTCATAAGTTTTTATTTCCGTATCGATTCAAGCTAATGCACCCAGGTCATATGAATATATATATATATATATATATATATATATATATATATATATATATATATATATACAGGGTGGGCCAAAATAAGGGTCCTATCTTTAAATATAATCATATATATATATATATAGGACCCTTATTTTGGCCCAGCCTGTGTATATATATATATATATATATATATATATATATATATATATATATATATATATGGATATATATGGATATATATATATATATTAATCGCAATTTTATGATATATAATAATCGATATAACATTAACTCTATAATAATATATACGAAATCTGCAATAATTAAAATATCATATTTAATAGGGTTTTGTCGGGTGTTCGTTCTAACTTAGATAAATACTTTTTAAGTTTTAACAAAAAAGCTACAATAATATCAGAACATTTACATTTACACTGAACATCTACAGAATGCCAACATCGATTATTGCATATGAATGAGCCCCCTGGGGAATTTCCACAGGTCCTGCTAGTCTTTTATTAATGTTTAACAGTTTAAAAATAAGCAAACAAACTCATCTTTTTCTTTTTTTCAAGAATGACAGAATATTTTTTTAAACTGATAAATGTTAATCAAATACGGCCCAATCACGTTGACACACCGACTTTTCACCAGATCACCGAAGTTAAGCAACACTGAGCCTGTCCAGTTCCAGATGGGTGACCATTTGGGAAGGCTAGGCGCTGTATGTACTTTCTGGGAAGGTTGGGTGTGGGTTCAGCACCCTCACACCGAAAAAAAGAACTTCTCACTACAAAAGCATTTATAAAGTTGTACACGACCTATGTCCCTCCAGGGGCTCAAGGCTATGGGTGGATGGAAATATTAATCAGAAGGGACCTTTCCAGCGCATTCATCGTGAAGCAGAATGCTCAGCAGAAAAGTAAATGTGAACAAAGACACGCGGAACTTGACGATAACATTTTAGTTCAACTATAAATGGAAAAAATTGGGTTTAGATGATCAATTGTCCTCTTATGGAAATAAAACGTCTCTGTTTTATCCATCCACTTTAATGGTGTTGGTGTTAGAAACGTTAGAGACGTAACTTTGGTCACAGACAGTCATACACGTTCTATTATAATAAAGAGTTCTCGTCTTTAAACTTTAACAAATATTACGTAATGCATACGGTGTTATCAATAAAATGACAAAATGTCAAAGTTTATCAACAGAAAATAAATTAAAAATTTCGCTAGAATTTTCGGTGCTTCTACAAAATTGGGACGAGATTTTTTAGTCGATAAATGGAGTGCGACTCTTGTTGGAATTCACATTAGCTAACGTAATCGCCACCGACGTAGGGCCCCTAATATGTAACAATAATACTGACAGTTATGTGTCGTTAACATATATGTCGACGAATGCTATCAGAATTATTATTTTATTTTATTTTTTTATTATTAAAAAATATGTAAATTTGTTCCTGGTCATCGTCGCCGTCGCCGTGAAAAAAAATGCATGACATTATTTGGGACTGTTTGAACTAATACGAAAGACAAGAAAAGCGTTTTACCGGAGAGTTTTTTATGTAAAGGATTTGTTTATTTTATTTACTCGTTGAGGTGTGTAAATTTGTGCCTTGTCACAGTCAGTAGCGCCGTGGAAAATGCATGACTTTTGTTGAGATTTCACTGTTTTAATTAATACGAAGGAAAGGAAGAGGAAAAAAAAGGAAAAAGAAGGAAAGAAGAAAAAAAAAGAATTCCAATCCTTTATTAATTTTTACTATTGTTGCTATTGTTATTATTAGTAGTAGTAGTAGTAGGAGGAGGAGGAGGAGGAGGAAGAAGAGGAGGAGGAGGAGGAGGGGATAAGGAGGAGGAGGAGTATGTTTTTATTACTGTTGTAGGTATTGTTTTTGCTGTCATTGTTGTTACTGCTGTTATTATTATTACTACCGATATTAGTGTTACTATTATCATTGTAGATTTTATTTCTATTGTTGTTGGTGGTGGTAATGGTAATAGTGGTGGTGGTGGTGGTGGTGGTGGTGGAGGAGAAAGTTCGGGAGGGTATCTTTAACCTTGGTGAGGAACCCTCCTAGAGATGATGTCTTGATAAAACTATCGGTAGTGGTGCAACCTAAACTTCACTAACCCCATTTATGGGAGAATGTCAAATCAAAATATTGAAAATAACGACGTGAATGAGGCTGGAACATCTTGCGATGGTCTCACGTCCGGTAGGTGGCCCATTTATCAACAGGATGGGTCCTGTCGTCATCATACAACTGTTCGAAATTCTAAGGATGTGGCTGGATATAGGGGGAGTGAGAATTGCCAGAGAGGGTCCCAAGACACGTAGGGAGTTGGACCAGGAAATGTCAAAAAAACATGGACGGATGAGGAAAGAAGAGTCACGTGGGACTGCTTTGTAAGAAGTGGAGGTAACAAATGGATATATCCGAAAAGTGAAGGAAGAATGGAATCGAGAGGAGGAGGAGTTAGAAGGCAGGCAAGTGAAAAGGAATGGAATCCTATGGTTACAGGAAGCGATGAGAAGGAGTTTGAAGGATCAAAGGCAGATGAGATCATTGACTCTAAGACAATGGAACCAGTGAAATGAGCAGATGTATGGAGAAGTGGTGATGAAGTTCGAACTTTGACTTCTGTAGAAAAATAAGTACTTCAGAAGTTAAGAAACGAGTTTATCATAGATATTCCAAGCTGAAGAGTAGTGATAGGCGGAAGATGAAAAGCGAGGTAAAAATAGTTCAAGCAGTAATTCACAACATCATAAGAAAGAACATGTCGATTACGGAACTTAACAGGCTTCGTTATTGTGAACTTAACAGGCTACGTTATTGTGAATCGTCTTGGCTTAATACAGAAGAAAAAGAGAAAAATGAAGGATAGAAGGCCATACTGGCAGAGGCGGCTTGAAGAAAGTATTAAACGGTGGCGGAAAGACATTGGTAGAATCGAAGAAATAAGAAAAGGAGTTAAACTAGGACAGAAAGTTAAGGACGAGCTTGAAAGGAGGTATAGATTGCTGGAAAAGGGAACGATGAACGTTCGAACAATGTTGAAAGAGAAGATTCACACTATTGGTATGAAAATTCGGAACTTTGTTGGAAAAAGTGTTGCGTTTCGGCAAAACAGCCTTTTCCGGAACAAACAGTCTCAGCTGTATAAAGAATTAGATGGTAGTTAACACGCGGGAAATAACAACACTCCAAATGCAAAAGATGCCAGGAAGTTCGGGAGTGGGATTTGGTCTGTCGAAGATCTTATAAATAAATGTTGAACGCACCGTGCTGAAATAAGAACGGAAGTGTGCAGTTCAAATCTGGTACCTAAGGGAGGCATTTTGTCATCCAAACTGCAGGAAACACCAATGGCCGACGCCAACGAGAAATCGATGGCAAGCGGTTGTTGCGTGTAGTCATCTGCACGAGTGGTCAAGAGGTGGAGAACAATGGAAATATAGGGAGACTTGTTGTCGCTCGATCTCCAGCGAATACCATAGGTTACTGCCAGTGAGCGATCACTGATGATGGTCTCTGGGACAACTCCTGGTGATTAAAATAATAATAATAATAATAATAATAATAATAATAATAATAATAATAATAATAATAATAATGATAATGATAATGATAATAATAATAATAATAATAATAATAATAATAATAATAACAACAATGTCCTCTCCCAAATTCACTACCATCTTGATTTAATATCGTAGACGTTTCCTATATTTTATTAGTTTTTAACCAATGTTCGCATCATGGTATGATTGGCTTTTAGTAATTATGTGAAATTCATCGCCGTATTCATGTATTCTGCACTGATATGAAAATGAAGACGATAGCAGAGTATAGGATTCCTTATCATGTAACTGATGAAAATACGCTACACATGAAAAACATGGGGGGGGGGAAATGGGCATACAAGAACAGAAAACAAAAATTTTGGAATATAATTTCTGTATTTAAAGTAATAGTTATTTAAATATTTCACCATATAATTTTGTGGCGAAAATCCAGTTCCTCAATAAGGGGTACTCTGGATAGGAATAAAAATAAAAATTGTCCTGGTCATGAAAGATTTCTCCCCCACCGACCGAGACCAGAAAAGGTGAATCGTAGCATCAGAACGGATACTACTACACTGTGATCTTGTCCCGAAGGCCAAGAATTGTTTGTGTTTTATGTTTCTTTAATTGTTTGTTCCCCAAATTTATAATTCAGTTTTATCAGTATTTGATTGTATATTGCTTTAAATTACGTAATTTCACATAGATAATATTTATATTTTATATTGAATAAAGTTCAGTTTCATTATTAATCGAATTGGATTCCTTTCTTTTCTTTTTTAACATCTTTTAATGCTCTTTTTAAAAATGCCGTCATCTAGTATCGGCAGTAACAGTTCGACAAATCTTACCTGCATTGCCTGCAGACATTTTTCAGTAAACAGGCCTTCTATATCTCCGTAGCCGTATCTCGACCACCATGCGTAACACATCCATCTCTGTCCTTCTTTGATGTGATTTCTGGGCTATGCATACGTTCTCCGTTTTACAATCTGTTTCCTTCTTCCTTGCTGTGACGTGATCTCGCACAAAACTCGGTACATTTGCTTAGAGCTGTCATACGCGCGTCCGCTCTCTGCGTCAGGATAAGAACAGTAGTCCAAATAAACAAAGTAGAAAAACGCCGAAACGTGGGACATGTTAACACAATAAAAAACGGCCATCACCAAAAATCGCATAACTTCTAAAATATTTATATAGATCGACACAATAGTTCAGCTACATTAGGTCAAGCCTATGTGGCAGACATCTCCAAAGTTTCAAGTCTGTACTACAAAAAAATCAGACTTTCTGTGGACAAAAGAATCTGATTGCCTGTTAGTGTCTTTAAGTTATGCACAGCCCCATGGATTCTAAACTTATTGAGCGATCTTTAGATCATTGAGTGAACACGAAATTTACGTTTGAACAGTTCTTTGAATTGCAATTGAGCCGCTTAAATGTATGCTGAAAATATGTCTAAGCTATCAATATATTTTCCTCAGTAGTCCATGGCATCACGAAGATCAAATATGGAAGACACTTAGAACATTAATTCTTTTTTGGTAAATCTGAATAGTAAAATGAATTGATTAATTACTAGGGAAGGAGGCTTTCCTCGGTCGTTAAATACGCTTACTATAATATTAAAATATCATTTGCCCAGATTTCATATATATTATTATAGAGTCGTGATTACAAAGTGAACAAAAGTATTTGGGCGCCGTCGGCTAGAATCGAAACCGAGACTGTAACATTCAAAGCTGGTGACGTTACCACTGTACCGATGTGACACGCATTTAAACCGATTAAAAATCAAAAATTAAATATGAACTAAGATGAATGCATACAATGTCTAACGATTTTTTTTTCAATTTTGACCAAGTTGTGACTCCTTAAAAACAATTTTAACCGGTCACCGTCGCCGTCGCCGTGAAAAACAGTAGAATGACCCGTAAAAAATCCAACGATTTGAGGTCCCCAGCGCCGCTCTGCGATTTTCAGTTTCGGGGAGATAGAGTTTGAAAATATGGAGACAGACAAACAGGCAGACAGACAGATCGATGGATAGACAGACAGACCGACAGACGGACACAGATATAGCCGTTTATATATTAGATTTCAAAAGCTATTAAAGTTTAAGTGATGACTGTTTGTTTGTTTGTTTGTTTGTTTGTTTGTTTGTTTGTTTTTGTGTGTATGTGTGTCACCCTGTGTTAATGTTGTCAAACCAAATTGGTAAAACCATTTAACCCTAAGGTTAAATCACTTCAAAGTAATTGAAATGGCTGTTGTACCATTTGACGCTCGGAGCATGTGCCGTTTAAATAATGTGCTCGCTTTCCACTCGTCAGTAGTCACTTCGAGGCTTTAATTCTCGAACCAATTAAAAGGAACGGTGATAAACGCAACAGGCATACGGTTGGCATGAGGCCAATGTTTGAACGGTGATTTCACCTAGGCGTCGTTTAATCACATGTTGCACGATTTGACGGTCCACTATTTCCCCGAGGTGCGCCTATTTCTCGATTGATGGCTGTACGTGATGACTTCGACCTTTGCTTGATTGATTTCAATGTTCGCTGGATTTCAGATCGTGTAAACAAAGCCAATACGCACAATGAGTTCGTGTACAAGTTGACAAAAACTTTATTGATCGCTCTTCTCTTCGTGCTCTTTTTTTTTTCTTCTTCTTGTCAAGTATGTTTCTCCGGAAAGTTTCTTGAAGAATTCCCGCACGTAGAAAAGTCAATTTGAATTGCGCTTTGATAGATTATGTTTTCTGTCAACCACGCGAAACTAGAAGACAAAGAAAAATGAAACAATTATGTTTCCTATTTTCAATCATATTTCTTCTTATTAGGTTCAGGTTTTGAAAGGTTCGCACAAAGTGCGAAGCCAACTTATTCAAAGCTCCACAAAGACGGAGAAATCAAGATGAAAGAGTTACATATCAACAAATAGGACGCCATTGAACATTAGTTCTTAAGTCTGGAAAATCTGAATATTTATTTTTTATTTATTCTGCTTTATAGTTATTTTCGTGGCAGATGCTCGACTGAGCTTCAATTTATGCCCCACTCTGTAAAATATTCTCTGTAAACACTCGTCTAACTACAACCACTGCCAACAATTTTCCTTACTCTTTATCTGTATCTAAAACTAAACGCAGATTCCATAAACAAAGTTTCTTTCCGCAAGGACCTGTGGCGCAGTGGTTAGAGTACTTGGAAGAATCAATTGTAAAAAGTGATATTCTTCTGAAGGATGAAGGTTCAATCCTCAGTGTGGGCGACTGAAAAATACAATTGCGAATTACTTTGGACCTCTATCCAGCCAGGTATGACGGAACAAGAGAATGCTACCTCCGTTAAGCAAATAAAGAGTTTCGTTCAGAATTCCATCCAAATCTCCGACTTCGACAGAAACATTCCCGAGTTCGGTAAGCTACACCTAAAGAAGGTCGGCGGTTACATCGACCGAAACGTTGTGAAAATAACACTCAAGATGAGAACAGTAGTCCGATGAATCCAAATAATACGAACAACCAATCCGTGTAAGAAAATAACGTGGGCTTTCAAGGCCAAAATAAACAATTTCTTGTTGAGCTGTCCTTATAAATAATCAATACCCCTTCAGTTTCCACTATATTCCAATATTACCGTTTATCACGTTATCCTCCAGTGACCTCTGGGCCTTTATATGCGTATTTTTTGTATTTTTGTAACAAGGGAACCACAACTTATCAAGGCCCAGAGGCCACTCGAGGATAAGAGTTAAAGAGTGTACAGTGGTCAAAAGGACAATATCATAGTAATCGTTAGAAGTGTAAATTTGGTAAATTGGATTACTTAAGAGGAACGGGTCATCAAGAACTTGTTTACATTAGACTTGAAGACGGTCATATTGTGGTCAGCTGGAAAGCAGGTAAACGGAAGAGAGTTTCACAGGCGTGCAGTTCTAAGAAAGAAGCTTTGTTCTTGGAATCTACGTTTAGGTTTAGGCACAGATAAAGAGTGGGGGAAATTATTGATAGTGGTTTGCTTTTTTTGTTTTTTGTTCTGTTTTGTTTTTGTTTTTTTTTACATAGGCATCACCACTTATCAAGGGCCAGAAGCCACTCGAAGATAAGGGTTAACGAGTGTACAGTAGTCAGTTGGATAATATAGTAATCTTTAGTCATGGAAATTCGGTAAATTTGTTCACTTTAGTGGAACGGCTCATCAAGAATTTGTTTAAGTTGGACTTGACGACAGCCATATTGTAGTCAGCTGGAAAGCAGGCAAACAGAAGACAATTTCACAGGCGTTCAGTTCTAAGAAAGAAACTTTGTTCATGGAATCTACGTTTAGATTTAGGCACAGATAAAGAGTAGGGGACATTATTATTAGTGTTTTCAGCTAGACGAGTGATTCTCATGAAAGTTTGGCGATGAGGGAACATAGATTGGAGCTCAGACGAGTACTTGCTATGAAAATAATAATAAAATGCGCGAAATAATAATAAAATGCACGAATGTTGTGGTTGTCTGTCGTTTTAGATAGGTATATAAATACGACAAACAACCACAAAATTCGCGCATAAGCCTGAAGAATCCTAGAGTGGATGAAACGCAGAATATTCAGTGTAGCTTAATCGCCACATATATTTTATAAATTACTAACTAGCTCTACCAACGTATTGAGTACTTTGGATCCAGGCTAAATAGAGCACACACACAGAATCAGGTCAACCAGAGGTCAAATGGGCCTTTGTCCTATAAGTGCATGTCCATTCGCTGATAGGAAGGGCGCGGTGGATACTAGAAAGATTATTGGCTAACTAAAATTTCAATAGAAGGTGCGTATATAAAAAAGACAGACAACCACAAAATTCACGCATAAGCCTGAAGAATCCTAGAGTGGATGAAACGCGGAATATTCAGTGTAGCTTAATCGCCATATATATTTTATATATTACTATACACACACACACACACACACACACACATATATATATATATATATATATATATATATATATATATATATATATATATATATATATATCATTATATCATTATATCACTTGTTGATTTATGCCGTACTTTTTTTTTTTATTCAATTTTCACCCCAAACAAGGCACAGTGCCACTTTGAAGCAGGGGGCTACTATTAGGGAATTAATTAGCGGGGTCATTATGAAGGGAGAAGAGTAGAAAGATGTTTGTTAACATTACACTTGAACTTCTGCATATCATTGCAGTTGGGAAAGCAGAATCCCGGAAGGGAGTTCCAAAGACCGGCAGTTCTGTGGAAGAAACTATTGGAGTAAAAGGATTTCTTGCACCTAGGGATCTCTACTGTAAAGGGATGAGACTTAGTAGCTTGTCGGGTTTGTCGGGGGTTGTTACGTCGGGGAGGTACAAGTGTTTGCAGTTCGTCAGAGCATTCACCATTAAAGTATTTGTAGAACAGGCAGAGGGATGCAACATCTCGTCGATGGGACAGAGGTTGAAGCCTAGATGACAGTTCAGGACCTATCAGGTTGGCGACTCTTTTTTGAACCCTGTCCAGGAGCGAGAGACAAGCAGCAGATGCACCAGCCCAGATGTGACAACAGTACTCCATACATGGGCGAATGGTTGCCTTATAGAGGTATAGGATACTGGCAGGCGTAAGTAGTTTTCTAGCACGGTAGAGGGAGCCAACCTTCCTCGCAGCAGCCTTGGCAATGCTCTCAATGTATCTATTCCAGTTTATATTCCCTGTAAACATTAGACCGAGGAGTTTAAAAGAAGTACTTTCAGGCAATGTGTTCTTGGCCATTGCTATTGGTGGTAGAGAAGGTTTCTTGTAGTTATTGAAGAAAACAAACTTAGTCTTAGCAGCATTGAATGTGACCAACCATTTTTGTCCCCATTCCACTACGGATTGGAGGTCGTCCTCTAGTGTTTCTGCCATTTCCTTGGATATGTGTTCATTTGTTTTCCCCTCATATCTGTTATAGAGAGTGGTGTCATCGGCAAATATACCCATCTCCAAAACAATATTATCAGGGAGGTCGTTTATGAATATCAGGAATGATAGAGGTCCAAGGATAGACCCCTGAGGTACTCCCGCATTTATGTCATATTGTTTGGATGTATGTCCGTCGAGAACAACTTTGATTTTTCTATTACTTAAGAAGGATTTAATTACATTATGAATTCTTCCAGTGATTCCATATGATCTAATTTTCCTTAGAAGACCATCGTGCCATACCCTGTCAAAAGCCTTAGATATATCAAGGGCCACCGCTCTACCCTCCCCCTGTTTTATCCAATGAACGGTATATACGTTCAGAAACTACAGTTAAGATATCTGCTGTTGAACGGGCTTGCCTGAATCCATATTGTTTGTCAGTCTGAAGTTTAGCAGCTGTTAGGTGCTGGACTAGGGCTTGATTAACTAAGGACTCAAATATTTTGGCGAAAAGCGGGAGGAGGCTAATGGGGCGATAATTTAGTGAGTCAGTTCTTTCACCAGAATTCTTGAAGACTGGTACCACAGAGGCGGTTTTCCAGCAGTCGGGAAAACAAGATTCGTTAAGGCATTTATTGTAAAGTTTGGACAGAACTGGAGCAACCTCGGCAGAGCATTTTTTTAACAGCACAGCCGGGATGAGATCTGGTCCACATGCTTTTGAGGTGTCTAGGTTTTTTATAATAGCATGTACCTGAGAAGGGGTGATTTTCAAATCGTCAAGTGTGGCGTCTGTTCGCAGAGGAAAATCAGGGAGTGAGTGGTGTACCGAGTTCAGTGTGGAGTTTGAGGCAAACCGACTGATAAGCAGATTAGCCTTGTCAGTTGCCGTGCAAGCAACCTCATGATTGTTTGTTAGTGGAGGAATAATTGACTGTCCATTATTAACTACGCTGTTGTAGATTTTCCAAAAATCCCGGGTTCCTAATTTCTGTGCTTCGATGCGCTTTCTGGTGGTTTCAGAGTAATCTGTCTGAGTTGTGTCTATCACTCTCTTACAATTATTTCTAGCTTCTATAAACTTCTGCTTATTTGAGCTGGACTTATGTCGGTTGAATCTGCGGAACGCATGCTGCCTTTGACAAATGGCAGCTGCACAAGCAGAAGTAAACCATTGGGGAGAGTGGGGCTTGCTATAGTATTTCCGTGCGGGAACATGTGCTTCAATAGCAGTTTTGAACCATTCAGTTGTCTCATTTGCACACTGTTCCGCTGGAAGAGTAAAGATATTTTGCCATGGGGCATCTCTGATGAGCTCCCTGATGGCTTCCCAATCAGCCTTTTTGACAAGACACTAATTAGCAAAACATAGATTTTATTTGCATTAACTCGCTTTGATTACGAAAGAGAGCGCGCGCGAGAGAGAGAGAGAGAGAGAGAGAGAGAGAGAGGTCAGTAAGTAGGTATGTTACTGCCCATTAGGGCAGAGTTAAACACAGAGTCGGTTTTTAATGTGAGAAAAACCCAGCTCCTCAAAAGCGCACTCTGGAAAGGGACAAAAATGAAAATAGCCTCAATCTAGAAGGATTTCTCCTCCACTGGTCGAGGTCAAAAAAGGCGAAGTGTAGTATACTTTGATCCTAGCCAAAAAGGCCAAAAAACTTATATATTCGTTCTCTCTCTCTCTCTCTCTCTCTCTCTATA
>NC_136513.1:83647204-83652204 GCF_053919585.1 Euprymna scolopes
ACGGTCTCCAGAGCTGCATCAAACGATGGAAATGCATAACTCTGGGTGATTCGTATGTAGAGAAAGACTAATAACTGTGCCAAGTTTCGTTGCTCTACTGCTATGGGAAGTGGGTCAGGGGCATTACTTATTGCACGCCCTTCGTATTTCGGATCGTTTATAAAAGATCAAAATTTAACTTTGGTGAGTTCAGAAACAAACAGCTGATTCAAAGATTAGTAGCATATCAAAAGACAACATCCGGAACCATACTATGTTGGTGTTACATATTTATAAAAAAAAAATGAAGAAACTAGAAGAATACCCATCCCAGGACTGGTAAAATATATTCCACAAACGGAACGGTTTTGTACAAACTTTATGTTCCCGCATAGTGATTAAAATTAATAAATAAATATATACTGAACCTTATGTCTAGAAACCTTATTCCAATGTTTATGAAACTGTGTCACACCATTTTGATTCTTGAAAATGTCTAAAGTTTTAGCCTACAGCTGAAGCAGCCTCAAAAAGATATTGAAATTCTTGGAAGCTTTAATTGATGTCTAATGACTTAATGTAAATTCGAAATATTTCAGCTTACAAGCGGCAGATTGTGTCTTCATAATGCCTTCTTAGAGCCTTTAAAATACTAATTACCAAAGGCAATATTTTCCAGCACTCTCCATCACTTTCTATGAACATTGCAAATCACTTTGCATTGTTACAAACGGCCTTTACCATTTATCACTTGCTAGTAACAGTTATTTGTTCTCTCTAGAATTTGAGAGACAATCAGACTCTCCAATGCTTTGTGCACCTCTTCCGTGAAGATTTGGTTAGTGCTTCCCTTCCTTGATCATTCCATCTATCTTGTCCTTTTACGCTATTTTTGTGTCGTCCTAGCCAAGGTCAACATGTTTTCTTTCAATCCTTCAAAACAGTTAATTTGGTGTCCTGTGGTCGTCCTTCAAACTGGATGCTCTTGGGCGACCAGATCCAGATTTCCTTTTTACCGAGCGTTCGACTTCGAACCTTTGACCAATTTGCTTCACTTTTTCTTTTCTTAAAATATAAAAAATCTGCTTGTAAGTCATTTTGGACTGCCTTAATCCGGCAATTCGTTTTTTATATCCTCGAGAAGATGCGGTCTTACAATTTTTAGGATTAATTTTTCCACTTATTATCATATGCTATAATAATAATAATAATAATAATAATAATAATAATAATAATAATAATAATAATAATAATAATAATAATAATCTGCAAAATTGAAATTTTCAGTTAAAATTAACAAAAATTAGTGGAAAAAAATCGAAAAAGCGATTCTTTCTTTCTTTCGCTCTTAGCCCTTTTTTTTGCTAATGAATGTATATACATATACATATATATATATATATATATATATATATATATATATTTATATATATATGTATATATATATGTATATATATATATATATTTATATATATATGCATATATATATATATATATATATATATATATATGCATATATATAGACTTATATATAATTATACTGAGTTCGGGCACTCTGTAGCAACTTGTCATGACTCTGCTCTTAAATAAGGATACGGAAATTAGGCGATATATTAATATTTATACGGGATTTTCCGTAACCACAACGACGGTAGATGTTTCTCGCATGCCTTTCTAGCTAGGGATTTCCCCTTCTTTCCTTCTCTTCAAAAAATGCTCCATTGCCAAAAGTGTGCTTATTCATAAAGTCTAAAAAAAATGCTGGTTTGGGAAATTTTCAAACGACATAATGCTTGAAATTGTCGAACTGGACATGGAAACAATTGTAACATAAATTGAAATACACTTTTTGTTGTCAGTCTAGCTGCACTGATGAGTTGTGATACAACAAATCAGTACTCTATGTAGATGACTGCATATATTTTAAGCCCCCCCCTATTTGGGTAGAGCACTGTAGTAAATGTATTCTACCCGCTACTTAAATGGATACAAAGCGAGGCTCGCTATTTGGTTGTAAATAAAGAAGCAGTAGGGCAGTATAAAAGCGGTGGGCGACTGTTTATTTAAAATGGACATTTGTTGATGTCATGGCCCGATGAGTAGAACTCCAGCCTATCAATGCGATGGTTGCAGGTTAAAACCTCGGCTAGGGAAAGGTGCTAGTTTAGCCACACGCTTATGTTGTGATACAACGATACCGTAGATGACTATATATATATATATATATATATATATATATATATATATATATATTGTGTACAGAAAGTTGTTAGATGAGACAAATCATTGGTACCGCCGATAATAAGGACCGTTTAAGGTATCCTTATCAAGCTCTCTTCAGCCAATATTCGTCTATTTTATAACCGGAAGTGTGAAATATATATATATACCTCGCGAGTTCACGTTTAAACCTCGTTTTTTTAAATCCCCCCGCGTTTATTTATCGGATTATGATGATTTCATTAACTTTAAACTTTGGATTATTTAAATTTAAAATCAAATTTCGAAAAAAATTTTCCCTTATATAAATCGATTTTAATTTGAACCTAAATTAATTTAAAAATCTAATTTTTCTTATGTATAAAAAACCTTAAAATTTATATTAGTATCGGTTAAAAACTTAAAATTTCGCTTAATTATATCGAATTACGTTTAAAAATTTCTAAAATACGTTCAAAGTTTTTTTGTTTGTTTTTTTTTCATTTTAATCTTTCGTTTAATTATATCGAATAACGTTTAAAAATTTCGAAATACGTTTAAAAATTTTATAAAAATTTTATAAAAAACCTAAATCTTTCAAGGTTTGGGGAAGTGAGTATTTATCTATCCTAAGTGATTTTCCTAGTATATTAACATTATTATATTTTTCTATAGTTTTAAATTTGAAATACATTGTAAATTACATTTATAAAGTATAATTTTTTTAAATGTATATATAATACATTAATTTAAAATCTATAATATAATTACAATTAAAATCCAAGTTTACCGACTAATCATTTTAGTATTTACAATTTTTTTCCTATTACATACATACATACATATATAAATAATATATATACATATATATATCTAATCAACATCTAAGTTTTGTTCTTTTCATTGATCCAGTTTATTAAGAGCCCCTTCCTTCTGTGTATGCAATTTTTCAAAGCTTCACTCCTCACATTTAAGCATTTTATTTTTGGGTCATGAATTGCCCGGAGGATGTAGTATTTTTCTGCATTACAAGACGAGCATTGACTTAATTCCGGGGTTTGTGCTCTATTTTTCTCCATTTTATGGGAAAAGGTGTATTTTTTTCTTTAAGTTCCCACATCCTGGTAGCTAATGCTGTATTCATCCTTGTTTTAGCTCTAAAGGAGCTCATATGCGCGTAATATCTTTGTTTAAATTGGCCTTTTGTCATACCTATATATTTCTGCGGTATATTTGTGGATTGGTCCGTTATTGTGGCCTCATAAACAAGGGATTCAGCTTTACAATTACCCTCCAATGGACAGCTATTTTGGGTCCTGCAAGAGCAGCCTGCGTTATCTATCTTTTTTGGTTCCTTGGATATGATTGACTTAATTGATGGAGCTGTTGAGTAACTAAATTTCATCGTGTTTCTATTAAAAATTTTATGCAGTTTGTGTCTTTTGTGAAAATGCTTGTCTAGAAGACTAAGAAAAAAATGCCCTACTCTAGTTTTATATTCAATGAGAATGAAGGTAAGAACCAAATTATCTTCCGTTTCCTCTTTCGTTTTTTATCTTCTCTATTATCCTGGGTTTGTTGAAATTTTATGTTTTCTTTGAAACCACTTTGATGCAGTGCTTTATTTTAATATGGTGCTGCTTGCTCGAACACTTCAGCGTTCGAAGAAAGACGTGAAATTCTTTGGCTAATATTTGCTACCATATTTTTAAACACTGTGGGTGGGTGGCATGAACCCTTATTTATGTACATAAGTTTTTCATTTAGTTTGTGGAAGGGTTTATGTATTTTCTTCTCGAGATCTAGAGTGGCATCTAAAAATCTACTCTATCTAAATTTGTCTGTATTATTATTTTAAAGCCTAGTTCCTTAAAAAATTCAGTTAGGTCTTTCCTAAGTCTGTCTAGTGCACATCCATTGTAGTCACGTGATAGGCAAAGTCCATCATCTCTATATAACCCAAAAAAGTGATCTGGGAATTTATTTGTTATGGTATCTAGTAGAAAAAGTCCAACCAGATCGCAGATATACACACTGTCATACGACCCCATGGCGACGTCAAAGGGGTCTTCGGGGTTTGATTTTTTTGGCCCATGTTTTATCGTCAAAAAATAAAAGGGTCTGCCTTGCTTGCATAATGGTTTCCTTATTCAGCTACCTTATCTTTCTATATTTTGATGCGAAGGTCAATGATTTTTCTAGTATTTCCTTAGTGATTGAGGGGTAAAATCGACGATATCCAGTTGTGTAAATTTACATTTGTGTGGTTCAGTTATGTTTTTAAACCAGTCCAGTACCGCGCTCGTGTCTGCCCACAAATTAAGATTTGATTTGATTTTTTATCTCTTTTACTATTTCTCTAGCTATAAACTTGCTAGCTAGACCGATCTCGCTTTTAGCCGGGTTTATTAGCCTGCAGGTTGCCTTATTATTAAAATTTTCTTTGTGGTCTTTTAAAGTTATAAACACATTTTTCTTTGCTAACCTATTTACTCTGTATTCTATACCTAATTTTGTGGCTACTCCTGTAGCCCCTTGGTAAATAGATTTATAAGTATCCCTTTCCGTTACTTGGTATTTTTCTGTAATAGAGTTTAGTACAAGTTCATTTTTTTTCCTTTTCCATTTTATACAAATTTTTCGTTTTATCTGAGAAAACAATGATCTCATTTTCTCTTTTTATTTTTTGATATCAGCTGCCATTTTTTGTTGAAATTGATTTGATCTATGTTTAAATTCAAGCTGAGGGATAATGTCTAATAAATCTTTTTCAAATTTTTCTAATTCTTCCACTTCGGGTATTTTATCGATTTTAATCCAAA
>NC_136513.1:83654704-83732204 GCF_053919585.1 Euprymna scolopes
ATATATATATATATATATATATATATATATATATATATATATGCATATATATATACATATATATACATATTTCTTAAATTTTTGTCATTCAATGAATTTAAAAGTTTATGACGTGAAATGTTTGAATCTCAAATCAAAAGATATTTATTATTCTATGTAAGACAGAGAATAGATTTGAAATCTTATATATAATAATTTTATTCTGAAGTATATATATATATATATATATATATATATATATATATATATATATATATAGCCAGTAGAGTTTAGTTTCCTAGAAGTACATCCAATGAAACAACATGTGTCTACCAAAGAGTGCTCAATGAGTAAACAGAGCATGTATATTAAATTTATTTATACAAACATTGATGGCTACATATGTGCATACATGTTTCTGTAATCACCCGCGTTGCGGGATTACGCCTTCAGGCCAATAATTAAATAAATTTTATATATATATATATATATATATATATATATATATATTACAATAGAAAAATGTGAGCATGAAAAGTAATATGGTTAAGCTTAAACATAGAAACGTAAGAACTGGTTGCTAGAACTGGAAAAGAAAATAACAAGATATTCTAGTAAAAAATATAACAAATTTATAGCTTGAAATATTGCAGCATTAAGAATTGATTATATATTATAAATTGAATTTAAAAATTCTTAATGCTGCAATATTTCAAGCTATGAATTTATTATATTTTTTACTAGAATATCTTGTTCTTTTCTTTTCCAGTTCGAGTATATATTATAAATTGAATTTATTTGTGGTCGGAGCTGGTACATCCTTAAGCATGAGGCTTTCAGAGTATCATCAATGTCTCTCTTGGTCTACAAGTTGGTATTTATGGCTTAACAAGCCAATCATTTTGTTGTCAGAAGGAACTCATATTTATTACGTCACTGCATCTCTTGCATATATTGTGATTCTGGAGTTTTGTAAATGAAGATATTGTCATGATTATATTCATTGTTGTCCATTTGTTTTTGTTTTTTTCTTTCAGTATCAACTTAAACAGGAAGCAAGTCAAAAGATTGCAGAACTTGCCAAGAAAGCACATGAAGAAGCTATTTTGTAAGTCTTTGTTCTTGAGTCGTTCGAAAACTGCGGAACCTTTTAGAAAAATAAATCAGAATTTAAACAAACTTATATAATGTTATAAATTGAATTTAAAAATTCTTAATGCTGCAATATTTTAAGTTATAAAATTATTATATTTTTTACTAGAATATCTTGTCCTTTTCTTTTACAGTTTTAACAACTAATCCTTTAATTCGGAATTTTTGAAATGAGATGTGAATGCTTGTGTTATGTTGATTAATCGGACTATTATTCTCACCTTGGGTGTTATTAGCACAACGTTTCGCTCACTGCAACCTGCGACTTTCTTCGGGTCTTGAGAACATGCTTCTTTTCCTATAAAGGACAAAGAGGGTTAGTTCTGCATTAAAAAAATTCGAACCGTTTGTTTAAGGGTGGGTCCGTAGATCATGAAGAAGGTTCAATTATAAGGGGTCACTAAGATATTTGTTTTTATGTGCCTAAATTTTGCGGGATATCTATACTAATTGTTAATATTAGTGGAAAAAAATGTTTTACGAAACAGGAGATCGATATCCATGCATATTTAAAAAAAACACACACACACACACACATATACAATGTAAGGGGAACAACTCTAACAAAAAAAGATTTTGTTATTGTGAAGTTACCTCCCTTGGTATGGGCATACACCATGTTTTTTTTTTCTGTAATTTTGTAATTAGAAGCGTCCAAATGCAAGTTAGATCTATGCTGGGGTGACTAATAATGTTATTATTATCTATCATATGTGCTGCCTCTTTAAGTTTTCTGATCCGCCATCTTTCTTGTGCATCCAGTATTTTGACATCATCCCATATTGGGCGAATGGTTACTCCCTTTCTTCCTCACACTTTCAGCTAAGGCTGGGTTTTTGATTTCTCCGCGTGTGACAGCTCTTTGGTGTTCTTCTAGTCTCGCTTTGAGGGAGCGGCATGTTTCACCTTTGTAAAGTTTCCTACATTTACATGAAATCTCATAAACGCAGTTTTTTGTCATGAGTTTTTTCAGTCAGGGGTGTGACTAAAATTGCCACTTAACCATATATTAAAACACGGTAGTGTTTGAATTATATATATATATATATATATATATATATATATATATATATGCATTCCGCAGGTTTAACCGACATAAGTCCAGTTCAAACAGACAGAAGTACATAGAAGCTAGAAGTAACGTTAAGAAAGAAATAGCGACAGCTAAGAGGGAATTTACGGAAACCACTAAAAAACACATCGAAGCACAAAAACTAGGAACTCGTGACTTTTAAAAAATCTACAACAGTGTAGTAAATAATGGGCAATCAACAATTCCCCAACTAACGAACAATCACGAGGTTGTCTCCTCAGCAACCGACAAGGCTAACATGTTTGCCAGTCGGTTTGCCTCAAACTCCACACTGGACCCTTCCAACCACCCCCTACCTCAATTTCCTATGCGGACAGACGCCACGCTAGACGATCTGAAAATCACCCCTGCTCAGGTGCATGCTATCATAAAAAACCTTGACACTTCAAAAGCATGTGGACCCGATCTCATCCCAGCTGTGCTATTAAAAAAGTGCTCAGCCGAAGTAGCTTCAGTTCTCTCCAAACTCTACAACAAATGCCTTAATGAATCTTGCTTTCCTGGCTGTTGGAAAACTGCTTCTGTGGTACCAGTATTCAAGAATTCTGGCGAAAGAACTGACCCATTTAAATTATCGCCCTATTAGCCTCCTCCCACTTTTTGCCAAAATATTTGAGACCTTAATTAACCATGCTCTAGTCCAGCACCTTACAGATGCTAAACTTCTGACTGACCAACAATATGGATTTAAACAAGCCCGTTCCACAGCAGACATCCTAACTGCAATCTCTGAACGCATATACCATTCACTGGACAAAGCGGGAGAGGGCAGAGCGGTAGCTTTAGATATATCTAAGTCTTTTGACAGGGTATGGCATGGGGGTCTCCTCAGGAAATTAGATCATACGGTATCACTGGTAGAATACTTAACATAATTAAATCCTTCTTAGATAAGAGAAAAATCCAGTTTGTCCTCGACGGTCGTACATCTAAACAATATGATATAAATGCGGGAGTGCCCCAGGGATCTATCCTTTGACCTCTACTGTTCTTGATATTCATAAATGACCTCCCCGACAAAATTGCCTCTGAGATGGGTATATATGCTGATGACACCACACTCTATAGCAGGCACGACAGGAAAACAAATGAACATATATCTAAAGTAATGGCAGAAACACTAGAGGATGACCTCCAATCAGTAGTGGAATGGGGACAAAAATGGATGGTCACGTTCAATGCCGCCAAGACTAAACTGGTTTCATTCAATAAGTACAAGAAACCTTCTCTACCACCTATAGCAATGGCAAACGACTCTTTATCTGAGAGTACGTCTTTCAAGCTCCTTGGCCTAACGTTCACAGGAAACATGAGTTGGAACAATTACATCAAGGGCATTGCTAGGGCTGCTGCAAGGAAGGTAGGCTCTCTCTACCGTGCTAGAAAACTACTAACACCCGAAAGTATCCTGTACCTCTATAAGGCAACCATTCGCCCATGTATGGATTGTTGCTGTCATATTTTGGGCTGATACATCGGCTACTAGTCTCTCGCTCCTTGACAGGGTTCAAAAGAGAGTCGCAAATCTGATAGGCCCTAAACTGGAATCTAAGCTTCAGCCTCTGTCACATCGACGAAACGTTGCATCCCTCTGCCTGTTCTACAAGTATTTTAATGGTGAATGCTCTGATGAACTGCAAGCACTTGTGCCCCCACGACGTGAACACCCTCGACAGACCCGACAAGCTGCAAAATCCCACTCCCACACTGTAGAGATCCCTAGATGTAAAAGATCTTTCTACTCCGGTAGTTTCTTCCCCGGAACCGCTAGACTTTGGAATTCCATTCCAGATCACTGCTTCCCCAACTGTACTGACATGCAGAAGTTCAAGTGCAACGTGAACCAACATCTATTCCTGGGCGAATAGTGACTTTGTAGCGATACAGGATATATATATATATAGTAATATATAAAATCAAGTCAGTCTATTCATCGCCTCATTATTGATCAGTTACAATTTAGGTTTTTTTTCTATTTACAGGTCCTTCAAGAAAAAGGGTTAATGAGGTCGTCAGTTGGATGATGGTTGCTAACCAGAAAACAATGTGTACAATGAGTATTTCAGAGAAAAAGATTAGCCAAGAGAACGTTTAAAAATAATTAGTCGCTTGAAAAACAAACACGTTGTATCTTTTTGATGATCTAATTAAACAACTTTGTTCAGTAAACCCATGCGAATTATTTCACCTCAAAGATTCAAAAATGGGTCAGACTTATTTACATACGGACGCTATCTTAAAAACATTATCAGGCAAGTACAGTTCATCTATCTATATATATAAAAGCAAAAATGTGTATGTATGTATGTATTATGTGTGCGTGTGTCGCAAAAACTTTTGACAGAGGCGATAGATTTTCACGAGATTGGTATCATTTTCAAGCTCGACATCTTGGACGACAAATATCGAAAAATTGGCCAAAAACATTCATTTCTTCACCCTAAACTGGCCATTTTTGTACAGGGAGAGAGTAGCAAAAAAAAAAACGATAGCTTCTACGCTCCTACGCATGCGCAAATGACGTTGGAACTTGAATTTAAATATTTAAAAAACCGACCCAATTTTGTTAACGTCCTATTAGTTGATTAAGGCGCGGCGTCATTATCGAAAGGTTGTAAGTTCAAATCGTGATGTAAGATTTATTTTTTAAAGAAGTTTTAACGTTCGTTTTTTTTTTCCATCACATTCGCGTTTTTTTTTTCGTTATTGTTTTTCCGAGTTAAAGAAATTTTAACATCATTCGTCTTCATTACGTTCGTTTTTTGTTGTTTTTTTTTTTCGATTTTTTAACAAGTTTTTACATTGTTTTTTTCCACACCTCTAAACTAAGCTTCCAAAGATGCCCAGACCATCTTTTGTTTTGCCCCCGATATATTTGCCCCTGTACGTCCATTTTTCTTGGAAGACGCCATCCATTCCCGATGTTCCTATCCCCATCTAATTTGTTTTTTAAATTTCGTCCCTAGCCATTAGGGAATGACCTGCAGTTTAAAAAAAAGTGGAGACAGACAATCGGACATAAGGAGTTTTGTAAATTAGATTTCAAAGTTATCGAGCAAGAAAGTTGAAGACCGAACCTGACCGTTGTTATAGAAATTGGAACTGACTGAACACGGCGAACCGAGTCGCAGACTACATCCGTAACCACTATACTCGTACACTTCCGGTTTGGCGATGGACGCAACGGCAAATTACATTCGAGTTATCTTATACAGGAGACGTTCCAAAAGTAATGTCTCCTATTGTTTCCTTCCACCCGAATAGATCAGAGGAGATACCAAATGTCATTGTAATGATGACTGAGCTTACGTTTCATCTCTCTGTTGCAGATATTGACAGTGTGTGACCTTAAAAAAGCAACCCCTGTCATAGACGTGTGTCAGAAGCAGCGATGCACCATTGAATTTCTCTATGCAAAAAAAAAATAACTGATCAAGATACACCGGAGCATACCATTGATGTCAGCTCAATTAGGAGATGAATTCGTCGATTTCAGAGTGGTGATAGAGATGTGGGTGACAAAGCGCGCTCTGAACTTTTACGACCGAGACATCAAAAGAAAAGTGAGTGCATTTAGAAGCGCGTTGAGAATTGTGGTGACTATGTAGAAAAATAAATTCTGGGGCACAAAATATCGCTTGTTTTAATGGTACTACTCTTGTTTTCGTATTTGTTCAACGTTTCAGTTTTTCAGTTTAAATATATGACGTCGTACTTTTGGAACGATCGTCGTCGTTAAATACAATTCATAATTTCCCCTATTTATTTGACCGATATAGCTTTATAAACAAAAGCTGCGTTTGCAAATCTGCACTGACATCGATCTAGAAAAATTATTGGCATGTATTTTAAAGAAATTAGTTTCGTTCAGAACTCATAGATAATTATATATTATCCTATCTACCGTTTAATCATTAACTATTTCAGCGCGGGAGTATGAGTGATTGCTTCAACAACATTCAACTATTTAAATTGTAATAGAAATAGGGTAAATATCAAAGAAGGTTAATTTTTCCGTATTATATCGTGCGTTAGATATATTTATATTACTTACATATAATGGTCACGTCCGGTCTGCAAATTTCTTACTCGATAAGATATATATCGTGCGTATATATTTATATTACTTACTACAGTCCGCATGCATAACTTCCGGTAAAAATCAAATTGCGTTCATTTTTTCCGTATTACATCATGCGTTAAATACGTTTATATTAATTACTGTAGTTTGCACCCATAACCTTTTTTTTTACACGGAGGTCACCACTTATCAAGACCCGGAAACCACTCAGGGATAAGGGTTATTGCAAGTACATTATGTTAGTGTGGAGATTTATTGAAGTGTTTACTTAAAGGGGCGGTTCATTAGGAATTTGTTTACGTTGGATTTAAAGACATCCAGGTTGTAGTCAGGTGGGAAGCAGGCAGGCGGAACAGAGTTCCACAGGCGTGCAGTTCTAAAAAAGAAGCTTTGTTCATGGAATCTACGTTTTGATTTAGGCACAGATAAAGAGTGGGGAAAATTTTTGACAGTGGATTCAGCTAGACGGGTGTAAAATTAAATTACATTTATTTTCCCGTATTACATCATGCGTTAGATACGTTCATATTAATTACTACAGTCCGCACTTATAACTACTATGCAATTATATTTTAAGGAAATGTCGATTTTGTCTGTTTAGTTGTTTTATTTTATGACATATCAACCATTCGGGTTATTTTCTGTCGAATCCAGTATTTTTTTTTTTTTTTTTTTTACAAAAAAAAAAAAGGTTTATGTTTCACCTTCTTTATATTCTCAAATATTTATTTTATAGTGTTTAGTTTGGTGGTTTTGTTTTACGTCATATCAACCTTTTTCGGGTTCAATAATTTTTACAAACGGTTTAATACTTTAAATTCTTCATATCTTCAAATATCTGCTCATAGTGTTTAGTTTTGATGTTTTATAGAGAAAGGTTGTTAGTTTTGTTTGTTTATTTTTAGTTGAGATAACATGACTGATTTTAGCAAAGGGAAAGACAAATAAATAAAATTAATATTTTGTGTATTTATGCCAAGAGACCGATACCTTCAGACAGCCTGATCTCGTAGCACCAGATTGGAGAATGCAGACTTTGGCGAAAGTTAATGGTGAATTTATTTGACCTTATTTTATATAAAGAAATAAATCTTATTTATAGAGATAATTGCCAATCGATCGGCTGAGTTATTGTTGTGTATAAAGGGAATTGGGTTGGGATTGGCTCCTCATGTCTGCAGAGAATGTTGATCTTATCGCCAGAGGTTAATGCATCAAAATGACAAGTTCTCCGAGATTCTCGTCATTCGCTTTACTGCAACGAAAGAATTATTCTGAATTTATTATTTATATTAATTATAAAGATAGCCACTAGGGGGGGGGGCTATATATTTGTTATATCGAACGTTTATTTGTTCATGTTATTTTCTGAGATTGATTAGTTGGTCTGCTCTACAAAAGGGCAACGTCCTTAGCATGACATTGAACTTTGTCACCTCTCTTAAATAAAATAGGGTCGCGGCGAAGAAGGTTGGCTACCGTGCTAGAAAGTCACTTACGCCTGAAAGTATCCTATGTCTCTAAAAGGGCACAATTCGCCCATGTATAGAGTATTGTTTTAATATATGGGCTGGTGCATCTGCTACTAGTCTCTCACTCCTGGACAAGGTACAAAAGAGGGCCGCCAACCCGATAAGTCCTGAACTGTCATCTAAGCTTAAGCCTCTGTCCCATCGATGAAATGTTGCATGCCTCTGCCAAGTATTTTAATGGTGACTACTCTGACGAATTACAAGCACCTATACCCCCGACGTACTGAAAAACCCAACAAGTAGCAAAATCCCACCCCTACACAGTAAAAATCCCTAGATGTAAGAAAGATTTCTATTCTAATAGTTTTTCCCAAGAACTTCCGGGATTCTGCTTTCCCAACTGTACTGACATGCAGAAGTTCAAGTGTAATGTGAACAGACATCTTGCTGCTCATTTTCCTACATAATATCCCTGCAAATTATGTCCCCGATAGTAGCCCCCTACTTCAAAGTGGCACTGTGCATTTGTCTCTTTTACGCCGTATCAACCCCCCTTGTGTTTTTTGCTTATTTAGTGCCGAAATAAATGAACGGGTCACGTGGATGATAGCACACTTCTCGAGAGACTGACGTTTCAGCTTCTCGGTCTGGTATTCTGTTATAACCCTGTTTAAGGGCTTACAAGGAAAACAAAATACGGAAATAGAGTAGCAAACGGTATTAACAAGAACATACAAAAGTGCGAGTTGTTCATTTAGTCGACGAACAACCTTGATTGGGCTACTAGATATCGACTCCTACCTTGCGGTGGTGTCTTCCGGTATTTATCATGTATGGACCAGTTCATTCGTAGGTAACACAAGTCGTTCCGCCACAATACATTATCTGGCCACATGAATTGTAACAAATACGTAAAAGATGCTACAATGTCTATCGCAAATAAGGTAGCGTCTCTCAATTAGACTAGAAAACTTTTCACCTCGGACATCATATCCATATATTTATAAATGTGAGAATGTTTGTGTGAGGACACTTTTAAATTTACATACTCAATGAATCTTTGCTCTACAGGCATGAATTTTTGTATATAGGGTATTCAGACATGTGGAAAACTTCATAACTCGTTTTCATCCGGAAAATTGTTACGTGTGCTTTTATCTGTTTGTCAACGTTTCACGACTGCGCATGCGTTGTCTTGAAACATGAACGCTTTAAGAATAAGTAAGTTTGAAAACACTTTTTAAAGACCGTGGCAAGCTAGTCTAGTGGTTATCGTACTTGACTCACTGTTTTTAGATTTGGATTTCGATCTCAGCTCGAGTACTTTTATTTTTTTATTTGCAAGAAATGAACTGTTTAGAAAAAAAACATAATACTCGCATGCACATGTCTCAGTTTCCTTCCGTTTTTTTGTTTTGTTTTTTTTTTTTTTTTTACTTCATTTTTTTAAAAGGAATTTACTGTTATGTTTGATACCTATGGTATTTCTGTTTATAATGAATAAGAAACCTGCATTAATTAAAATATAATATTAATGCGTATTTTCCGACCGGGAAACGCGAGGGAGGGGGCGCTTCTAGTAACTCTATAAAATCACGATTCCCCATTTATTGATTATATTTGCCACATATGGGCTGGTGCTCCAACCACCAGTTTCTCCCTCTTGAACATACTGCTATATACAATACATTTCGCATCTACACTATACTTTACTGAAACGGCACTCACCCTTGGCGGATTGAACTGGAGGAAGTTTCATGGGATTATAAAATGTACAAGTAGTTCCCAGTCACATATATATCTCCGTTAGGGGAGATAACGACGTTAGGCTTTTGCAGCAAGGCGTCGATGTCCCCGTATATACAGCGCCTACTATTATAAAATATAGTCACCCGTTTGATGTTGTCCAGGCTCAACGTTGCTTAACTCAGGTGATCTAACGGAAACCGGGCTGTCAACGTGATTATGCCGTATATATATGCCTAGTCGCATCGCTGTAATTTTGCGTAAAGCAGAAAAAACAAATCATCTTCTATAACATAAATCTCACCTGTCTGTTTAAATGTATGTATGTATGTATGTATGTATGTATGTATGTATGTATGTCTGCCTAAAACTTTCGACAGAGGCGATGGATATTCCCAAGATCGGTATCGTTTTGCAGATGACCCTTCGGACGACAAATATAAAAACAAATGCCTAAAAACATCAATTCCTTAACTGGGCATTTTTCTACAGGGGGGGGTCGCTTTTTTTGCCGATATTTTCGAAAATCGTCCTCTCTTTTCGATTGACTAGCATTAATTTAAACCTTCGCCACTTCCGGGTTGGCGATAAACGCAACGGCAAAGGCGTCATGTTTTGTTGTTGTTGTTGTTGTTGGTGTTCACGTTATTTTCTTCCTTGGAGGTACGGGTTCGAGCCTGCCTGCCTATTACCATTTTTTTTTATTTTTTATTTATTTATTTATTTATTTATTTTGCTCAACACACACCTCCAAACAACGTTAGTTGTTTAGAATTTAGAGTGGCGGTCGGTTTCGTAGATAAATTTTATAGTAAATCATCCTCATCCTCGGCATATTCTAACTTTTTAGGGCAGTTAACTATTGTTTTTACCACTAAGCCTAAGTCAGATTGCCACGGTCGTAAAGCCACTTGAAATATTTTCTCTGTTCCTTGTTTCTCCAACCTTATCAACGTGTAGAAATTTAAATGTTATGTGAACAAACATCTTGCTGTCCAACTTTGCACCTCGGTTTATATCTATAAATGCGTTCCCTCTCATAGTAGGCACTTACGCTTCAGTAGGAATTCGCGTTAGTTTATTTTTATTTTTTATATTATTTTTATTATAATTTTTAATATTATTTTTAATATTATTTTTATTAATATTTTTAATATTATTTTTAATATTATTTTTATTATTATTTTCATTATTAGTTTTAATATTATTTTTATTATTAATTTGAATATTATTTTTATTATTATTTTTAATATTATTTTTATTATTATTTTAATATTAATTTTGATATTATTTTTATAATTATTTTTATGATTATTTTTAATATTATTTTATTATTATTTTTAATATTATTTTAATATTATTTTTATTATTATTTTTATTATTTTTTAAATACTATTTTCATTATTACTTAATATTGTTTTTATTCTTATTTTTATTTTTTTATATTATTTTTAAAATTATTTTTAATATTATTTTTAATATTATTTTATTATTATTTTTATTATTATTTTAATATTATTTTTATTATTATTTTATTATTATTTTAATATTATTTTTAATATTATTTTATTATTATTTTTATTATTATTTTTAGTATTTTTTATGTTATTTTTATAATTATTTGTAATATTATTTTTAATATTATTTTCATTATTATTTTTAGTATTTTTTTTAATATTATTTTTATTATTACTTTTATTATCATTTTTATTATTATTTTAATATTATTTTTAATATCATTTTATTATTATTTTTATTATTTATTTAATATTATTTTTATAATTATTTTTAATAATATTTTTATTATTATTTTTATTATTTTTTTAATATTATTTTATCATTATTTTATTATTATTTTATTATTATTTTTAATAATATTTTTAATATTATTTTTATTATTATTATTTTTATTATTTTTTTAATATTATTTTTATTATAATTTTTATTATTATTTTATTATTATTTTTAGTATTATTTTAATAATATTTTTAATATTATTTTATTATTATTTTTATTATTATTTTTATTATTTTTTTAAATATTATTTTATTATTATTTTTAATATTATTTTTAATATTATTTTTTGTTATCATTTTTATTATTATTTTTATTATTATTTTTAATTTTATTTTATTATTATTTTTAATATTATTTTATTATTATTTTTAATATTATTTTTGATATTATTTTATTATTATTATTGATATTGTTTTTAATATTATTTTTATTATTATTTTTATTATAATTTTTATTAGTTTTTTAATATTATTTTATTATTATTTTTCATAAACAAAACCAATAATTGATCCGTTGCTTTTTATTACTAAATCAAATTATTACCAAGACTAAAAACAACTCGAATATAAAAGCTAATGAAATGAACAGATATTCAGTTGACTGATGAAGAATATTACGAGAGGATCGAAAATGATGAATGCAATGAACAAATTTTATTAGTAATGAGCGTAAGGGGTGAGGGGATCTTGGTTTTGCCCTGTTGTAAAATACGCTTAACTATATTTTAATTCATGCAAATTTTTATTCATTATTGTATTTATTTGCTTCCCCACGAAAGCAAATTAGGCACAAGGCCATTTTTTAATGTGGGGTAAAAACCAGCTGCCCTAAAAGTAGGGTAAAAAGGGGGCACTATGGTTGTGACCCAAAATAATAATTGTCCCAGTATAGAGGGTTTCCCCTCCATTGACTGGTACAAATGATCTTAAGTGCAGCATCTGCAGAACAGATACTACACTTTGATCCCGGCCCGAAGGCTCATATTGTATCACTGGTTTCAAAAGTTTTTTTTAAAAATGACTTTGGCACCATCAGCTAGAATCGAAACCAAAACATTTAGTGCTCCGTTCACTCCCAAATGTTTACATTATAAAATGTCAAATCATAGGTAACGTCGGGTTTCCTTGCTAGTTGATACATAAACCCCGTTTAATGCATAAAAATCCCGTCGACGTGCTGGTTCTTGTTAGATTACCTAAGTTAAGTTACTTTGAAACTGATCAGTACTAGATGGGTGATAATTTTGGAATGCCAGCCACTGTGTGTAGGCGGACGGTGAAACTTCCATCCAAATAAAAATATATCCCTGAAGATGATTTCAGCAAGTATCGTTTTTATCTTCTATATATATAAAAGCCAAACGTCTGTGTGTATGTATGTATGTTTGTTTGCAACGCTAAAAGTTTTGAAAGACAGAACCAAACTTGACAAATTTGGTATCATATCGAAGCCCCATCACCCGGATGACAAATATCGAAATTTCACGTCAAACGGACCACTAGAAGTTGGTCAACTGATCAGTTATCTTCGAGGAGGGCCCCAAAAAAACTGTCATTATCTATATATATAAAAGACAAATGTTTGTTTGTAACGCTAAAACTTGAGATGAAAGATTCCTCTCCCCTAAGAATAAAACATATGTTCAATATCTGCTTTTGTTTTTTCATTGTTTATACGGTCCCGAGCAACGCCGGGTAGCCCTGCTAGTATTCTTATAAAACCCAAAACAAGGTATGTTGCTTTTTTGAACGTAATACCCTTATATTTGAAACCATATCTCCAACAGACTGTGTAGGGAGTTCAGCAGCGAGACGTCCGCTTATATTACATAAAACTTCTGCATGTTGTTGTAGTCGGGGAAACAGGAAACAGGTAGACAATTCCAATGTTTAACAGTCCGCAGAAAGAAACTATTAGAGCAGCAGGCTTTCCGGTATTTAAGAACCTCAACAGTGAAGGGGTGGGATTCTTCTGCTTGTTAGGTTAGTTGGTGGTATGTACGTTGAATAGAGCACTAGTGCTATGAGTTCGTCAGAGCGCATTCGCTTAAAATGCTCGTAAAACACGCACAGGGATGTGACATTGCGGCGATGGGACAGGGGTTGGAGATTGGTTGATAGTGTGGATCCTATTAGGTTAGAGACTCTTTGGGGGAAACGTTGTCTAAAATGGGAAGATTAGTGGGATATGTACCAGCCAAATATTGCATGCATGGGCGAATGGTGAATTTGTACTCTCAGTTTGAGTAATTTTCTAGCACAGTAGGGGGGGACACCTTGTTTGCAGCAGCCTTGGCAATGTCCTTAACGTATGCTAAAAAAAGAAAAAAACTTGAGTATAATTTCCTAATTCACTCATATGCTGACACAACAGATCAACCGCAACCTCTACATGAAGATTCTGTTCTCAATCATGTGGTGAAGGTTTCTGCAGAGAGTAGTTTAATCATCAAAATGATGTCTCAAATATAAGCGTAACATACCAATTCGACGGACAGAACCTTCTATAGAGATGTGTGGACGCATATTTAATAAGATACGTCCGTCCAATTTACACGTTTGGCTATGAAAATTGAATTTAAAACAAAAGCATGACAGACGGACAAACAAATGGACCAACACATAAAGTTTAATATATAAGTAGAAATCTAAAAGTGAATATAAAATGTATTTTAAAATATATAAAATAAAATAAATAAATAAAATATAAGAAATCATTTTAAATCCAAATTCTGTGCTAAGAGACACTTTTTCCAATAAATGAAAAAAAGCAAGAACGGAAAGCAAATATTTCAGTCGATATACCGTTACATGATAAGGGCTGTCCCCTTTTCATGTAAGTATAAAAATAGAGAGATTCAGTTAAAATGAAAATGAAATAGAATAGACGAAATTCGAACCTCGTAATTTAGGTTTAGAAATAGATTACGAGAGAGAATTAGCAAATGGAATGTAAAAACAAACCATTGTTTAGCTTAGAGATAAAATAGTTTTAAGAAAAGAATATGCATTTATCAATTCTGTTATGAAATTCAATTGAAGAATGCAACTATAAGACAATTTAATAAACATGTTTTTAACATATTGGAAATATAGGTTACTGGGAATATAGGTTAAAATTCCTTTTGTAAACAAAGGAAAAAGTTTTAGACACGCATTTCCAGAACACGTGAAAGAAGACACATTTTTAACATGTGTATGACGTCATGGAAAATGGGAAGTTCTCGATATAGTTAGAAACTTTAGAGTTAAGCAGAGAGAGTCTGAGAGAGAGTCTGAGGACGACAGACGACAGTCTGGAGTCCAGAGATGGGAGTCGAACGTCTGACAGCGAGACGGTCACCTTTGAAACATAGAATGTAAAACTTTGAATTCCTGACTAAGAAAACCACGACCGGTCGGAGAAGAAATAAACCCATCATGTGTTTTTATAAACGTCATCTTTATGTTGTAATTCTACCAAAAGGTAAAGTGAAATTGTCATTATATGTCTTATATATGATGTGTTTTAAAATGTCTTCACATGCACAATTTCTCAACATCTCTCTTAATAAGACTCTCTAAGACTCACTCTTAATAAGACTCCTATATAACAAACACAATTTGGAGCCGTAAGCGACCAGACCTCCCAGCAAAGGTGGATTTAAAAAAAAAAAGAAGTTCGGTTACCACGGAAAAATAAAAAAAGAAGCACAACGTTTTAAAAGGGTCCAAGATAATTAAAAAATAAATAAATAATACCACGGAAAAAAAAACATCACACGATCACAGAAATGCGAACAAAAAGAAAAAAAATTGAACACACACACACAGAAAACTAAAGTTTACAAGAAAATATTTAAAACAAAAAAAGGCCGATATACCGTAATGAATGATAAAAGATATACGGTCAGTTAAAAAAAAAACAACCCACGAATATTTCATTCATAAAGAAAATAAAAACAAGAGAAAAATTGTTGAATTCGGATAATTTTGTTTTGAAATATACGGCCGCATACAAATAGAAAATAGGACAGTGTGTCATTCATAAGAATGTGTGTTAATGTCTGTATTGTTTAGAGTTAAACTGTCAATCATGATAAATAACAATTTAATGTCAAAAGTCGAAAGTACATTTAAAATTCTCGAGTATTAATAGGAAAAATGAATAAATAAATAAATAAATAAAATAAAATACACTATAGCAAAAAGAAGGATGCAGAAATAAAAATCAAATTTCTGCTCATTGTGAATATTTTCGGCTTTTTAGTGTGTTTTAATTGTTCTGGTCTTTGAAAAAGGGACATTTTTTTTGTTTTGTGTTAACGGACTTTTGAAATGTATAATGTAACGAATTTTTATTTTATTTTTTTGTTGTTTTGTTGCAAAATGTTTAAATGTATTAAGGTATTTTCTTTTGAAAATGTGTTGATGTTGAACCATATTGTAAATTTGTACTTAATTAATGTAAATGTTATTGTTTTCACAGCAGAAATTCAAAGTCATCAGTAAATATACATTAGATTTAAACAGTCTAGGAGAAAATAAAACTAGTTAAGACGTATGGTTGGCTTACAGATTCAGTTAGAATTTTAGAAGGGGGACAAGAATTAAAATTACGTAAACGGGTATTTAGAGAGTTTTTAGATGTGATTAGTCGTAAGAAAGGTGTTTTTTTTTTCATTTGTTTTTTTTTAGAGATCCTATAATTTTTTTCCAAGAAAAGTGACTTGGTAGGGATTGATAAGCACAAGATGTGCCCCTATTCGAAAAATTTGGGAACCTGTGTTAATTAAGTGCTTAAAATAAGCTGGTCGCACGTAACGACTCCAAGCAAGTGGTAAGACTTGGCTTAATTAATAAACAGGCGTTGGAAAGAATACGAAAATTCTTAAGGGGACCAGTAAACCGATGATAGGTAGTCCCGAGGCAATCACATATAGCTTAATGAGGTGAGAGACAGGCAACAATATACCGTAGATTACGTAAGAAGGATATAAACCTGTATTTTTTTAGAGAGGTATAAATGTGGGATATATCTGCTGGATCTTGGAAGCTCTGGTGAGAGAAAAGGAAAATCACAAAAAAACCGGGCTATTAGATATAATTTAGTGCGCAATTAAAGTGTTGTGGCGCAAAAGGTGTTAGTTAGTTAGGGGTGATATTTCTAAATCATCATCGAAGTTTCAAGAATCCAAGCAAGGAAATCCGAGTGAATCCGTATGAGAGAAAAAAGGTATATCTTGATCTCTCTTAATAAGACTCTCTAAGACTCACTCTTAATAAGACACCTATATAACAATACGACTGTCTACAGGAAATTATAGATCTTTTTTTCTTTTTATTCATTGTCGAGCGTTACCGACCAATGCCGATAATAGTGGAGCTTTCTTGATGTCAAATGGAGACAGTTATAAATATCGTAGTATATGTGTAGAGATCACACTGATTCGACAATAGGTAAAAAGAAGAAAACATGTCGAAAATTGATGAAGATGGTGGTTTCGACTGAAATATTTTAACTATATTTAGTTTATTGAAAACATATCCAAGAACCTAATTTGGCTTTAAAATCATTCATTGTGTTTTCAATTCTTCGAGGCTTTTGAAATGTAGATGATGATGATGATGATGATGATGATGATGATGATGATGATGATGATGATGATATGCCAAAAAAAACGACTTTTTATTAGAAACTTTATATTCGGGTTTTAGCCAGAGAAAATCGGTGCAAAAGTGTGAAAATTAAAAAGATCGAATTTGCAAGGTGAAGGTTGAATGACGGCATTACGAATATGCATGCGTAACATAATAGATATTGATTAAAGTTTTAATTTTATTCTTGCAGCATGTCTTCATAGCTGAGGCATTAGCGTAAAAGGAAATGATAACCTAAACGTTTTTGGTTTCGATTCTCGGTGGTGGCGCACGAGTCATTTTTTTTTTAATTTTTAAAGCATCACTATATATTGAGTCTAATATAAAATAATAATAAATATGAAATCTGCATTAATAAAAATATCATATTTAGAGGGATTTTGCGACAAGTCAATATATATATATATGTATATATATGTATATGTATATATATATATATATATATATATATATATATATATATATATATATACTAGCAGAAGTACCCGTCGTTGACTAGGTTCAAAAACAGCCTACGGAAAATGGACTCTGATACTCTGATTTATGAAAGTATGATAGGGTATGAAAAGGAAGGGTTGTAAAGAGATAGCTTCGAATTTGGGGGTATCAAAACCAAAGCAAAATATGATGAAAGTAAAAATAAAATAGATAAACCCCATAAGTTATTATACCATACCTGTTCACACTGAAGCACTTATCACAATATTCTGTGGATCTATATTTAAAAACCTTGTTAAATTTTGTGATATATTTCCATTCTATGGCGGTCTGGCGCGAACGAACACCCCATAATTTTATTATACCATATTTCTTCAAACTGAAACATAATTATCAAAGTATACTTACGTAGATAGATATGAAAAGTCTTTATTAAAGTTTGTGCCTATTTCTATTCTATGGAGGCCAGGCGCGAACGCAGACCCTACAATTTTATTATACCATCCCTATTTAAGTTGTAACATACTTATCAAAGTGTTATTATGTACATCTATATCAAAAACATTTGTAAACCTCTTTTTTTTAATTTTTAAATTTTTTATTTCCATATTTTGTGGACCAGGCGCGAACGCAGACCCCACAATTTTAAAGAATCATTATTATGTCAGATCAAATATTCAAACATACCAATTCCTGTGTCTCGATACATCTTCTATCATTATATGTGATCAGTTTTCTATAATAGTCAACCATATAGGAGCCTATTCGTGACCAGACACACACAGAGACGTTCAGCTTTATATTATATATGCTACTGGTACCATGTAACCCAGTACTACCTGGCTTATGGTCGGGTCACCGGCAACTAAACTGGTTCTCCCACTAGACTTGTTTGGTGAGGAGGGTGGCTAATCTCCCTGAAGGATTAAAAACAATACCTTCCAAAGGGCAAATGAACCCTTTTTCGGGGTCAACGGCCAACTAGCACTGTGTGTGTTTGTATGTATGTGTGTGTTGTGGTGGAGAGGACTCCCGTAAGCCATGATGAAGGCAACCTTTCTAGGAGAAGCAAATCTCTGATTTAAAAAACCAGAAAGCGGGACACCAGAACCTGCATTAAGCTGGTCTGCAGTTTAACTCTTTGCTGGCTACCTTGCTCTTGCTTGTTGCTGTATTTCAACATTTTGAACCGAGAGAGAGAGACTTAGCTGTCGTACAAAGCTAAGACTCTGTAACATCATCTGTGTACAGATACTCCCTCAGGCATTTGTCTATTAATATGGGCCTGTGGCGATGGAATTCATTTTTGAGCTCATTGACTTTAAGTGTCTAAGAGAGTGGCACTTGTCTGACAAGACGTTGCAATGATCATATATATATATATATATATATATATATATATATATATATATATATATCCAATTAACTGTAATAATAAAATAAGGTTCATTATTTCTGATAAAAAATACAGTAAATCTTTGTAGTTAACAATAACCATTTTTAGGCACAAACACAGTAGACAACCCCCCAAAAATTCTAATATATAATGATATACGAAAGTTTCAATAAAGAATGTCAAATATTTTAATTCCATTATTTTATTGGGAATCACTCCAGACAAGGAATGGGGCCACTTGGTGTAAGAAAATAAAAAATAATAATTATAAATACTACTTCAAGGTCAAAAACTAGCCAACAATAGATGTTATATGGATAGATTCCAACTAAGAAATTCCTCTTCATTTGTCAGAAACATTGCTCATGGAATGTGAAGACTAATAGACAAAATAAGGTTATCAAAAGTTACGAAGCTGCCGGAAGTTAAACCCAACTTTCACTTTCTATTTTGTTAACGAATTCCACGAATATTTCTTTCTTTTTTTTTTAGCCATGCTAAACTAAACCTAATTTATTTTTCGTTTTAATTTTGCAGAGCGTACATTCCATCTGGGCAACACCGGTTCAGGGATTCTGCTAGTGAGAAATATAATTAATTTTGTAATTATGTATGGGTAATTTGCGTTTCGAGTATTCCAAGGCACTTGCGCTTTTTTTCTCCAGCTTTTTTTTTTCAATATCAACATACAAATGATTAATCGGTAAATATGAAGAATTACTCCACCCTCGGGGGTGTAAGTTTTTAACAGGCCGCCACAACACCCCCCGCCCTCCACCGCCTCCCACCAAATGTAAACAGAATATTTGTGAAATATTAAACGGTTCTTCTGTTCGGTTAACGCGTTACTTACGGAAAAACTGTTAATTAAACTGCAGGAAAACCTGTTAAAAAACTATACAAGTTCTATAATTGAATATCCCCCCTCCAAAAAAGAACGAAAAACATAAACCGTCGCCCCCCCTTCCCCAAAAAGGTGACTATAAAGTGGGTGCATTTCTACATATCTTGAAAACTATTTGTTTCATGGAATTTTTAAGGAATTTTTGAGAGTGGAGTAATTCTTCACATTTACCGATTAAACATTTTTATGTTGATATTGAAATATATTTATTGCAAATAATTATTTGAAACTCTTTTCAAGGAAGATCACTCTGTAAGAGAAATATGAAAACTCTTTATTGAAACAATGTTGCAGAGTTCTCTCCTCTTGGTGAACTTCTCTGCGGACGCTGAATGTGTCCAATGAATATATTTAAATTTCTCTTCCTTCGTCGTTTTACTGTGTCAGTGACCGTTGGGTCAAAGACGTCTTAAAGGCAAAGGTTATATCTAGTAAAAGTCCGAGTCTAGTAACATTATTTTGCTATAATAAAACACATGTTTAATTGGATTTTTTTTTTTTTTTTTTACAAAGGGTCACCTCTTATAAAGGTCCGGAGGCCACTTGAGGATAAAGGTTATTGAGTGTACAGTAGTCAATGAGATAATTTCTTAGGAATCGTTAGTAGTAGAAATTTGGTAAACTGGATTATTTAATGGAACGGTTCATCAAGAATTTGTTTACGCTGGACTTTAAGGCAATCAAATTGTAGCTGGAAAACAGGCTAACGGAACAGAGTCCCTACATGTGTTCAGTTCTGAGAAAGAAGCTTTGTTCATAGAATCTATGTCTTGGTTTAGGCACAGATAAAGAGTGGGGGAAATTATTGAAAGTGGTTTCAGCTAGACGGGTGTTTTTTGTGAAAGATTGGTGAGGGGAGGCCATATATTTTAGTTCAGACGAGCACTTGCCATGGAAATAACAATAAAGCAGAGGCAGGCTCGCAATGTTTCTTCTGTGGGAAAGAGGTTGCAGGGAAGAGAAAAGGACATCCCCCCACTAAGCTACGAAGTCTATTTTGAACTCTGTCAAGGCAGGATAAGCTGCTTCTAGCTGCTCCTTCCAAGATGTGGCACCAACACTCCATCCTTGCACTACTTGGTTTTTATAATATGGAGTTTATGATGATTAACGAATGTTCCACATCCTCAGCTTTTATTGTCATCGAAATCGGTGCAATCGCCATTTTTCAATCAAATCAAGTGATTGTCTTATCTAGTCGGGAACTACCGCAGTGCACTGGGAAGACGCTACATATAGCTTTCTTGCAGTGACTTGGTTTACAATACATTATAGTATACATTGCACTGTAGAGAAACTAATGTTGATTTTATAAAACTATTTTTATATAATATAATGGCTTAAACTAAATAATGCAAAAAGTATTATCATGGTTCAATTGTGCTCTAAGCAGAAACATTCATTTCGAACGCGCCTTTGTCTTATCAAAGAACCTGCTGTTGATTTTATACGCCGCAATCTTTCCGCTTGTACGAGGATAAGACTTCTACAAATGTGATGTTAGGCTGTATAAGAGTGTTACATCTGGTCGAAATCGGATTGTTCTGTTCTTAAATCGAATTTGTTTGATTATCGATTTTCGATACTTATCAGAGGCATTCAGTTTCGCAGCCTATCTAAGAACACTTCCGCACACATAAAGTACATTCGTGTGAAATTTAAAGAAAATCAGGCAAGCCGTTTCAAAGTCAATAGGGAACGAACTCACACGCAGACACACACACGAAGTGCCTTTTATATATAAGTATATGTGTGTGTCTGTGTGTACATGTGTGTGCGTGTGTGTGAGTGCGTGTGTGTGTATATGTTGCATTTCGACATTGTGTCAAACACGCAGAAACCCAAGTTAGTATTTTTTCTTGTTTGGTCGCGATTTACCTCCTTTTGCAAAGCGGACATTAAAGCGTACTGAGAATACTAAGAAAAATAAAATAAAAAAAAAAAACACGTCCGGCAAAAACTAATTAGTTTAAGTCCGTTGTGAATTGAAAACAGACGTTTATCTTTTCGTCTTATTCCTTGTATCTGTTGTTTAGTCTCGTTGGCCATCTGACGACAAGAATGCCACACAAGAAAAAGAAAAAAAAAGTAAATTGACACGAAAGACATGGTTAGCAGTAATTTGCCCTTTTTCTCCAACGCAATTGACATTATGTGGCCAAAATGGACAGATAAATTGGAAAACCTATTTATTGCCTTCTATATTCACGCCGATAATGAACGAACAGCGATTCTTTTACATGACACCAGAGACAAGATTTTCAACATCTTTCTCAATTCAACTGATAAATAGAACGGCATCGAAGCTACGACTTTCTGATGTTCGCTTTTACGGCATAACAGCCCTTTTCCGGTTATTATATTCTGGAACAAGTTTGGAGCATCAACTTATTTATATCGTCGAATATTTATTAATAGTTTGGTTTGCTTTTCTGTATAGGAAAGTATTTTTGTTTTTTGTTTTTTTTTTTACTTTCCAGAACATGATTGAGTTTTGCGAAGCTAAACGACAAAACAATAGTATTTACGTTTGGTGCATTTCAGGTAAGAAAGTTAGTAGCTTCAGCCAGCCTGATCTGGTAGCACTAAGTCACAACTAAAACGAAATGTTAGACTGTAATACTTAAATCAATATGAAATAGTTATGAAGTCATTAACCGAGCAATTCACGCATAATTTTTGTTTAAATTACGGCGTGCGATGCAAAATCCATACGAAAACTTGGATCCATGCCATATCAGGATAATATCTCTAGCATCCACGTGCGACTTCTAATATACAGAACGGGTAATCTTGGTTCAGATATTGCAAGGGTGATCATTTTCCATTATTAACAGAAGGGCGCTAAGAGACAATTCTACCCTCAAACAAATTTGTAGTGAATCCAGTCATTGAATTCGTCCACACGTACAAGAAACGAACGGGAATCCACACAATTTCGCCTTACAGCGACAAGGAAAACCAAAAGCGATACATACGCAATAACGGAAACAGAAAACGTACCAACAACTCCAACATGGACGTCGTTTTTTGATATATACAAAATTAGTCGCCGCCATTTTACCCCGTCGGAGAAAAAATAAAGATAGCAGACAGCCTTGCCAATATTGTGGGCATTCGACAACCCAGAACACAGGAAGTGTTTAAAAAACGACTTAAAACAAAGCACTTCACTTAAAATGGCAATTTCAAGTCTGTAAAACAAATTTCTAACTTATCTAATGAACTCTACCCCCTTTTAGGTCACGTGATAGATCGCTGTTAAAAACTTTTCAAAGCCTACATCAATACAGAACACACACATCCATCATCTTTCTTAATATCCATCCTCTGGACGCATGTACGACGGTCTGCAGAGTGCAGCACAGACAAACAATAGATAACACACTGATGTGTATATTTGCAGATCGATCCAAACAAGTGATGTCCGTCCATGAATTTATGATCGTCATACGATAAACACTGGAAGAGTTTGCGTGACTGGTCAGCAACATAGGTTCCACGGAAAAAGATATTGAAATTCGCATCTTAGAAGCATGTACTACATTGGATATGCTGCGGTTAGTATGGACTTCAAGGCTAACTGACAAAATGAAAAGGCAGTTATTCAGAGATGTGAAGTCTGTCCTTGTCTACCCAGCTATAACATGGGCACTGACCAGAAGATTGGAAAGAAACCTAAACGGCATCTACACCCGTATGCTACGAACAGTGTTAAATATATCTTGGCAAGATCATCCCACGAAGCAGCAACTTTATGGCAACCTACCTGTCATATTTACTACTATCATGTGCGACGCCTATGATTTGCCGGTCGCTGCCACAAGCAAGAGCTAGTGAGAAAGGTGTTGATGTGAACTCCCCGGCACGGGTGCAGGATAATAGGACGACCTAGATCAACGTACATCCAGCAAGTTGCACATGACAATAAATGTGATCCTGAAGATCTACGAAAGCTGATGGAAGACAGGGAAATTTGGAGCGAGTCACATTGGTTCGGGTAAGGAGCTCGATCAGATACATAGATACGTGATCTCTGGAATTAAATTAAAAAAAAAATGTTGTTGCTAGACAAGTGTTTGTTGAGAATGTTTTACAGGGAGAACCAAAGATTGAAATTTAGTCGAGAACTTACAATGAAAATAACGATAAAGCAGAGGTAGATTCGTAACATATCTTTTGTGAGACAGAGGTAGTAAGGAAGTGAAAAACACAGCGCCCACTAGATTACGAAGCCAGTTTCATACCTTGTTCAAGAGAGGCGAGGATACTCTGAGCAGCTCCTCTCCAGATGTGACAACACTATTTGGCTTTTCTACAGTGTCAACTAACTATTGTATGAAATGTTTTGGGGAAACAGATATGTCGATATTCATCTTCCAACCATCGAGGGCTTCAAATTAAAATGTAAAAAAAAAAAAATACGGCTCCCACCTAAGATTTACCATTACAACCCTAACCCATTAGAACAGATACACCACTGCACACCGTTCACAGCCCAACTCACAATCCAGATAGGACATTACTACAAGCCCCTCCCATATAAAGTATATATATAATAAAAAATAATAATTAATAATAAAATAAAAGAAATTTAATAAATAAAAAACAGCAGTATATATTTAAAACAAAAAAAATAAAAGTAAAATAGAGCTAACTGAAGTAACACAAATCAATTAAAATAAAGTACAAAAAAAAAAGAAAGAAAATGTCCCATCTTCTACCACTTATAATTCCATGGAGATAAATAAATTAACAACTCCCAAGGTATGTCATCCCAATGCCCCCCTCCCCACCTATCTTCCTACTCCTGGCAACACTAACTTAAACACCCAGCTGCCGACTGGGAGCGCGCCACCCCGCACCCACCTCCCCTCCACTCTCACATCCCACTCCTACTCTAGCCTTCAATAGCTGACCGGACACAGCCCACTAGCGACTTACGTGACCTAGATAAATCTAGACACCCCACATATCAGCAAGAAAAATACATAATAGTAATAATGATTAAGACAACAAAATAGAGAACATACAAAATTAAAAAAGCTCACGTTAAAGCATCAAGTTATAAACAAAAAGAAGACAAATAAATAAATAAAAATAAATAAAAATCATAAACATGTTAATTACTTAATCAGACCATACATAAATCCACTACTCACATTTGCTCCGAGGCCCCACATAGCTACCCAACTTCTGCTCCATCATCTAGCATGCTTTGGATCGATCTGTTACGCCCACCATTTGAAAAGGGAACTATTCGTCGTCGATAATGAAAAAAAATCCTTTTTCAATAAGAACTACAGAAGCTATTCGATACTTACTCAACCGAGGTATGATCACGAAGCAGGGCTAAGATATCATTTACTTTGACATTTCACGTGACAGCGTCTATCACTGACGAATCCCCCTCACTATTTGACGGAAAGATGAGTAAGATTTCTGAACCTACGATTAACAACCTCATCCACATTCCCGTGATACAACGATATGCCGACATGACGAAAGACGTTGTGTCGGAATTAAAATGACTCAAAGAAATGAACAATGGTGATAGAAAAAAAAAAGCAAGTTATGTGTGAATCTGTATCGACATAGAAATAGATAGTCGGTAACAGGACGCAGTTCTATTTTATTGGTCAGTTCTTATCACCCCTCTCTATAAATAGAACGTTCCAATTTTATGTAATCATGTAATGATACAAAAATATTGTGACTGTTACACCTCTGTGGTCTGGGGTTAAGTGAGGGATCGAACGATTCACCAGAACTTTGAATTAGTCTACCCACACAACCACAATGGAGGGTTAAAACTGGAAAACCTAGCCGTCCCATTTCCGAAGGCAGTAATGAGCAACCCTCACGGCACAACTAAAACATTTTAGGATTGATATGTAGTTTGCTTGAAGCATTGTGTGAGATAGATATGTAGTAGAGATTTAGAAGGCTGTCACAATGCGAGGAATGAAATATAGTCGTTGTTGGTAAGAGAAGACGAGAACAATTGGCGATTTACAAATCAATAAGTACATACATATATTTTATATATGCATATATTTATTCATTTGTATTAGGTAGAATAGCTTACTTGTTATGTCTGCGACAATACCCATTATTAATGTAGGAAAAAATCCCCTTTTCAAATGGTGGGCGTAACAGATCGATTCAAAGCATGCTAGATGATGGAAGTTTGGTAGCTATGTGGGGCCTCGGAGCAAATGTGAGTAGGGGATTTATGTATGGTCTGATTAGGTAATTAACATGTTTATAATTTTTATTTATTTCTATTTATTTATTTGTCTTTTTTTTTGGGGGGGGGGGGTATAACATTTTGCTTTGGCGTGAGCTTTTTTAATTTTGTATGTTCTCTATTTTGTTGTCTTTATCTTTATCTCTTATCATTATTACTATTATTTATTTTTTTTCTGCTGATATGTGGGGTGTCTAGGTTTATCTAGGTCACGTAAGTCGCTAGTGCGCTGTGTCCGGTCAGCTATTGAAGAATAGAGTAGGGGTGGGATGTGAGAGAGGAGGGGAGGTGGGTGCGGGGTGGTGCGCTCGCAGTCGGCAGTTGGGTGTTTAGGTTAGTGTTGCCAGGAGTAGGAAGATAGGTGGGGAGGGGGGCATTGGGATGACATTCCTTGGGAGTTGTTAATTTATTTATTTCTACGAGATTATAAGTGGTAGTAGATAGGACATTTTCTTTCTTTCTTTTTTTACTTTAGTTTAATTGGTTTGTGTTACTTCAGTTAGCTCTATTTTACTTTTATGTTTTTGTTTTAAATATATACTGCTGTTTTTTATTTATTAAATTTCTTTTATTTTATTATTAATTATTTTATTATTATTATTAATATTATTATATATATATAATTTATATGGGAGGGGCTTGTACTAATGTCCTACCTGGATTGTGAGTTGAGATGTGAACGGTGTGCAGTGGTGTATCTGTTCTAATGGGTTAGGGTTGTAACGGTAAGTCTTAGGTGGGAGCCGTATTTTTTTTTTTTTTTACATTTTAATTTGAAGCCCTCGATGGTTGGAAGATGAATATCGACATATCTGTTTCCCCAAAAGATTTCATACAAGAGTTAGTTGACACTGTAGAAAAGCCAAATACTGTTGCCACATCTGGAGAGGAGCTGCTCAGAGCATCCTCCCCTCTCTTGAACAAGGTATGAAACTGGCTTCGTAATCTAGTAGGCGCTGTGTTTTTCTCTTCCTTACTACCTTTGTCTCACAAAAGATATGTTGCGAATCTACCTCTGCTTTATCGTTATTTTCATTGTAAGTTCTCGACTAAACTTTAATCTTTGGTTCTCCCTGTAAAACATTCTCAACAAACACTTGTCTAGCAACAACAGCAATAATTCACCTTACTCTCTATCTGTGCCTCAAACTAAACGGAAATTCCATGAGCCAAGCTCCTTTCCAAGAACTGCCAGTTTAGGAAACACAATACCGCTGGGCTCCTTGTCAACTGAACATAAGATGGTCATTTTCAAGTCCAATTGAAACAAATTCTTATTGAGCCACTCTCTTAAATAATCAAATTTCTACATTTTTTTTTTATATTTTCACCCCAAACAAGGCACATTGCCACTTTGATTTAGGAGGCTACAATCAGGGAAATAATCTACAGGGGTACTATGTGGGAAGTTGGGCAGCAAGATGTCGGTTCACGTTAAACTTGAACTTCTGCATGTCAGTACAGTTGGGGAAGCAGGAACTCGGAAGGGAATTTTAAAGTCTAGTGGTTCTGGGGAAGAAACTACTGGAGTAGAAGGTTCTCTTACATCTAGGGATCTCTACGGTGAAGGGGTGGGATTTATCTGCTTGTCGGGTTTATCGGAGGTATGTACGTCGAGGGGTCACAAGTGCTTGCAGTTCGCCGGAGCATTCACCGTTAAATTACTTGTAGAACAGGCAGAGGGATGCTACATTTCGTCGATGAGACAGAAGCTGAAGCTTAGATGACAGTTCAGGACCTATCAGGTTTGCGAATCTCTTTTGAACCTTGTCTAGGAGGGAGAGACTAGTAGCAGATGCACCAGCCCAAATATGACAACAATACTCCATACATGGGCGAATGGTGGCCTTGTAGAGGTACAGGATACTTTCGGGCGTTAGTAGCTTTCTAGCACGGTAAAGAGAACCTAGCTTGTTCGCAGCGGTCCTGGCAATGCTCTCAATGTATTTGTTCCAACTCATGTTTCTTGTGAATGTTAGGCCGAGGAGTTTAAAAGATGTACTTTCAGATAAAGAGTCTTTGACCATTGCTATTGTTGCTAGAGAAGGTTTCTTGTAATTATTGAAGGAAACAAGTTTAGTCTTAGCAGCATTGAATGTGAACATCCATTTTTCCCCATTCCACAACTGATTGGAGGTCATCCTTTAGTGTTTCTGACATTTCTTTAGATATGTGTTCATTTGTTTTCCTGTCGGGTCTGTTATAGAGCGTGGTGTCATCAGCATATATACCCATCTCACAGACAATTCTGTCAGGGAGGTCATTTATACATTTAATTATCATCATGGTGTTGTCTCACCGGTCACTTGACACTCATTAAGCCTCGACTATTGTTTTGGCCTGTGTAAGTGGTGATCTTATTGCTCAAAAAAACACCACATAGCAAATAACTATTCGCATAAAAACAAGAAAGAAATGCCCGTGCAGATGTTAAATGAAATGCGCTCTGACGAATTTTAAGCACTTGTGTTTTTTCGACGGCAGTAAAATTCCACTCCTACATTTTACAGATCACTAGATGCCGGAAAGTTTTCAACTTTAAAAGTTTCTTCTCTTCGACAGCTACGTTTGGAAGTTCCCTTCTGATACCTTCCTTCTCTGACTGTACTGACATGCAGAAGTTCAAGTGCCGCTGCTAAATCCCCTACATAGTGTCCTTGTCTAACAGAGTGCGTATGAGCTGGTGTCGAGACGGCAAAGTATTGGTAATATCGTGGCAGACGAAATGAACAGTTATAAAAAAACAAGAAGCATTTTTTTGAAAGTATTTACTAAAGCAGAAAGAAACCAGAGTCGGGTGTTTATTTCTTCCATGTGTTCTTTGTTTGTCCCGTGAACATGTACACATGTATGATTGGCTCCAAATAGTAGTTCTTTACGTCCAACTATGCATTATTTGGATTGAATACCTACACAAACAATAACACTGCCAGATTCGTACAGTACATTTGTGTAAAATATCATAAAAATTGGCCCAGCCAATACAGAACAAACTCACACACACACACACACACACACATACATACATACACACAGACACGCGCAAAAAGTTCATTTTATATAATAATAGAGATTCTTTAATAACGTAAAATATTATTTATTATGACCAGAACAGAACTCTTCAAGAATCTCATCTCCAGAACACATTTTTGAACGCTAATTTCAAATAAACAGGCAAAACTTTCAGCAGCCAAGAGAACCGTTCAACAAGTGTTTGTTTAAAACAAAGAACCCAGCGATAGATTCGCTGATGATCTTGCAGAGCAAAATCAATATTGCTTATCACTGAGTATATTGCTTTTACTCGAATGATTGATAACTTCTTGGCTTAATACAGATACAAACAACCTACTCATGACGCACAAGAGGCTGAGAGAGGTTTGCACTTCGAGACCGAAGGCCGATTTCCAATATTTTGAAATACAAATCAGACCATTTAAATAAAAATTGAACAAGTTTGTAAGAATAAAAGCTATTTTTGGAAGTAGTTTCTTCAGTACAACGATTGAAATAAGCACTTTCAAGAATGTTATATCCGGAAGGCAATTATATAAACCAATTTCAAACAATACTTATCTTTACTGTAATATCTTCAAATAATGCACAAATAGAGACATTGGGTGCATTTGTCTCCTGAGTTTAAATTCATATCAAAAAGCATATATGCACAATCAATATCCTTTCAATCACGTCCAGAACACTGAGAAAAAATAATTAATGATGAATATTTTGATTTATTTAATTTGCTGACTGTTATCCACATCTTTATAGTTGTTGTTTTATGACGTTTCGGCCAACTATTCCTCTGGCCTTCGTCAGGTAGTGGATAGAGACGTTGAATTTTGTACAGTTCCAGATGAGCATTGTATGAAGATAGCGGTTTCAATTCTATCTAAAGCCGGCCCGAGGAATAGTTGGCCAAAACATGTTGAGTGATGAGACAACTATGGAAGGCAGTAATTACTGAAGATACAGTTAAGAGATTTAGTATTCCTATCCCGTCGCGATTAACTACCTGAAGAAGGCCAGAGCAATAGTGAAACATTGTGAAACAACAACAATAAAGACAAGGATAATAGTACGCAAATAAATAAATAAAATATACAAAATAATCATATCAAAAGTATTCCAATAATAAAATAATTAATGATGACTTTTGTCTGAAGAACGAATGAGTGAAACAATTATTTTATATTGGGACCCTACGCCAGTAAGTAGAGCTTATTTAACTACTATGAATTTTGGAAGTGTTTCATTACGTACATGTCGGAACGGCCTGGCAGCAAACGGAAATAGACCGAATGCGCTTACTGTGAGTGGTGTTAAGGCAAAGGTTGGCTTTCTAGACAAAAGGCGCTGGAAGTCATGTGTCAAATGATATTACCTAGAAATTACATCACGTATTCAGGAGACGGGGCGGAATTTCTAGTCAGTTCGAGTCAGAAAAGCAGACAGACAACACGTGTTCAACAACGTAGAAGTCTAAGTGGATATTTCCTCGAGACTCTGTCGGTCGGCTCTCTACGTAAAACACGCTAGAAGCAGGTGTAAATATTATTAGAAAAAAATGATATTTTGTTCGAGGTTAAGCCATAAGTACTGACTGACGGAGCCACTTGGGCAGAAACGTCGAAAGGTATGCAATCCTTGCGCTAGGAACACCAGTTTCGACTACAACACTCGTTCGGTACAGCGACTTACCAGATTTATTAGTTACTTCACACGATGTATATATATATATATATATATATATATATATATATACATATATATTGCGGGATCACGTCATGTTTCGAGGCAGTTGTAGTCGTGAAAGCAATAGTCCAGACATGCCTGACAGTGTAAATACTTAAGTAAAATTTCCTCGAGACTGTCCGTTCGCCGACCATTCCTAAGACTGAGGAAGGAAATTATTTTATCCTCTCTTTTAGAAGAAATTAATTTTAGCCTTCCTTTCGGTCTCTCCCCCTCAAGAACAAACGTTTCTCCTTCATAAAACCTTAAAACTGCAATAAGTCTCCAATGTTTCCATGTATGAGTTTTATTCGCCAAAGATAACAGCGACTGGACGACGTATCACACAAAAAAAAACGACGATCGCGCACGTATGCAAAAATAAGACGTTTTATTGTTTGATTTGTTTTGGGATCGCTCACTGACAAGTGCAGTGAGTGCGCGTTTGTTGTAAAAAAAAATATGTTTGTTTAATATAGTTTACGTTTAGATCTTTCCTCCTTGCAAGATTTTGATTGACTGGTTTAGCCATGAGTACCGATGAGCGGAACCATCTGAGGAGCAATGTGTAAAAGTCTGCCAGCCTCACGCTAGGGCCACCAGTTTTGACTACAACACTCGTTCCGTACAGCGAGTTACCATATTTATTACTCGAAATCTAAGTGGATATTTCCTCGAGACTCTGTCGGTCAGCTCTCTACGTAAAACACGCTAGAAGCAGGTGTAAATATTATTAGAAAGAAATCATATTTTGTTCGAGGTTAAGCCATAAGTACTGACTGACGGAGTCACTTGGGCAGAAACGCATTACCGCTCGACTATTTAAAACGATTTTTCAGAATCATATCAGGCTTTGGGGTCAGTTTTGTAATATCCAAAAATAAGATTAAACATGGCTAGAAATACATAGATATTCGAATAGTTCTTCTTTTACCTCTCAAATTCTGAGTTAGCAAAGATGTTAGAAACAATTTCCCTCTCCCCAATTGACCATTTAAATATGTTATGTCATACATTTCCTGTTGTCTCATAGTCTTACTGAATTCAAGGACAAGAATTTATCTAATCCGGTGGAGTATCAAATTTCGTACTGTTACTTGAGGTAATATCACCGGAGTAGGTGCCCCAATTCTCGTAAAATCCAGATCTTATATGCGCTGTGATTACTATGTGATTTTGGATATTTAGCCAGTTTACATTCATGGAAACTATTCTCATGTCAGGTTGTTCGAACAAACCCCTATACAGAGAGACCTTAGACACGTTTTTATTGCATTTTGCCCCCTCCCCAACAAGGTACAATGCCACTTTGATGTAGGGGACTACTATCGGCGACATAATTTGTAGGGGTACTATATGAGAACTTGAGCAGCAAGATGTCTGTTAACATTACACTTGAACTTCTGCATGTCAGTACAGTCGGGGAAACAGGAACGCGGAAGGAAATTCCAAAGTCTAGCAGTGGTAGGGAAGAAACTATTAGACTAGAAGGCTTTCTTATATTTAGGGATTTCTACTGTGTAGAGGTAGGATTTTGCTGCCTCTCGGGTTTGTCGGGGGTATTTACGTCGAGGTGGTACTAGGGCTTGTAGTTTGTCGGAGCATCTACCATTAAAGTACTTTTAAAACAGGTAGAGGGATGCAACATTTCGTCGATGGGACAGTGGTTGAAGCATAGCTGATAGTACAGGAGCTATTAAATTGGCGACTCTCTTTTGAACCTTTTCTAAGAGGAATAGTGTCTAGTAAGCATTCAAGTTCTCTCCAGCAGGCACTCAAGTTGTCTCCCAAATTCCTATTCCAGTACCTACTTTTGCTGATGACTATTTTCATCCTACCAACAAGCTTGGCCTTTTCGAGATTAAGGACAACAGGTATCTCCTGTTTATTTTGCAATGATCATACTTTCTTCTTAGTATTAGCTCATTACATCGAGTGGCTTCATATTTTTTCTGGAGCGATTTCCATTTTTTTGTTAATAATAATTGTTAGCTGAATATTCTTCGTTTATATAAAAGCCAAGTACGTCCAAGGATGGAATACTGTTGCCATATCTGGGCAGGAGCTGCTAAAAACAGCCTATCCTGCCTTGACAGAGTACAAAATAGACTTCGTAGCTTCGTGGGGGATGCCCTTTTCTCTACCCTTCAACCTCTCTCCCACAGAAGAGACGTTGCGAGCCTGTCCTTGTTTTATCGTTATTTCCATGGCAGGTGCTCGTCTGAACTCCAATCTCTGGTCTCCCCTCGCCAATCTTTCACGAAAAACACCCGTCTAGCTGAATCCACTGTGAAAAATTTCCCCCACTCTATATCTGTGCCTAAATCAAAACGCGGATTCCATGAACAAAACTTCTTTCTTAGAACTGCACGCCTGTGGAACTCTGTTCCGTCTGCCTGCTTCCCACTGGACTACAACTTGGATGTCTTCAAGTCCAATGTTAACAAAATCCTAATGAACCGCCCCCTTAAGTAAACACTTCATCAAATCTTCACACTAACGTAATGTACTTGCAATAACCCTTATCCCTGAGTTGCTTCCGGGCTTTGATAAGTGGTGATCACTGTGTAAAAAAAAAATTTAAACCGAATGTCACTTTTTGAAAAAAGGTATTTTAAAATGCACTGTTCGAGTCGACAGAACGATATAACTTAGTTTAGCAGCAAATCATTTTAAAATAGACTAAGTCGTAATTAGTTACTTTAACGACATCAGATACGCTTAAGCAATAAAGCTTCAAATGTTGGGAATTGCAAACCCTTGCCTTACGATAGACATCTCGTGCCATCACGCTTATAGGAAATATCCATTGTCTCCTTCCATAGAAGGACGCCTGTGGTGAATATATTTGTCACAAATACATTATTCGGGCAGAAACAGAGACAGTTGTCTCATGGGTACTTTAAGAGTTACGTTTTAACAGGTGTTCGTTCCATATCTATACAATTTAACTTTTGATCTCAGCGTGCTAATTTGTCTTTACTTTTTTGTCTTCCGTTCTCAATTTTATATCACGTTTTTATCCCAGAAAACGATTTTAATATATGGTGTTCATTTAAAAGCGATGAATTTTAATTGAAAAATCGGGTTTGTATTACTGTACACATAGATTCGAAAAAGTTGTCAAAACAACAAATATATAGCAAATAAATGTTATCAAAGGCAAGATAAGTTACCCTCGGAGAGGGTAAGTTTGGGAAAAGATATTATAAATAATAAACTAGACAAAATACTGTTAGAAATTCGCTCAATATATGTTACCGTGACATAAGTTGACATATATTCGGTTGTTTTTTAATAGTATTTTGTCTAGTTTATTTTTTATAACATCTTTTCCCAAACTTACCGTATTAAAGAGACAGTTGGACGCTATTTTTAATTTTCCAATACATCGGTAAACACTGCATGTTTTTCGAGCTGAATAAACATGTTACATTGAATAAAAACACAAAAAATATATCCAGTTAGGTAGAAAAGTAACTTATCTTGCCTTTGATAACATTTATTTGTTATATATTTGTTGTTTTGACAACTTTTTCGAATCTATGTGTACAGTAATACAAACCCGAAAAATCTATTTTCCTTATTGCAGATTTAGCAACTATCGGTTAGTTTGAAATCAGCTTGGTTTGGTAATATACCATGAGGAAAATGACACCCGAGAAGCGTTTGCTAATCGCAAATGATACGATCAATTTTCTGAAACATTTGATAAACGAATAATTTTACGAAATGGACCCACCAACTAGCCACCTCGTTGGTGAGATTTAACTCCTGTAGATCATTTAAACATATGCGAAGTCCCATGTCTGTACTGGTAAACCAGACACAATAGACTACGTGGGAGACACTCGATGCGTTATTGCCGAAATACATTCTGATTTAATGCTTAGAGTATGCGAAAATTGAACGTCTAGATTACGGAGTGAACTACATATTTGTTATAAAGATATGTTTGTGTGATTTATTATAATTTAAAGTTCGCCGCCTCTAAAACCATCCTATAGATAAAAAGTAGTGCCAATTATGTCAATCACGCACCCTCGCATATTATCAGAAAATTATGCCCATTGACAGTGTAAATGCGTTATATTTCTATATATAAAGTAAGAGGGAAACCCTCATGACAGATTGCAGAATACCTGGATTGCGATTAAACTCCCTTATTTCGTTCCTGACATTTTTCTTCTATTCTTACAATGACCTTTTGGACACCCTAAACCCTGCAAGAATTAAAAGAAAACGCCAGGAACAAAATAACGGAGTTAAATTGCAATCCAGAGATTCTGCAATCTATCATGAATAATGTTTTGGAAAAAGCACAAATATGCGAAGCTGAAAATGGGCAACATTTAAAAGACATTATTTTTCATAAATTAAGATTGTCTGAATTTTGCATTTTTTTATTTTTAAATTTCCAATGTCTTAGCCAGATTGCGTTAAAATTGCAGAATAATATCATAAAAAATAAAGAATCTATTTAAGTTCGAAATCCTTCAGTTAATTTTTGGATACGCTGTATATGTTTTTTGTTTCGGTTTCGTGATGTTTTCCGTTTGGTTATGAAACAAAAGTATTTTATAAATGCTGGATTCGGCATGTTTTCCAGTTGATAAAAATTTTTACGGTGTTCAGTTCGTCACGTTTATTTCTAATGCCGGTTGATTGGCTTCCAGAAGAGAAGCGAAAAAGATAACTTTCGTCTGTAAAACAAGTGCTTAATACGCGTCGGGTGAAAATATATTTACAAAGTATATATATATATATATATATATAAGTGTTTTACGGTACAAAACTTATAAAGCATAAAAAGGTTATGTAAATGTTTTTAAAAAGACACGTAATCACGTGAGCTGGATTTTTTCCTTCTTATGACACGATAAATAGTAACGTTCTTATTTTTTATTATTTATCTATTTATCTATTTTCGAAACAGGGCCACGTGCAAATGGAGAAGGAAAAAAACAGAGTTATGCAAAATTTGTGTCGAGAATTGTATAAAGTTCCGGCTTTTTGTTTGGCTTTCACTTTAATAAGAACGTGAATTTATTAGGTGAATTTATTCGGCACAATATGATTCAACTCAAAAAAATACATAAAAACTAACGTGAATTAAGATTAAAGTTTAGGTGTTATTGTGGACCCTCACCCCTTTTAAAAAACCTTGTTAAACTTTGTAACATATTTATATTCTATGGAGGTCAGGCGTGAACGAACATCCAATAATTTTAGTATACCATATTTCTTCAAACTGAAACATAATTATCAAAGTATACTTACGCAAATAGATATGAAAAGTCTTTGTTAAAGTGTGTGCCATATTTCCATGGAGTGCAGGCGCGAACGCAGACCCCACAATATGATTATTATACCATCCCTATTTAAGTTGAAACATACTTATCAAAGTATTATTATGTACATCTATATCAAATGTCTGTCTACTACCACTGTTTTATTCTTTGCTCAACAACCCCGTCAAAACACTCGGGCAACGCCGGGCACACAGCCTAGTTATCTAATAAATCCTATCTTGAAAGTGATGCTTAATATTCTAGATAGAGTATCAATAAACTAAGAAAATTTTACGGATAAAAATACTTACATTATTTAGTGAGGGATTAATGTTTTTAGAAATGAGGAATATAATGCATACATGCAGCGCCCTAATTCTTTAAGAGCGTCGACGACTATGACTCCCTAAATTGTAGAGACATGGTGATCGCGGGAAAACCAGTAAAGGCGGGAGTTTCCTTTTGCTTTCATAAATCAGATTAATTTAATTAAGAAGAATGCATCTTCCCCAGTGGGTTAAACGCGCCCCCTTATGACAACCTGGAAATTTCTTCGACTCGCCGCGGTACATGCAGCACCCAGCCTTCCCAAATGGTCACCCATCTGGTACTTGCCAGGTTTATCGTTGCTTAACTTCGGTGATCAGACGGGAGTCGGTGATTGTGCCGTATTACAATACAATAGAAGTTATAAAATTGAAAAATCAGAATTTGCGGTGGTCGAATCTAATTGCGGAAATGAAAAAGAAGTATAATCCACTAGCGGGGTGGGTTGGGGTTTCGCCCGGCTTTGTTCGGGCGTAAAATACGCTTAAATATGATATTTTAATTTGTCCAGATTTCGTATATATTATTATAGAGTCGCGATTTCAAAAATTAAAAAAAACGTATTTGGATGTCCTTAGCTAGAATCGAAACCGAAAATCTGGTGACGTCACCACTGTACTAATGTGACACGCATATAAACTGATTAAAAATTTAAAATAAACTAAGATGAATGTACAAAATTTTTAATGATTTCTTTTTAATTTGGACCCATTTTTGGCCCCTTATAAATTTTAACAGGCTGAAGACCCAAAAAATTCAATTATTTTGATATTTAAAATATTTTTCAATACAAAACGTTTAACGGTATTAATTATTCTTTGTTATTTTTAAAGGCATATTACCACTGTTCTGTTATCGAAATTCATTTTGTTAATATTTTTTAATGACTAATGCTTCTAGTATATTAAGTTTTTTTATTGTTAATGGTTTGTTAAAAAATAATGTTTTTCTACTAATTTTTTCGAAATTAGTAGATATTAGCAACAGCACAAAACCTATCTAAAGCAAGTATCTCGATGTGATTGTTTTCTCCTTCTGATATTGATATTAAAAGTCTACTTTGTCTATTTAAAACTAGTAAACTCCACTTCTCAATATACTCAGTCATGGATATGCGAGCAACTACGCGAAGGTTATTAAATTAGCATATTTCTTTTCAAAAACGCGCGTTCATTAATTACTTATTCATTGTTTATGGCTTCTTATTAGATGATTAGGTTAAATTTCACTATTTCACTTAATTATATAGTTTCTACATTTTGCATAATTGCGTAGACTTTAAAACGAAAACATTTGCTTAATATTGTGTTAGCTGTGCCTGGTGAAGTTAGTAAAATTAATATACCAAACGCAAGCCAAAAGTCACGGTGCTAGTTTTATTATGCATGTGGCTTAGCCAGAATCTCTCTCTCTCTCTCTCTCTCTCTCTCTCTCTCTCTCTCTCTCTCTCTCTCTCTCTCTCTCTCTACACAGATAAATTTTTATCTATCTATCTACCCCCCCTCTCTCTCTCTATATATATATATATATATATATATATATATATACATATATATATATACATACATATATATATCTACCCCCCTCTCTCTCTCTATATATATATATACATATATATATATATATACATACATATATATATATATATATATATATATATATATATATATATATATATACATATATTAAAAGAGTTTATTTGTGGTACATAATTTACAAATAGCAGAAAGAAAAAAGAATTCTTTTAAACCCAAGACGTCTGTCGCCATCCTCATCAGGGGCAAACGATGGCATTTTCGAACTTTAAAAAAAAAGAAAATATGGGGTTGAAATTAAAATTAATAATGAACGTGGAAATTTACAATTATAATAAAATATATATACAGGAAAACGGTGGGGGAAAGGATAAAATACAATTAATTAACGTATATATATATATATATATATATATATATATATATATATATATATATATATATATATATATATATATATATATATATATATAATGAGAATGAAAAAAAAAACTATTACGAATGGGAAATGATAATCCGCATATAAATATACGGTTGTTGAAAAATGTGTCCCGCTCATAAATCAATTTAAACAGACCATCAGCAACTGTTTTCCGTCTGTTGTACCTAGAGTTGTTTTTAATACGAAACCTGCATTTTTTCCTTCAAAAAGGACGGTTTGCCTTACACTAAACTTAGCAATATTATATACAAATTCAAATGTCAGTGTGATGCTGTCTATGTCGGACGAACCAGCGTTCATTTTGAAACTAAAATTGGACAGCATGTTCCTTCAGGTTTTCGAAATAAAAATAAAGACAAAATTATCCTCAACCCCACCCACAATAATTTGGATTCCACGATTGGAAATCATCTGTTGGATAACCCAAAATATGGGCAGGCTTGTAAGGACTCTTTTTCAATCTTATTTCGAGGCCGATCGAGTAGTCATTTAAAAACTCTCGAATCGGTCTCCATTGCACGCCTTAACCCCTCTCTCTGTAGGCAGAAACGGTTTGTGAACATCCTGGACCTTTTGACGAATTGTAGAGAGATTTTAGATGTTTCCCTGCCCCCTTTTTCCTCTTTTTTTTTCTCCCAGTGTATTTATATACGGATTATTATTTCCCATTCGTGATTGTTATTTTTCATACTCATTATATATATATATATATATATATATATAGAGAGAGAGAGAGAGAGAGAGAGAGAGAGAGAGAGATAGAGAGAGAGAGAGACACACGCACGTTAATTCATTTTATTTTATCCTTTCCCCCACCGTTTTCCTATACATATATTTTATTACACTACTGTACATATATTTTATTACATTACTGTACATATATTTTATTACATTACTGTACATATATTTTATTACATTACTGTACATATATTTTATTACATTACTGTACATATATTTTATTACATTCCTATACATATATTTTATTACATTACTGTACATATATTTTATTACATTACTGTACATATATTTTATTACATTACTGTACATATATTTTATTACATTACTGTACATATATTTTATTACATTCCTATACATATATTTTATTACATTCCTATACATATATTTTATTACATTACTATACATATATTTTATTACATTACTGTACATATATTTTATTACATTCCTACACATATATTTTATTACATTACTGTACATATATTTTATTACATTACTATACATATATTTTATTACATTCCTATACATATATTTCATTACATTACTGTACATATATTTCATTACATTACTGTACATATATTTTATTACATTACTGTACATATATTTCATTACATTACTGTACATATATTTTATTACATTACTATACATATATTTTATTACATTCCTATACATATATTTTATTACATTCCTATACATATATTTCATTACATTACTGTACATATATTTCATTACATTACTGTACATATATTTTATTACATTACTATACATATATTTTATTACATTACTATACATATATTTTATTACATTACTATACATATATTTTATTACATTCCTGTACATATATTTTATTACATTACTGTACATATATTTTATTACATTACTGTACATATATTTTATTACATTACTATACATATATTTTATTACATTCCTATACATATATTTTATTACATTACTGTACATATATTTTATTACATTACTGTACATATATTTTATTACATTACTGTACATATATTTTATTACATTACTGTACATATATTTCATTACATTACTGTACATATATTTTATTACATTACTGTACATATATTTTATTACATTACTATACATATATTTTATTACATTACTGTACATATATTTTATTACATTACTGTACATATATTTTATTACATTACTATACATATATTTTATTACATTACTGTACATATATTTTATTACATTACTGTACATATATTTTATTACATTACTGTACATATATTTTATTACATTACTGTACATATATTTTATTACATTACTGTACATATATTTTATTACATTACTGTACATATATTTTATTACATTACTATACATATATTTTATTACATTACTGTATATATATTTTATTACATTACTGTACATATATTTCATTACATTACTGTACATATATTTTATTACATTACTGTACATATATTTTATTACATTACTATACATATATTTTATTACATTACTGTACATATATTTTATTACATTACTGTACATATATTTTATTACATTACTATACATATATTTTATTACATTACTGTACATATATTTTATTACATTACTGTACATATATTTTATTACATTACTGTACATATATTTTATTACATTACTGTACATATATTTTATTACATTACTGTACATATATTTTATTACATTACTGTACATATATTTTATTACATTACTATACATATATTTTATTACATTACTGTACATATATTTTATTACATTACTATACATATATTTTATTACATTACTGTACATATATTTTATTACATTACTGTACATATATTTTATTACATTCCTATACATATATTTTATTACATTACTGTACATATATTTTATTACATTACTGTACATATATTTTATTACATTACTGTACATATATTTTATTACATTACTGTACATATATTTTATTACATTACTATACATATATTTTATTACATTCCTATACATATATTTTATTACATTACTGTACATATATTTTATTACATTACTGTACATATATTTTATTACATTACTGTACATATATTTTATTACATTACTGTGCATATATTTTATTACATTACTGTACATATATTTTATTACATTACTGTACATATATTTTATTACATTACTATACATATATTTTATTACATTCCTATACATATATTTTATTACATTCCTATACATATATTTTATTACATTACTGTACATATATTTTATTACATTACTGTGCATATATTTTATTACATTACTGTGCATATATTTTATTACATTACTGTGCATATATTTTATTACATTACTGTGCATATATTTTATTACATTACTGTACATATATTTTATTACATTCCTATACATATATTTTATTACATTCCTATACATATATTTTATTACATTACTGTACATATATTTTATTACATTACTGTACATATATTTTATTATATTACTATACATATATTTTATTACATTACTATACATATATTTTATTACATTACTATACATATATTTTATTACATTACTGTACATATATTTTATTACATTACTGTACATATATTTTATTACATTACTGTACATATATTTTATTATATTATTGTACATATATTTTATTACATTACTATACATATATTTTATTACATTACTGTACATATATTTTATTACATTCCTATACATATATTTTATTACATTACTGTACATATATTTTATTACATTACTGTACATATATTTTATTACATTACTGTACATATATTTTATTACATTCCTATACATATATTTTATTACATTACTGTACATATATTTTATTACATTACTGTACATATATTTTATTACATTACTGTACATATATTTTATTACATTACTGTGCATATATTTTATTACATTACTGTACATATATTTTATTACATTCCTGTACACATATTTTATTACATTACTGTACATATATTTTATTACATTCCTATACACATATTTTATTACATTCCTGTACATATATTTTATTACATTCCTGTACACATATTTTATTACATTACTGTACATATATTTTATTACATTCCTATACACATATTTTATTACATTACTGTACATATATTTTATTACATTCCTGTACACATATTTTATTACATTCCTATACATATATTTTATTACATTACTGTACATATATTTTATTACATTCCTATACACATATTTTATTACATTACAGTACATATATTTTATTACATTACTGTGCATATATTTTATTACATTACTGTACATATATTTTATTACATTACTGTGCATATATTTTATTACATTCCTATACATATATTTTATTACATTACTGTACATATATTTTATTACATTCCTATACATATATTTTATTACATTACTGTACATATATTTTATTACATTACTGTGCATATATTTTATTACATTCCTATACATATATTTTATTACATTACTGTACATATATTTTATTATATTACTGTACATATATTTTATTACATTCCTATACATATATTTTATTACATTACTGTACATATATTTTATTACATTCCTATACATATATTTTATTACATTACTGTACATATATTTTATTACATTACTGTACATATATTTTATTACATTACTGTACATATATTTTATTACATTCCTATACATATATTTTATTACATTACTGTACATATATTTTATTACATTACTGTACATATATTTTATTACATTACTGTACATATATTTTATTACATTCCTATACATATATTTTATTACATTACTGTACATATATTTTATTACATTCCTGTACATATATTTTATTACATTACTGTACATATATTTTATTACATTCCTATACATATATTTTATTACATTACTGTACATATATTTTATTACATTACTGTGCATATATTTTATTACATTACTGTGCATATATTTTATTACATTACTGTACATATATTTTATTACATTACTGTGCATATATTTTATTACATTCCTATACATATATTTTATTACATTACTGTACATATATTTTATTACATTCCTATACATATATTTTATTACATTACTGTACATATATTTTATTACATTACTGTGCATATATTTTATTACATTACTGTGCATATATTTTATTACATTACTGTACATATATTTTATTACATTACTGTGCATATATTTTATTACATTCCTATACATATATTTTATTACATTACTGTACATATATTTTATTACATTCCTATACATATATTTTATTACATTACTGTACATATATTTTATTACATTACTGTGCATATATTTTATTACATTACTGTACATATATTTTATTACATTACTGTACATATATTTTATTACATTACTGTACATATATTTTATTACATTCCTGTACATATATTTTATTACATTCCTATACATATATTTTATTACATTCCTATACATATATTTTATTACATTACTGTACATATATTTTATTACATTACTGTGCATATATTTTATTACATTACTGTACATATATTTTATTACATTACTGTACATATATTTTATTACATTACTGTGCATATATTTTATTACATTCCTATACATATATTTTATTACATTCCTATACATATATTTTATTACATTCCTATACATATATTTTATTACATTACTGTACATATATTTTATTACATTACTGTGCATATATTTTATTACATTACTGTACATATATTTTATTACATTACTGTACATATATTTTATTACATTACTGTACATATATTTTATTACATTCCTATACATATATTTTATTACATTACTGTACATATATTTTATTACATTACTGTACATATATTTTATTACATTACTGTACATATATTTTATTACATTACTGTACATATATTTTATTACATTACTGTACATATATTTTATTATAATTGTAAATTAATCCTTGCCATGTTCATTATTAATTTTAAGTTCAACCCTATATTTTCTTTTTTTTTTTAAGTTCAAAAATGCCATCGTTTGCCCCTGATGAGGATGGCGAAAGACATCTAGGGTTTAAAAGAATTCTTTTGTCTGATATATATATATATATATATATATATATATATATATATATATACATATATATATATATATATATATATATATATATATAAGTAACCTATCGGCATGTGCGACGAAAATCTATACCACAAGTGAAATATACTACAAGTGAAATTTTATATATATATATATATATATTTTATATATATATATATATGTATATATATATAATCATTTGTTCATATATATATGTGTGTGTGTGTGTGTGTGTGTGTGTGTGTGTGTGTGTGTGTGTGTGTGTAGGGTATAGCACACTTTCTATTTGTTTTAGCCGGCAAAATTTGCTGCTAAGTTGTCAAAATTGAAAACAAAACAGTTGACCATGGCAATGTAAGTCGAATAAACAATTACGCCTGCTGTTTCTTTTGCGCATGCTCAAAATTGAACAATCATAGCTCAAAGTCGCTTAAGTTGTAACCATTCGTATCCAGCTGTCTATAACGTAGACGATAACGAAGCTGTAGTTATAATAACGACAAGGCCGGAAGCGCTAAACCTTCTGGTTTCGATTCTAGCGGATGGTCCCTAAGTAATAGTTTTTTTTTTAACTTTGGAAATCATTTACTATAATATTTATTAAATACTTACGAACACTACGTGACACCCTGCACTTAAGATTCCCAAATTGATGAAACACTATCTTTCTTCTTCTTCTTCTTCTTCTTCTTTTCTTCTTCCCCTCCTTCTTCTCTCTCTCTCTCTCTCTCTCTATATATATATATATATATATATATATATATAGATATTTGTAGAGAGAGAGAGAAAGAGAAGAAGAAGAAGAAGAAGAAGAAGAAGAGAAGAAGAAAGATAGAAAAGAGAGAGAAATAGAATGAAATAGATAGATAGATAGATAGATAGATAGATAGATACATACATACATATTGTATTAGATACGTATTGGCATACATATGCACACGCCGATATGGACATACACATAAACACACACAAAAAGACACATCCGCTAAAGTCCTAAGACACGCGCATACTCATAAGCACAATCAAGCATACGCATACACTCAAAACATGTGCATACACATACTCAAGGAGGCACAGACATACGTCCACAATCATATACGTATACATACGGAGAGAGTCACACAGGTAGGCATACATCTTCACGCACACAGAAACAAATATATTAAAACGTTATTTTCATTTAGATTTTTCCCCGTTGCATCTCTATTTATCGACAATCAAGATATACATTAGTGGTATTTCGTTTTTGCGTGTCCAGAGGCTGAAATTTTTATGAATTCATTTTTCAATTTAAACGTATAAACATATAAATATATGTCTGTCTCGTGTTTTATATGAGGCCGAGTTATTTTTTTCAAATGTTCAGAAATTTATTTTTTAACTGAGAACCTATTTTAATTCAAACAAAATCGTAGGTGTTATGCATCAGAATACCAATAATTTATATATGTACTAGCAGGGAGACCCGACGTTGTCCGGGATTGAATGAGGATCAACAACTGTTCCACTCTTCAATTCGTTTATTGTCATCGAAATCTTTAAAATCGCCCATTTTTCAATCAGATCGATTGATTCCCCATCATGGTTCACCGGGAGTAAGCTTCACATGCCTCCCACAATACACTGCAGTCTGCATTGCACTGCAGAGAACTTACTGTCGATTTTATAAAATTATTTTTATATATAATGGCTTGAATTAAAGTTTAAAATGCAAAAGCCAAGTATCGCCATGGGCATGGAATATGTGTCTACATTAAAGATGGCTTCCCGTGTGGCAGGGATATCTCTAGAGAAGATCCTAATTTACCCTATATGTGCTTCCGGGTTGCACTTGCTTACACCACTGCATTTATATTTGCACTCTATCGACCCCATAACAGCGGAGTTACTATGTTTAAGAGTATATCTGAGAAAATAGACCACATCCTGTCTGCACATCCCTCGGCTAACATCCATATCTGTGGTGACTTCAACGTCCATAACATGGAATGGCTGACCCATTCAAATAAGACAGACGACGAGGGGAGGTTTTGTCATGATTTTGCCATTGCTTATGACCTCACTCAGATTGTTCGCGAACCCACCTCAAAGACCGTTTTCTCTCAATTTCCCCTGAGCTATGTTCATGTTCCGTTCATTCTCCTCTAGGATCCTCCGACCACTCCGTCGTATCAGTTAAGATAAAAATGAAATATAATAAGTCCCCAGACGTACCCCTCCACCGTACTGTATACCGATACTCTATGGCTGACTGGGAAAACTTCCGTACATTCATATCTGATTTAACTCTGCATTCCATACTTAAAAAGGATGTGTCCTCTATTGTATCAGATCTGACCGAATGGTTAATTGTAGGCATAGACCAATTCATACCATCTAAAAAATTCCAACAAAAACCTAACCGCCAGCCATGGTTCTCCCCAGAATGTGCTGCTGCTATCGCGCACAGAAATCACTTTTTCCATAACTACCAACGTAATAGATGCACTGAGACTAAAGCTGCTTTCAGGAACGCCAGCAACCACTGTAAAAGAGTAATAAAAATTGCAAAAGAGCTATATGCACAGTCTGTTAAATCCAAAGTAGCTGAGCAGCGGCTTGGTTCCCACCAGTTTTGGCAAATAACAAATAGGATCCTGAACAGAAGTGTTCGTTCTATCCCAACCATTATCAATGGACCAGAGGTCATCTCGTCAGCATCAGACAAGGCCAAACTATTTGCCAAGAACTTTGCAGCTAATTCTACCCTATGCGACGAAGGCCATCAACTCCCCATATTTCCTCCTATGACACAGAACACGCTAGGTAACATACAAAAATCTGTGCATGAGGTCGCCAATCTAATCAAGAACCTTGATTCCAGTAACGCAACTGGCCCTGACGGCATCCCAATTATAGTGTTAAAAAAGCTTCAACTAGAACTTGCTCCCATACTTACGAAACTGATTAAGCCTTGCCTTAAGGAGAAGTGCTTTCCGACTCCCTGGTAGACCTCGTCAGTATGCCCTGTATTTAAGAATTCAGGTGATAAGTCATCTCCCTCTCAGTACAGACCAATAAGCCTCCTGTGTGTCATAAGTAAGTTGCTGGAATCCATATTAAATAGAGAAATAGTAAACCACCTCAGCAGAAACAATCTTTTTAGTGAAACATAATATCGTTTCCGTTCTGCAAGATCTACCGCAGATGTGCTAACGGTTATATCTCACAGTATTAGTGAATCTCTTGACAAAGGCTTCCTTTCTAGGGCAATTGCTTTTGACATATCAAAGGCCTTCGACAAGGTATGGAATAAGGGCCTACTTCACAAGATTTCCAGCTACGGTATAGCTGGAAATGTTTTCTCAATCATTAAATCATTTCTCTCCGATAGGCTCATAAGAGTAGTGGTAGATGGACAAAAATCGGAGGCCTGCAATGTAAATGCTGGAGTCCCTCAGGGGTCAATCCTGGGCCCAACTCTTTGCCTGATCTACATCAATGACCTCCCTAAACATATACTTAAATCATTCGTTGACATCTATGCTGATGACACGACCATCTACGGCAACGCATCAAAGGCTGTAAATGACAAAGTTCTCTCTGATTCTCTCTCCTCTGATCTCGAACGCGTGGTTCAGTGGGGGAAAACGTGGCTGGTTACCTCTAATGCATCCAAAACCAAACTCCTATCCTTACATCATCAACGCTCTGATCTCCATCTGGCATCAATTGGGATGGATGGCTCTCGTCTGGATGAGGCCCTGTGTTTTGAAAAGCTTCTGGGTTTGACCTTTACTCCTGATCTGAAATGGAACACGTACATCAAGTCTGTTGCCAAGGTTGCTGGAAAGATGGTGGGATCCTTCTACCGCTCCAGAAGATATCTCACTACTGATGCAATTCTCTATCTATATAAAAGCCAAGTACGTCCAAGGATGGAATACTGTTGCCATATCTGGGCAGGAGCTGCTAAAAACAGCCTATCCTGCCTTGACAGAGTACAAAATAGACTTCGTGGCTTAGTGGGGGATGCCTTTTTCTCTACCCTGCAACCTCTCTCCCACAGAAGAGACGTTGCGAGCCTATCCTTGTTTTATCGTTATTTCCATGGCAGGTGCTCGTCTGAACTCCAATCTCTGGTCCCCCCTCGCTAATCTTTCACGAAAAACACCCGTCTAGCTGAATCCACTGTGAAAAATTTCCCCCACTCTTTATCTGTGCCTAAATCAAATCGTGGATTCCATGAACAAAGCTTCTTTCTGAGAAGTGCACGCCTGTGGAACTCTGTTCCGTCTGCCTGCTTCCCACCTGACTAAAACTTGGATGTGTTCAAGTCCAACGTTAACAAATTCCTAATGAATTGCCCCCTTTAGTAAACACTTAATCAAATATCCACACTAACGTACTGTACTTGCAATAACCCTTATCCATGAGTGGCTTCCGGGCCTTGATAAGTGGTGACCACCGTGTAAAAAAAAAATCATGCTTCAACTGTGCTCTAAACAGAAACATTAATTTTATTTGAGCCCCTGTCATATCAAAGAACCTTCTGTTGATTTTGTATGCTTGGCCTTACTGCTGGTGCGGTGATAATAGCTTTGATTAAAGTTTAAAATAAAACGGTCAAGTATAATGGTTCAGTTGTGTTTTAATCAGAAACATTCATTTTGAATGCGCTCCAGTCGCTTAAGAACTTACTTTCGAGTTTATATCTCCGCATTTCGGCTTGTGCGGTATTAAAACTTCTCAAATAAACTTGTGATGTTAGGCTGTGTAAGGTGTTAACTGTGGTCAAAATGGTCTGTTTCTACTTTCGATTATCAATACTTATCAAAGACATTCCTATGCAAAACCTATCTTAGAACACTACCAAACACATAAAGTACATTCGTGCAAAATTCCATAAAAATCTTCCAGGCCGTTTCCGAATTCATAAGAAACGAACACACCCAAGGAGCACGGGAGCATAATATTGAATATTTTAAAATCCTACGTATGGAGACACATTGAAACATCGAATATTTCAAATAAATCATGATAGATCTGGTTAAAGCAGAACAAACACGAAAAGACAAAGAAAGATATCTCAAAGAGAAACAAAGAAATAGCGAAGAAATTATACTAAGCAATAACAAAAACCCAAGAATTAAAATTTGGAAGAATAAGGGTCAAAAGATGAGAATAAAACTTTTGGTTCGATATTTAAGAAGGTGTGAAGTTCTATGCAAAAGAGATTGTGAACATGAGCAGACTCAAAAAAAAAAACGTCTGGCTATTGCTCCAAAAATTAGGAACCACCAAACATAAAAATATTAATGGACTATATTTTACCCAGAAAAACAAACGACTTGACTTTTGTTAAGTTGTTATAATTCTAACAGAACTAGTTATCTCTAAAACTTCCTTGTAAAAATGTTTGAACTTAACCAGAAAAGACCAAGAAGAATACTCGATGTTCCCATAAATCGTTAAGAAATACTGTGAAGATTTTAACTTGGTGAACTTAGCGCGGATATGTTTATAGCCCTCAATGATGATCTTATTGACCTTTATATATAGAGAGAGAGTAGCCATGGTATGAAGTGGTTGGCTTTTCTGACGTTATTTGCCCATAGTAAGGTGAAGAGTTCGTTCGCACTTATATATATATATATATATATATATATATATATATCAAGCCCCTTTTAGAATACTTAAGGATGAGCACTGACTGGGAAATATAAACTAGGGGACAGTCAACTAACGTTTATACAACATTCACGACTTCCGCTCGTTCGAACACTTGGAATTGTGCGTTTATTGGTTGTTACTTCCCTTCATTTCCGTTGCTATTGTTTGGTGGTCCGAATGAAAAAGCTTACCAAATGAAGTAAAAGGTGGCTTCATGGCTGGGTTCGAATCTCCCGATCAGCAGAAATTATCACCTCCTACACTAATAATTGCGTAAGCAGGAAACTGTTATAGCATTGTTAAGAGTTGCAAAGAAAAACACAACGCTAAAATAAAGTAAAAACATGCATCGCAAACCATGCAGTAGGTGGGGTGTTCGTCGTAGTATGAACTACCTACGTTGGTTCACCGGATATCGATTGACACCTTACGGCTTTGTTTTCCGGTATTTATTGAAATTAGAATAGTCTTTTGGTAAGTAACATGACAACGCCCTCCTCCCAAGCTGATAACCCCGGACTGTGGATCAGTATTTTTCCTCTTTGGGTGGACAATGAACGGCTCGGTGATTTTCCTTTTCCTGCTCGAACGTCGTGGTTCTAGTATGATTTGGGAAGGCTTAATATCAAACGTGTCGTAGACGGTCTCAATAGCATCTACTTCGTTCTGTGACAATTGTTGCTGATGTTGTTGTTCAATTTGCAGTTTCAATAATTGTTCCAATGTACTTTGTAAGGCGTCCATTTTTGTATGATAGGCCAAATACCGAATTTAGAGCAGTTATAATTTTAATTTTCTTTATGTAAATATAGTAATATCTTGCTACGATGTGCAGACCGTTTGGACAATTATTGATCCCATAAGGCAAAGAAAACATTTGAAAATTAAAAAAGCTGAAAAACTGTTCATAATTTTAGAGGAGGAAAACATTGATTATATAATGTTACAAATTGAATTTTTAAAAATTCTTAATGCTGCAATATTTTAAGTTATAAATTTATTATATTTTTTACTAGAATATCTTACCATTTTCTTTTCCAGTTTTAACAACTAGTTTTACATGATAAGGGCTGTCCCCTGTTCATGTAAGTATAAAAATAGAGAGATTAGTTAAAATGGAAATAAGATAAAGCAGAAATCGAACCCTGGACATAAGTTTTAAAGAACAATAGGTTTAAATGGAATGTCCAGTAAATTGTTAATTCGGATGAAATAAATAATAAATAAACTATTCAATTGTTAAAAGAATGTGGATAATAAAATATGAGTTAAATAAATAAGATATGTAGGTTAAATTCCTTTGTGGAAACAACACAAGGAAAATAGGTTATTGGGAAATCAATGTCGAAAACGTGCAAAGTCGCGCATGTTGAAACACGTGAATTTTTCTCACGTGGCCGGGATGCATGGATTTCTCAATATAGCAAGTGGGAGTTAGTTGGTCGGGAGAGAGTCAGAGACAGTCAGGAGAGACAGTCAGGGGAGACGGTCAGTGAGAAAACTCAGAGACAGGCGGACGTCTGAAGCGAGACGTTACTTCAGAAACTAAAATGTGAAACTTTGAATTCTTGGTGATAAAACGACCGGTCGTGAGGAAATAAATTCAGCATGTGTTTTATGATAAAGCTCATCTTTGTGTTTGTGATTTCTACAAAAAGGTCAATTGTATTGTTATTATATGTCTGTGTATAAAATGTCATTACAACAACATCTCTCTCTCTAAGATACAACATCATATGTAATAAGGCAAGAACTCTCACTAAGACACATATCATTACTAATAAGAACTCACGTAACATACGCGCACAAGTGGTATAGTCTAATACTAATAATAATAACTATATAACAACACACAATTTGGTGCCGTAAATGACTAGACCACCCAGCAAGGGTGGGTTTAAAGAAAAAAGAAACCGAACCTGGGGTCGATATCACGAAAAAAAAAAGAAAAAAAAGAAACACAACGTTTTAAAGGGGTCCAACATAATTTAAAAAAATAAATAAATAATACCACGGAAAAAAGAAAAAAATCACACGATCACAGAATTCGAAAAAGAAAAAGAAACACAACGTTTTAAAAGGGTCCAACATAATTTTAAAAAAATAATAATAATAAATAAATAATACCACGGAAAAAGAAAAAAATTACACGATCACAGAAATGCGAAGAAAAAAAATGAAAAAAAAATTGAACATACACGCACACAGAGAACAAAAGATACAAGAAATATTAAAAAGAAAAAGAAGAAAAGGCCGATATGCCGTAAAAAGAAATTCGTAGTAATGGAAAAAAATAGTAAACAAGTCACCAAACGTAATTCATTGATAAATGAATTGGCCTGTTAAAAAAAACACACACACACACATACACGCGAATGCAGAGATTGTGTAATCTATTATTGTTTTGAAATTTGTAGAAGTGTCATTAGAAAATCTGTGTCAATATGAAATCGTTTGGACGAATTGTTGAATTTAATCTGTCAATCAAAACAGGAATTTCAAAGGTCGCATGTACTCTCTATGAAACAGGTGTAAATTGTTGGAAATGCATTTTGTGTTCATAGTGAACTTTTCGTTTTTTTTTTTGTGTACATTTATTTTGTTTTTGAAAAAAAAAAGGGACAATTGTTTTGGACAGACTGTTGAATTGTTGTTTGTTACAGATGATTTTTTTTTGTTGTTAAAAAAAAAAGTTATAATTGTTGCAAAATGTTTAAATGTATTAAGGTATTTTTTTTTTGAAAATGTTTTTATGATGTTGAACAAATATTGTAAATTGTCTTATGTATGTAATGTTATGATTTTCACAGCAAGAATTCAAAGTTATCCGTAAATATACATTAGATTAAAATGATCTAGTAGAAAATAAGTTAAGACATATGGTTGGCTTACAGATTCAGTTAGAATTTTAGAAGGGGGACAAGAATTAAAATTACGTAAACGGGTATTTGGAGTTTTTAGATGTGATAAGCCGTAAGAAAGGTGTTTTGTTTTAGCATTTGGTTTTGTTGTTTTTTTTTAGAGATCCTAAAAATTTTTCTCCAAGAAAAGTTACTTGGTAGGGATTGATAAGCACAAGAAGTGCCCCTATACGAAAAATTTGGGAACCTGGTTAATTAAGTGCTTAAAATAAGCTGGTTGCACGTTAACGACTCCAAGCAAAGTAGTAAGTCTTGGCTTAATTAATAAACAGGCGTTGGAAAGAATACGAAAATTCTTAAGGGGACCAGTAAACCGATGAGAGGTAGTCCCGAGGCAATCACATATAGCTTAATGAAGTAAGAGACAGGCAAAAATATGCCGTAGATTACGTAAGAAAGATATAACCTTGTATTTTTTTTTAGAGAAGCATGAATGTGGGATATATCTGCTGGATCTTGGAAGCCCTGGTGAGAGAAAAAAAAATCACAAAAAAATCGGGCAATTAGATAGAATTTAGGCGCAATTAAGTTGTTGGTCGCAGGAAACGTGTTAGTTAGTTAGGGGTGATATTTCTAAATCCTCGTCGAAGTTTCAAGAATCCAAGCAAGGAAATCCGAGTGAATCCGTATGAGAGAAAAAAAGGTATATCTTAAACTTCTGAAGCCAACCACAAAGATTTAAGTATATGAGCTTTGGTATGTCCCGTATGAGATAGTTATAGAATAAAAAAAAACAAAGCCATACTTGATAAGACTAACCATGCGGAAAGAGAGATCAGAACACTTTTGAGACGAAGGAAGTCGTCCATTTCGAGAAAGGTGAAAACCTCTAGTCTGCGGCATATGGGTGGCTGGAAAATAGCTGATGTGTATCATAGGTAAATATCCTACACCCAAAAAGTAAATGCCACAAAGATCAGAAAGGTCCTGATCTTATAAAAAAATAAATAATTGTGAAGTCGGCTGTGAAGGGCTGACTGAAAGAGATTTTTTTTGTGTGTGTTTTTTTACCCTGGTCTTTCTAGCCGTGTGGTTGTGTAGATGTAGATGTAAAAAGAAAAAAAAATGTACTAAAGTTAAAAATGCATACATTTTTTTGTGAAATATGGAAGGGAGGGATGTTACATGATAAGGGCTGTCCCCTGTTCATGTAAGTATAAAAATAGAGAGATTAGTTAAAATGGAAATAAGAGAAAGCAGAAATCGAACCCTGGACATAAGTTTTAAAGAACAATAGGTTTAAATGGAATGTCCAGTAAATTGTTAATTCGGATGAAATAAATAATAAATAAACTATTCAATTGTTCAAAGAATGTGGATAATAAAATATGAGTTAAATAAATTAGATATGTAGGTTAAATTCCTTTGTGGAAACAACACAAGGAAAATAGGTTATTGGGAAATCAATGTCGAAAACGTGCAAAGTCGCGCATGTTGAAACACGTGAATTTTTCTCACGTGGCCGGGATGCATGGATTTCTCAATATAGCAAGTGGGAGTTAGTTGGTCGGGAGAGAGTCAGAGACAGTCAGGAGAGACAGTCAGGGGAGACGGTCAGTGAGAAAACTCAGAGACAGGCAGACGTCTGAAGCGAGACGTTACTTCAGAAACTAAAATGTGAAACTTTGAATTCTTGGTGATAAAACGACCGGTCGTGAGGAAATAAATTCAGCATGTGTTTTGTGATAAAGCTCATCTTTGTGTTTGTGATTTCTACAAAAAGGTCAATTGTATTGTTATTATATGTCTGTGTATAAAATGTCATTACAACAACATCTCTCTCTCTAAGATACAACATCATATGTAATAAGGCAAGAACTCTCACTAAGACACATATCATTACTAATAAGAACTCTCGCAAGAAAAAGCATCACTTATAATAGTCTCTTTCTAAGACTCTTTAATGAAACAACTATATAACACTAGTTCTTTAATTTTCCATGTTTAAGCTTAACCATATTACTTGTAATGCTCACATTTTTCTATTGTAACCCATGGTTTTTCCAGGCTTCCAGTAAATTCACTTGTTCTTTGTTTAATTTCAGTCAATTTTTTGATCCCCATAAACATAACATACACATATGTAATAACAATGTACGGCACTCGTCTGCTTTCGATAAAATCCCCCCGATTATCTCCCTTTCACTCTTTCATTCTCTCTGTTTCACGTGTTACTTCTCTTTTCTCGAGAGCGGTGAACTGGTAGGAACAGTAGTCGGTGAAGCGACGTGGTTGCTATGAAAACCACAATATAGCTAAGAAGGTGATTTTTTAACTTTAAAAAATTGTTTGAAATTTGGTCGAAAAATGAGTGAGCGGTGATGCTTTAAAGCAGTTCCAAACGACTAAAACTGACACTTAAACATATATTCAAACACCACTTTGTTTGAATTATATATATATATATATATATATATATATATATATATATATATATATATATATATATGGGTCGTTTTGTAGTGTATTTTTATCGTTCAAATCATACTATATGATTATATAAGCATGAAACACTAGTGTCTGTAGGTATAAAAAGAACAATTATTATTTAATCGTAATTGTATATATATATATATATATATATGCGGAAAGAAAATTATATACATACTAGCAATCGGTGCCCGGCGTTGCCCAGGTGTTTTGAGGTTAATGCTGAGAAAAAAAAAACGGTCAATTTTTAAAACTTTGACCCCTATTATGACTTCTTAACATTTATTGTTTAGGGATCAAGTAAAGGTAATAAGTTAGATCCATGTCCAAGGAATCTATATCTAAAATATCACGTGTTTAGATCCAAAATTGTAGGAGGAGTTTGGTAGAGTTCTCAAAGGTCAAATCGTTTGATAGCGAGGCCAAATTTCGCGAATTTGGCCTTTTTATAAAGCAGTTTGGCCTTCAAAATTTATGCTTGGCCTTTTTCTTCACCGATGAAATCTGGGGACGCAACGGGAATTTTCGGCTAAAAAATGTTGTTACTATGCACATGCACATCTATGTATTGAAATACAATCTGTGGCAAAATTTCAGGAAAAACTAATGGATGGTTCTCTCGCAATAGTCCGGACAATTCGCTAAATTATCTCGTCAAAACCTTAAATCTCGAATTTTTGTGCATTTTTTTTCGGGGGGGGGGGCTAATTTGGCATAATAGTGTCCATTTAATAGTATTATCTTGAAAAAATAAATAAATAAGGAAAATTACCCAAAAAAACAAACAAGAACAACAAAAGTGTGCCGTATTTTTAAAAGTTTTATTGCGTTGTTTTTATTTGCTTTTTTTTTTTATTTCATCGGTGAAGAAAAAGGCCAAACAGAAATTTGAAGGCCAAACTGCTTTAAAAAAAAGGCCAAATTCGCGAAATTTGGCCTCGCTATATAAAAAAAAAATGGGGAAATCCCCCTACTTGAACTTTCTGTTTAATTAATAATGACTCGCTTGTAGCGTTGATGTTTTTCTTTTTTCGCTATAAAAAAATAACTACTTGATGAAATTACGTGGTTTTTTCTGTAGGAAAACTTTATCCCATGACGAGTACGTACAATATATATATTTTTTTAAATATTTCCATTTTTTAATGTCAATGGAAAACTGCACAAGTACCCAAACCCGAAATGTAAAGACCATGAGTGAACGCGCGTTTTTTTTTTTTTTTGTAGTTTAGTTTCATAATGGCGGCCGTGGATGTCGTAGGTTGGATTGTAAGATTGTGTAAGATTCGTATTTTTTTAATTTGTAAATCGCAAGTTAGAAAAAAATTAAACCCTTCCAAGATGGACAATAAATAAAGCCATAATATTTTATGGTAAAATTAAGAGCCTACGAACCATAGTTTTTTAGGAGATGTGATTATTGGATTAACCAATCAGAAATCGTCTGTGGCACACACATCTCTGTTTTTATAGATATATAGATATATATATATATATATATATATATATATATATATATATATATATATATATATATAATACGAGATGCCTTTAATAAGTTTCCAGACTTTTTTGTACAGCCATGTAAATTGTCGTAGACTTGGAAAATTAATATGCTATTCTATAAATGTTATCAGATGGCTGACCAATTTTTATGTTTGCAGGTCCAAATAAACTGGAATACACCCTACTAAATCCTGATTTTCACTGCTGTTGGATTTGTTAAAAAATGCAATCTATATATGGGGACTCTATAGAAGAACGATATTCAATAAAATTCGTTTTAAAATTAGGAAAAATGCAACAGAAACGTATGGAATGCTTCCGACTGCTTTTGAATCATCTTGCATGAATCGAGCATCAGTTTTCGAGTGGCATAAGAGATTCAAGGAAGACATGGAATTCTGCGAGGAATGATGAGTGGTGTGCGAGGATTAAGGAAGTCAGAACACCAAAGTTGATTGGCCAAATAAAGAATTTCATGGATAAGTGTCATCGTGTGTCTATAGAGACAATAAGTGCACAGTTTGATGTCAGTGTGGGAACTGTCCACAAAATTATTCGCGAACAGCCGAAGATGCAGAAGATTTGCGCAAAGTTTTTCCAATTGTACTCAGAGAAGATCAGAAAGAAAGACGTTGTCAAGGGCATCAAAACACTTCCTCACCCTCCCTATAGTTCATACCTACTTCTTTAGTTATTCCCTAAGCTTAGAAGTTTGAGACAATTGAGGAGATTAAAGGGGCTGTAACGAGAGTTATTGACACGCTCACACAAAAGGGTGTGACGAAAGTCATCGAAAGGTTAACACAGGATGATTTCCATGGACTTTCCAGAAGTTGTTGGAACGGTTCAACAACTGCATTGTTTCTGGAGAAGGTTATTATGAAGGGTATAGGATTTCATGGGTGTGCTATTAATAAACGTGCCAATACGAAAAAAATCTGGAAATTTATTGAAGGCAAGAGAGACAGCGATAAGATACTCTAGTATATTTACAAAATTAGAATGCGAGTGTGAGAACACGCACTTTATATATATATATATATATATATATATATATATATATATATATATATATATATATATATATGTATGTATATATATACATATATATATACATATATATATATTATTATTATTATTATTATTATTATTATTATTATTTATGTAAATACAGTCATATTTACGTAAAGAATATAAAAAATATATAATTTTCTCTCTTTGATTGAGCACTATCAACGACCCTTGTTGAAATTCAATTATTCTTTATTTTTGGATATCTTTCTACCTGGCATATATATATATATATATATATATATATATATATATATATATATATTGGCATCATTGTATATATACATATATATATATAATGCTGCAAATATATATATGTGTATATATATATGTATACATATATATATGTCTGGATATATATATAAATACATATATATATATATATTAGCAGCATTATATATATGTATGTATATAATGCTGCCAATATATATATATATATATATATATATATATATATATATATATATATATATATATATATATATATATATATATATATTGGCAGCATTTTTTTTCTCTAATGCATTTCATTGAAGAGCAGGAATAATTCCTGTTTCTTTTCTTGCGATCCATTTTTTTTTCTTTTTGGCGAGTTAATGTTCGAACGTTCTCTCCGAGTGTAAAAAGATATATTTCCGTAGTCGCGAACGTTTTCGACTTCTATAAGTCGTCTTCAGGCGAGTGGTGATTTATATATTGCGTTTGTTAATTTATTGAAAATCGATGAAAATCGTTTAAAATCTAGCTAGCTAGATAACTAGCTGGACAGATAGATAAATAGATAGATAGGTATGGATTGGTTGTTCTTGTAGTGTATACTTTCATATTTTAATCATACTATATATCTTCAATTTTGGAAGCGAGCAAAAACGAAAAGCGTTTTTTTATGCAAATTTTGTCTGCAATTAACCTCTCGTCCCATCATAAATCATTTCTCGCGGAATTTTTTTTTGTTTTACGGATATCTCTCCTTAATAAAATCAATTCGCACAGATTTCTTTCTGATTAATATTCCTGAGCACTCTAAACTGAAAACGACAAAGAATTCCTAATCAAAATTCCACTTCCGGTTTGGCCGTCGACTCAATTAGGTTATCAGAGACGTCATGGGGCGCTGTTATCAACGGAAACAAAGCATAACTTTGCATAATGAGAAAAAACATCGATAAGTGATTTTATTCAACTCAAACATGTCCAATAATAATAATAATACTAATAGTAATAATATTAATGATAAAAATAATAATAATAATGATAATGATAGTAATAATAAAAACAATAATAGTAATAATAATTGTAATAATAAAAATAATAATAACAATGATTATAATAATAATGATAATAATAATAATAATAGTAATAATAAAAACATTATAATAATGATTATAATAATAATGATAATAATAATGATAATAATACAAATAATAATAGTAATAAAAAAAATAATAATGGCAATAATAGTGGTAATGAAAATAAAAATAATGATAATAATAATAATAAAATTAATAATAGTAATAATCATAAAATCATAATAATAGTAATAATAAAAAAATAATAATAATAATAAAAATCATAATAATAGTAATTATAATAGTAATAATAGAAATAATAATGATAATAAAATTAATAATAGTAATAATAATAATTATTATTATTATTATTGTAGTAATAATATAAATAATAATAGTTATAATAAAAAAAAAAAAAAAAAAAATAATAATAATAATAATAATAATAATAATAATAATAATAATAATAATAATAATAATAATAATAATATCGCCTCCCTTTTTGCGTGTATGTCACCATAAACTGGCTCCACACCAAATAATTGAGGAGGGTCAAGTAGGATGAAATGACCGAGGAGAAAAAGCATTAGCCAGACCTCCGCTGGATGAGTGCAAAGAGGACTGGAACATTGGGGAGGCTTATTGCCACCTAAATCCAAACGAGAAATAAACGGTAAGCGGTTGTTGCGATAACGGACTGGAAATCTGGGGAGACTTGTTGTCACTTAAACTCCAGAGAACATCACAAGTTGTTCTCAAAGAGAAATTTTTGATGATTGCCTGTGTGACTACTCCTAGTAAATAAATAATGATAATAACTAGCGGGACCTGTGGAAATTCCACAACGGCATCTTTTATCTTCTTCTTCTCTATATAAATAAAATGAACTCATTTTTTCACGTCTGATTTTGACCTTAATAGGATTAAAAATCAAGATATTTCATGCAAATATAATATGCACAAACGGCAGAACAATATTTGAGGTGTGTTATAGGCTTATTATTTCTCAAATTCCTCGATAATCTTAGATTTATATACTTTTTCTGCTGAGAAGTCACGGCCAAAATCGGTTAAGATCAATGGAAGTGGTAAAATATTTTCTCTCTAATAAATTCCTCCTTCCCCTGCCACCACTTAACACCGTTTGGGGATCGTTCACAAGGAACAGTTGAGAAGAGAACACCGGTTTGGCTTCGTAGTTCTTTCATGTGAAGTTATTTAAAATCACTAAACTAAGCTGCAGTGCTCTGTGGCGTAGTGGTTGGCGTGCTGGACAATTTACATTATATTTTCACGTTCGCGCCGACCTACCGTAGTCGTTTTTTTTGTTTTTTTTTCCTAAACAACTGGAATGGACTTTTCTTGGTGGCCGAACTGTTGACGTTGCAGATGTTTTTTTTTTGTTTTTTTTTTCACACTTTATTTTCCTACTTTTACTCATGACTCCGGGTTTGATCCTTCTTACTTACCTACCATAACATTTTTTAAAACTCCCCCCCCCCCGTCCCGGAAACAAACACTCGGGCAATGCCGGGTACCCCCGCTAGTGTGTAATATATTGCTGCTTGGCATTCTTAGAATATTCAGCGTGAATGGAGACCCCCTGATATCATTGTAGCTCTTTTGTTAAAACTGTAAAAGTATTTAAGTAATCTGGTTAATGTTAGCGTCAGAATATATCTAGTTATTACGGTTTATCTCCAATGTCCTTATAGGAGTCTGTGACATATTTCAATTGTATGAACGCCCGGCGCGAACGGAAACCCCATGATATCATTTTAGCATCTTTGGACAGAACAGATACTACCCTTGGATCCTAGCTATTAAAATGGCGTTTCTTTATACTAATGTAATGTTCGTAGTATCTTACCGCTAGGGCTATGACAACAGAATATTCTTTTCGTTGTTTTGGCTCTCTAGTATATATCCGATACAGTTAAACACAGTTAATCCACTAAGAACCACATCACTCTATGTAAAAGCATATAAGATATCAAGGGATACACACTCGAGAATCAAAACAATGAAAATAATATGCTGTTGTCCTAGTCCAAGTTATCACCTTCTATTCTCCTGTTTAATAAATAGTATCTCCCGATCGAATACTTTATAATGTGGCAACCGTGACGTACATTAGTACGTACATTAAAGGTACTATGGTAGGGGTATAGACTAGCAGAACCCGTGGAAATTCCACGGTAATTGAAAATTTTAAAACCACATGATTAAAAAATATAATAAAACAAATTAGGACGAATTTAAAGCAATCTTTTTAACAAATTCATTTTAACCCTTTAAATTGATTTTTAAAAATAGTTGGGGGGGGTTTCATGAAAACTCAACACATATTACTGTTTTGTGTTTTGTTTTTTGGGGGTTTTTTAGTGATAAAAGGCAATAAAACACCAAACAATAAGTTTCGTATATAACTTCAACGCAAAATGATCACACCTTGTTGATTAATCGATAATTAAACAAAATACTGTTTCGTACAAAAAATTAACATAAAATGATACTCATTTTCGGCTTATTCTTGTTTAATCGCTCAAAAATCGAAAATTAAACAAAATACTGTTTCGTACAAAAAATTAACATAAAATGATACTCATTTTCGGCTTATTCTTGTTTAATCGCTCAAAAATCGAAAATTAAACAAAATACTGTTTCGTACAAAAAATTAACATAAAATGATACTCATTTTCGGCTTATTCTTGTTTAATCGCTCAAAAATCGAAAATTAAACAAAATACTGTTTCGTACAAAAAATTAACATAAAATGATACTCATTTTCGGCTTATTCTTGTTTAATCGCTCAAAAATCGAAAATTAAAAAAAATACTCATACAGCATAACATTTTCGATCGATTGTTAACATTTATGTATATGTTTCTACCAGCGTTTGTTTAATTTTCAATTTTGAGCAGTTATTAATCTGCTGGGGTTATTAGGCAGCCATTTTTTTAATTCTAACTCAAAAAGGAGACACTATGTTTGTGTTTAAACCAAAAGCAGACTTTAAAAGAAGTTTAAACACAAACAAATTTATTCAGGTATATAGAAGAGTCTTGCCTTTGGTAACATTTATTTGTTGCATATATGTTTATCAATTCGTTTCTTTTTCTGTTAATAACAGTAATAAATGTCCCAATTCCATTCTTCATTTTGGGGAAGTTTAAATGTAGATATAATTTCCTTTTTAATTAAGAACATCTTCAGAATGTTTTCTTTTCATGGATTTCATCCAAGATTTTGATCAACTCATTGATTTTCATCTATATTTTTCACTTGCGTCCAAAGAGAAGCGCCATAAAACTTTAATTAATTCAGTAGAAGCCGATAACAGACACCGCCAATGTACAGCTGGCGACAATGAAATTTTAAAATCCCGTCCAAAGCATTTAAAACTTAAATCAAGTGAACTTACTCGGATGGGAGCATATAGACATTTAAGGAATAGATGCGAAAAGTTTACAAAGGGGTTAGAAACACATCTCCCGATAAATGAATAAAAAATAAAATAAAATAAACTTTGTGAATCAATGTTAAATCCGTAAATGAGATTTATAACCCATTCTGTGGCCCTTTCCATTCTTATGTTGTAAATGAACAAAAAATTAATTTGTGCTTGTTTCATTTTTTTTTTTTTTTTTTTTTTGTCTTGTCAAAAAATGAGAATCGGTTTGGAATCGGAAATTAAGCTATACTTTTTCCGATACCGATTCAGATACCCAAAAATCTCCGGTTTTTCCGATTCCCGATTAATCGTCTACTGTATATATATATATATATATATATATATATATATATATATATATATATATATACATACATATATATATATATATATATATATACATATATATATATATATATATATATATATATGTGTGTGTGTGTATAAGTGAAATTGTCTGTGCGTCCGTGTGTCTGTGTGTGTACATTTACCTACCTAAGTAATCTGTCAATTTTCAGTCACAAACTCCAGATTTGACATTAGGGATTTGGGATAATCTTTTTCATCGGTTTTCGGCCAGACAGACAGGCAATCAAGGGGTAAAAGGTCATATATATATATATATATATATATATATATATATATATATATATATATATATATATATATAAATGAAATATATATACATTAATATATATGTGTGTATGCGTGTGCGTGTGTGTATGTATATATTTTTATATATAAGCCTCGAGCAGGAATAAATGATTCCACATTTTCCTAAAACAAACATTGTCCAGTTTTGTTTTTGTTTTGTTTTTTTGTTTTTGTTTTTTTACTGTTATGCTAATATTGGTTATGATTAATTAATGATTCTTCTTATTCTAATAAAAATACATCATTCAAGTTAATTTGAAACATAAAAATACGTATTTTTATGTTTCTTTCAGAATTCATTATTGCCGATAGCATTTTCTTCCTTCTGGCCAAGTTTTCATACAATTATTGAATTTTTCATTTCCAAAAGACTTGGTACGTTCCTAATATATATAATATTCTCTTTGTCAGCCCCTTTCTTGGAAAATAGCCAAATACAATTTTTGGCAGTTAAACTGCTCCAAAAAAGGCGAAATTCGCGAAATTTGGTTTTAAAAAGAACAATTCGCGAAATTAAGCTTTAAAAAGAACAATATGACAACCCTGGACAAGAATATGAGAGTGACTTCCATTTTCATGTACTCTCGTTGTCGAATATCTAAATAATATTCTGTTTCTTCCTTATCTAGTTTGTACTTTACGCTTTGAAAAATACCAAATACAATTTTTGTAGGTCAAACCTTTTCAAAAATTACTAAGCGGGAGAAATTTGGTTTTAAAAAGGCCAATCTGGTTACCCTGGACAAGAGTACGAGAATGGCTTCTCTTTAATGTAGCTTCATCATCCATATAATAATCTTTTTCTTCCTTAATTAGTCTGTAGAAAATTGCCCAGTTGAGGTGAAGAAATTAATGTTTTTAGCCATTTTTTCGGTATTTGTCGTCTGAAGAGTCGAGCTTCAAAACAATACTGATCTTGTGAAAATCTGCCGCCTCTGTCGAAAGTTTTAGGCAGACATGCAAACATACATACATACATTTATATATTTGTAGCTTAAATCTTCGGCCCAATCCGATTAAAAAGCTTGCCCTATCTCTGAATACCTTTTATGTAAAATTTCAAATGTTTACACCAGAAATTGTCTGAGTAATTTGGTAGAGACCGCAGAGATCATTTTTTTTTAATTTTGACCCCAATTATGACCCATTAACATTTATTGTTTTGGGCTCAAATCAAGTTATTAAGTTATATCCATGTCCAAGGAACCTATATCTAAAATTTCAAGTGTTTATACCCAAAATTGGCGGAGAAATGTGATAGAGTTCTCAAAGGTCAAATCGTTAAACTTTGACCCCTTAACAGCCAAATGTTTGGTCGGAAACCGATTACAAAGATTCTCCCAAATCTCAGTACCCTATATATCAAATTTCCAGTCTGTAGACTGAAAATTGACAGAGATATTGTGTAGGGAAATGTACACAGGCAGACAGACAGACAGACACACACACACACACTCACTCACTTTTATAGATATATAGATAGATAATTTAAAAACTGTGTAGACCGTCCAGGCGTCGTTGCTTTTTTGAGTCTTGTCATCGACGATCGGGCGATTCCATTTTATAAAAAAGTGAGACGAGTGAAGTTTATAAACCCAATAAAGTTTTGCACTCCCCCCAAAAAATGAAATATATATATGTGTGTGTGTGTGTGTGTGTGTGTGTGTGTGTGTGTGTGTGTGTGTACACATATATATACACTTATACATATATACAATATATATGTATGTGTGTGTGCGTGTGTGTATGTATATATTTTTATATATAAGCCTCGAGCAGGAATAAATGATTTCACATTTTCCTAAAACAAACATTGTCCAGTTCTGTTTGTTTGTTTTTTTTACCGTTATGCTAATATTGGTTATGATTAATTAATGATTCTTCTTATTCTAATAAAAATACATCATTCAAGTTAATTTGAAAAATAAAAATACGTATTTTTATGTTTCCTTCAGAATTCATTATTGCCGATAGCATTTTCTTCCTTCTGGCCAAGTTTTCATACAATTATTGAATTTTTTGGTACGTTCCTAATATATATAATATTTTCTTTGTCAGCCCCTTCCTTGAAAAATAACCAAATACAATTTTTGGCAGTTAAACTGCTCCAAAAAAAGGCGGAATTCGCGAAATTTGGCTTTAAAAAGAACAATTCGCGAAATTTTGCTTTAAAAAGAACAATTCGCGAAATTTGGCTTTAAAAAGAACAATTCGCGAAATTTAGCTTTAAAAAGAACAATCTGACAATCCTGGACAAGTATATGAGAGTGACTTCCATTTTCATGTACTCTCGTTGTCGAATATCTAAATAATATTCTGCTTATTCCTTAGCTAGTTTGTACTTTATGCTTTGAAAAATACCAAATACAATTTTTGTAGGTCAAACCTTTTCAAAAATTACTAAACGGGAGAAATTTGGTTTTAAAAAGGCCAATCTGGCTACCCTGGACAAGCGTATGAGAATGACTTCTCTTTAATGTAGCTTCGTTTTCAAATATCATCCATATAATAATCTTTTTCTTCCTTAATTATTTTGTAGAAAAGTGCCCAGTTGAGGTGAAGAAATTGATTCAAAAAGGCCAATCTGGCTACCCTGGACAAGAATATGAAAGTGACGTCCATTTTGATATAGCCTCGTCTTCAAATATCTATATAATATTTTGCTAATTCCCTAATTAGTCTCTACGTTAGTCTTGGAAAAAAAGCGAAGTACAATTTTGAAAAGCCAAACTGCTTCAGAAGGACTGAATTTACCAAATGTGGCGTTAAAAAAAATGTCATTCTGCCAACCCTGGACAAGAATGTGCGAGTGACCTCCCTTTTGATATAGCTTCGTTTTCGGATATAATAATAATAATAATAATAATAATAATAATAATAATAATAATAATAATATATTGTCATTGTTGTAATGGTGTGAGCAAAGAATTCCTGGTAAAAAAAACGAATGTAATCTTGACTTATATCGTATAAGTACGTACTGCCTTTCTAGAAAGAATGCTGACTATAAAAATATCGGAGAAACCAATGCCAACAATAAAATCTTCGGATTCATACCTAATGATGATTATTATTTATTTGCAATTTTTTTTATTGTCTAATGAATTCATATTCATACGATTCATTTATAATTTGATTTTGCTATTTTATCATATGTAGAGGCGTTCCAAATGTAATGCCTCCTATCTTTTATTACGCTTAGGTGAAAACGTCTGGGCTGATTTCTTTTTCTACACAAATTTATGGGGTTGAAAGTGTTTTTAGATACGTTTTGTATCGAAATATCTTTTAAAATATCGAACTATAACATCGATAACTGAAACACTCCGATTAAAGAAGGAATAGTCCGACTTTTGACTAAAGTTAACACCCTTATACAGCCTATCATCACAAGTGCATTTGAGAAATGTTATTACCGCACAAGCAGAAGAGCTCTGCGTATCAAATCAAAAGTAGATTACTTTATCAAACAAGGGAGCATTCGAAATAAGTTTCTGTTTAGAGCGTGATTGAACCATGATACTTGAATTTTTTGCATTTTAAACTTTAATTCAAGATTTTATATAAACATAATTTTATAAAATCAACAGTAGGTTCTCTACAGTGCAATGTAGACTACAATATAATGTGGACTTAATCAGGGACTAATGTGGACTCAATCAGGGATTAATGGGGAGACATGTGAAGCTTTCTTCTAGTGCACAGAGGTGAGTTCCCGACTAGAGCGGGAAATCAATCAATATAATTGAAAAATACGCGATTTGATCGATTTCGATAAGAATAAATACGTATGGAACGTGTGAAATTTATTCCCTAATAACCTTGTTATTATTATTATTATTATTATTATTAGTAGTAGTAGTAGTAGTAGTAGTAGTAGTAGTAGTAGTAGTAGTAGTAGTAGTAGTAGTTGACCTGAACAGTTGTAACATTAGAACTGCACGCCTGTGGAATTGTCTTCCGTTTTCCTGCTTTCCGGCTGACTACAATATGGTTGTGTTCAAGTCTAACGTAAATAAGTTCTTGATGAGCCGTTCCATATAAGTTATCAAATTTACCGAATTTTCATTACTAATGATTACTATATTGTCCAATTTCTACTGTACACTCTTTAACCCTTATCCTTGAGTGGCCTCTTGACCTTGATAATGTGGTGATGCCTCTGTAAAAAAAAAAAAATTATAATTCGATATAATTATAAAGTCTGAATTTATTTGTCACCGTCTCAAATTTTAGCGTCATGACGTTGTTTCTAGTAAACTTCTAAAACTTTAATACTAAAACTGGAACGCAATATGTTTTGGTTTCGATTCTCGCTGATGGCACCCAAGTTATATTGTTTTTAACTTTTGAAACCACTACTATACATTGGTTACAATATAATAATCAATGTAGTATTGGCTCGGTAATAATAAATACAAAACATGCATGAAATAAAATATATGTAAGCGTATTTTACGACCGTGTCCGCCAGAAGAGGACTATTATGCATTAAATACAATATACTAATAAATACCGAATTGTTTCTAAAAAAAATATCATAATTAAGCGTACATTACGACCTGGAAACGGCCTTCTACTGTAGTATTAATATAATAATATTATTAATTATTCTGAATTGCTGTAATATTATGAAATAATATTATTATCTATATATTAATAGGATAGCGGGTGTGTCACGCTGATATCCGAGTGACTGTCATTTAATTGTTATGGACTTCCATGTTCTGTAATAATTAATTGTACCAAGAATTCTTCATACATTTTGGTTTTTGTTTCGATTATAGCTGATGGCACTTAAGTCATTTATTTTTTATAAATAATTTTATCAAGAATTCTTCCTAAGTTTTGGTTTCGGTTTCGATTATAGCTGAAGAAACTCAAGTTATATATATATATATATATATATATATATATATATATATATATATATATATATATATATTCGAAAGTTTTAGTTTCGGTTTCGATTCAAGCTGAGGCACCAAAATCATATAATTTTTTTTTTTAATCTCAACTTCATATTATATTAAAATCGATAGAACATTAATTTTATAATGATATATACGAAATCTGCACGAAATATCATATTTAAGCGCCGGATATCCCTGTTAGCTTAGATAAATACTTTTGGAGTTTTAACAAAAAAGCTACAATAATATCAGAGTGTCTTCATTTACACATAATGCCAACATCAATATATTACATATGAATGAGTTCCCCGTGGAATTTCCGCAGGTCCCGCTAGTTGTATTATTATTATTATTATTATTATTATTATTATTATTATTATTATTATCATTATCATTATTATTATTATTGATATCCTATTTTTGTTATTATTACTATTATTATCATTATTATTATTAATATAGATATAATAATAGTATTATTGTTCCAAACTGCTGCTGCTGACATTACGTTATTATTATTAATATCATATGTAAGTTGATCTGAGCTTTTCTAATATTATAGATCTCTGTCTTCCTCTCTCTCTCTCTCTCTCTCTCTCTCTCTCTCTCTCTCTCTCTCTCTCTCTCTCTCTCTCTCTCTCATAACTCAGATCAGCTTGCTTGCTTGGACGTTAAACCGCCCATCCGGTTTCTGATTTCCGGTTTCAAAAAATTCGTCTGTTTAACTATTTCATGGCCGCCCTGTTATAAGTCCGATTTTAAAAGCCACTTCTGCAATTTAAAGCATACACAAGGTCAACAATATTTTTGTTTTAACTTATTTTAACGTGTTTTCATTACAAATAAATATAATTTCACTCCGTTGATAAAAAAAAAATTTTTAAATATAAATATACAATATATAACATATACTTATATTTATGACAATATTTACTGCTTTTAGTAGCGCTCCCGTGGATTCTGACGATGATGTGTTTAAGGCCTTATTAAAAAAAATATGCTCTTTCCAAGAAAAGGGGGAGTTAGAAGTTTAATGTTAGTAATGTCTTTTAGTATGACCTTCTTAATTTTAATTAGTGCTTGCAGTAGTACTCTGGGGGCTTCCTGGGTTTTTTTTTCACTCATCACTTAAAAATGTTTTCTCAAAATAATAAAAGAAAATATAATCTCAAAATCACTTTATTTTGAACATTTTTCATCTTACCCTTTTGCGATTAGAATTGTTATATATATAACTCATTATCTCTGTGTGTCTGTCTTTCTGTTTTCAGTTTTTTCTGGCCTGTTGTTATGTATATATATATATATATATATATATATATATATATATATATATATATATATATATATATACTAGCAGTTCAGTCTGGCTTTACTCGGTCCCTATGTACCGTTCATAACTTAATGTGCACATGTATATATGTATTAAAAGTTTGACTCATGTCTAAGTAATCTACATCTAAAAGGTCAAATATTTACATCCGAAATTGGTGGAGGAGTTTGGTAGAGTCTGCAGACATCAACTCTTTCAACTTTGACCTCTTGGCAGCCAGATGTTCTCCCCGAAACTGATTAAAACGCTTTCTGCCTGTTTGAATGCCTTTAAGTAAAATTTCAAATGTTTAGACATGAAATTTGCTTAGTTTGCTAGATACCAAAAAGGTAAAATATTTTGAACCCTTGGCATCCAATTTTTCGGCCAAAATCCGATTAAAAAGCTTGCCTTATGTCTGAATACACTTTATGTAAAATTTCAAATATTTAGACCAAAACTTGGCTGAGTAATTTGGTAGAGATCGCAGAGGTCAAACTTTTTTTAATCTTTGATCCCAATTTTGACCCATTAACATTTATTGTATTGGGCTCAAATCAAATTAAAATATTTGACCCATGTCCAAGCAACCTACATCTAAAATTTTAATATATATATATATATATATATATATATATATATAGAGAGAGAGAGAGAGAGAGAGAGAGAGAGAGAGAGATGCACATAAAGTAATGAACAGTACATACAGCCCGAGCAAAGCTGGGCTGAACTGCTAGTATATATATGAAGAGAGAGAGAGAGAAAGAGAGAGAGAGATTGATCGAAGGTCATTTTCGCGTACAGATGTTTGAGAATAGTTCAGAAAAAATATGAATGACACTTTAATAATCTGACTGAAATGGTTATAAATTAATTAATCCTGGTAATACGTATAAGGAGAGTAAAAAGTAAATCTAGAATTGCCCGCAAACACAGATTCCATGAACAAAGTTTCTTTCCGCAATGACCTGTGACACAGTTGTTAGAGTACTCGGAAAAATCAATTGTAAAAGTGATATTCTCCTGAAGGTTGAAGGTTAAATTCTCAGTGTAAAAATACAATTGCGAATTACTTAGGACCTTTGTCCAGTCATGATAGTGACTTCCATTTTCATGTACTCTTGTTTTCGAATATCAATATAATTTTCTGATAGAACAAATACACGCTACCCCCATGAAGTAAATAAAAGGTCCCATTCGAAATTCTGTCCAAATTCCCGAGTTCGGCAAAAAAAAAACATTCTCGAGCTTGACAAGATACTCTTGAAGAAGGTCGGAGATTACATTGACTGAAACGTGAAAATCAAAATCAAGATGAGAACAATAGTTTGAAGAATCCAAATAATACAAAAAATCAATCCTCATCTCAAAAATTCAGAAACGTTTTTTCATTTTTATTTGACAAAAGTCTGTTTGTTTTTAGTCATTTGTGTGAGAATTTATTAATAGTTGGGAATTTATTTATTGTTGGGAATTTATTGATAGTTGGTAATTTATTGATAGTTGGGAATTTATTAATAGTTGGGAATTTATTAATAGTTGGGAATTTATTGATAGTTGGGAATTTATTAATAGTTGGGAATTTATTGAATGTTGGGATTTTATTGGTAGTTGGGAATTTATTAGTAGTTGGGAATTTATTGATAGTTGGGAATTTATTAATAGTTGGGAATTTATTGATAGTTGGGAATTTATTAATAGTTGGGAATTTATAGATAGTTGGGAATTTATTGATAGTTGGGAATTTATAGATAGTTGGGAATTTATTGATAGTTGGGAATTTATTGATAGTTGGGAATTTATTAATAGTTGGGAATTTATTGATAGTTGGGAATTTATTGATAGTTGGGAATTTATTGATAGTTGGGAGAGGAAAAAGAAGAAAAAGACTGCAAATGCAGATAGATAATGGAATGTTTTGTTGTGGGAGAAAGAAAGAAAAAAAATCTGGCTTAAATGTGCGTTTTGTCCTCAACTAGGAAGAAATTTATGTGACTGAATTAGAAATTTATTCTCTAAAAATATTGTTTGGTCATAAAAAACTATCAAAATCTTTTAATTGTATACATCTTATTGGTATACATAACAATATTTCTGAAATTTTCAGTAAAAAAAAAGAAAAACTAAATGCAATTTTTATCTCAAATTTGCAGATTTACCAAAAACATGAATTTCTTTTACTTTCAGAGTCAATGACAAAGAACCATATATTCTGAATAATAAAGAAACCAATATTTTCTGACATCCATGTAATTCTTGCTTCCCTTATTTTGTCCTTTAATCCTCACATTCCGTGGACGACGTTTATGACGACGGGGAAAAAATCCTGTTTTGGGGATTGAAATCTTATTCATCTTACACTTATCGTCGCTAGATTTTGACCTTGAAATATTTTAGCTGCTTATATCAAGTAGCTTCAAGCCTTGTCTGGAGCGATTTCTATTAACAAAAATAGTAAAAACAATATGCATAAATGTATTACAATGGTTTAAAATTGGCCTTCAACAAACCGGCAAAAACTTCTGACCAGACCGATTAATAATACAGGGTGTCCCAATAAAATGTATATACTCTTTAAATAGCCATAAAATCAACATTTATTATAAGAAAGAAAGTTTCATAAATCAAAATACTGCGAACAAATATAGAAACCAGCTAATTATCGAAATTTTCAAATTATTAGCCATTACAGTCCATGACCAGCTGATAATGGTCATTGATTGAATCTAAAACGTTCCTAATCAGTTCATTTGGTATGTTGATACATCTTCTTTCAATGGTTGCTTTCAAGTCAATCATTTTGGCTCGTTTTGTGGTGTGAATCTGTGTTTAACATGCCTCCTATCCCTCACCCGCCCTCAAAAAAGAGAAAAATCCATGGGGAGGGATCAAATCTTGTGAGCGTGGACAGTACTCGATACTTCCCCTTCGTCCTAACTATTTGTTTCGCAGGTGACTATCAAGATATGCCCTTAGGTCATGGTGATAGTGGTGAAGTTCTCTATCCCGCTGGAAGTGCCATTCATTTTTCCTAAGCATCTTTTGGGAACATGATATAGGGTATTTATGCAGCAAGTCGACATCATTTAAAGAGTGCATACATTTTATTGGAACGTCCTATATATGAAGACCGACGTTTTTGCTGTTGTTTTTTTCTTTTTAATTTTATACCTTCATCTGATGATCTTTGATAATAGTTACATAAAAACAATTCTAGCTTTATAAATAATTTTTTTAGAATTATTATTACTTCGTGGATTCTAGAATACTACATAAAATATGAAGAAGTAATTCTAGATAAGAATTACGCTCACCCTTACGTTGTCAGGCCGAGGCACATAGTAACAGAACTGGTTTGTGTTCTTATTTCTTGTGTGTTTGTTTGTTTGTTTTCTGTTTGTTTGTTTTTTTTTTTGTCGTTCGTGTTCTTTTGTTATGTAAACAAATATCTTTTATTTTTGTGAGATAGAAATTTAAATTATGTATATTGTTTTATTTTGTCATTTATTTTTTTTTAACGTTGTACTCCGATCGGAAATAGTTTTACGTAGGGTGCGGGAGTGCAGTCGTAATTATGTGAATGTATTATATAAGTACAAAAACTCTCTGACGGGTTTCTGACTGCGACGCTAAGAAATCAAAAAAAGTTTACAAAAACGTGATGTTTATTGAAAAGCAATCGGGAAGGAGTATTGTTCAATTTGCCAAGCGACGTGTTTTACTTAGTGAACCTGTCAGAATAGACGTGCCTCTGAAAATCGTTTTCTTTTTTCGTTGAAATCCGTGCACTACTTTCGACTTAGACATTTTCGGGGGGGGGATGCCAATAACTTCGGAGTACTTCCGATAAATGCGTGCAAGCAAGCTGAAGTAGTTGCATACGCCGAGTATCCAGAATGCTTCTATTCTGTACGTCGACTGGGAAATATGTTTAGATTAGCAGGCCGCCCGGCATTGCCCGGTCGTAAAATACGCTTAAATATGATATTTTGATTAATGTAGATTTCGTATTTATTATTATATTATATTGGACCCAATATATAGTAAGGATTATAAAAGGTTTTTTTTTAACTGACTCGTGCGCCACAACTGAGAATAAAAACCAAACTGTTTAGCTTACGATTTACTTTTCCTTTGACGTTAATGCCTGAATTATGAAGACATGTTTGCTGCAAGGCTAAAAATTAAAACATGCATCAATAGCTATTGCGTTACGCATGCATATTTGTAATGTCGTTTGACCTTCACCTAGCAATGTTTCATGTTTTTTAATTGTCACACTTGTGCACCGATTCTCCCCGACTAAAACCCAAATATAAAGTTTCGCATGGGTTCGAATACCCTATATATTAAGTTTTATGTCTGTAGACCAAAACTGATGGAGAAGTTTGGTAGGCAAATCTTTTTAAACAAATATATATACGTATACATAAGTATATATATATATATATATATATATATATATATATATATATATATATAGAGAGAGAGAGAGAGAGAGAGGGAGAGAGAGAGAGAGAGGGGAGAGAGAGAAAGAAAGAGGTTTTTATTTACTATAACCTTTTTTACGCAAATATTACGCAAGTATAAATCATGTTGAATATCTGCATGAATATAATTGCACCTAATAGTTGACTAAATATGATTATTCCATCAGAACACTGAAAAAAAATAATAGGGAATTAATTAAAATGAATGTTTAAAAGAATGTGCAAATTAGCTAGATCTTTTGCAGATGGATGCAATTCGACGATCCATATATAACAAAGTTAGATTTTCTTTTTAAATAAATAGAAAAAAAACGTTTTTGATGTGAATATCAATAAACAATTTCGATGCATGACCCTACAAAGTAGTCCAGCGGCTGCACGTCGGGAAGAACGGGGGCCAGTGAGAGAAGGGTATAAATTCGTAGCACTCTTTCTGAAGCCTAGCTTGGGTCTCTTTGAACTTGTGGGTCAGCGCCGATCCCTACTGCCACACCCAAGGTCTTCTAGCGGCCGCCTGATTACACCAGGGTATCACCACGTTCTTCAGCACATTCAGGCACACTTTCGTGCTAACTTTCAAGCCGACTTCGAAGATGTGAGTTGGCATGTGTGGCCCCCAATTAAAACCACACGAAAGTCCAAAACCGTGGCCGGAAACTTTGTTTTTTCTCACTCTGTGAACGTGCCTCTTATTCGTGGCAATCCAACAATGCATTTTGAGGGTGCTGGCAATGGTCCTGTTTTCATAACTTGGATCGGTAGACATTTACAGCGGCGTATCTCCAATCTCGCTCGTTGAATATTGTGTCACTTTCAGGATACAAAGCTCCTATCGCTCTTGGGATTTGTACACAACTAGCCAACAAGTAGGTGGTCTGCAAGAAAAAAAAACGGTTTTTATCAAACGGAAATGGAATCGTGTCGTTTTTCTATGGCGACAATTCTATCGTTCCACCCTTTATATGTATATAGAAATTAAACAATTTTTTTTCTTTTTTAAACAATATTTTTTTTCTTTTTCATTTAATTACTAAATGGTCCACTCTTTCAGGCTTTACCTTTATTAATATTGGTTGATTTATTGCTAATTTCCTCATGGGGAATGCCAATGGGGGCACTAGCTCATTTTTGTAGGCCTAGAGGCCCTTATTCTAGTGCGTTGGGCTTTCAAAATTGCACTGAATGATAAAGCAGAGGAGTCAGGTCGCAACGTTTCTTCTGTGGGAAAGAGCTGGCACGGAAGAGAAATGGGCATCACCTATTAGATTTCGAAGCCGGTTTTGAACTCTGTCAGAGTGTTCCGAGCAGTTCCTGCCCAGATGTGGTTACAGTAATACATTTTAGGACGTATTACACTCTTTTTGAGGTAGAAGATTGTGATAGGAGCGAGATACCTTCGAGAATGATGCAACCATTTTTTCAGCGTGTTTGGCAACAGATTTGATGTAAGTTTTCCATTTCAGATCAGAAGTAGAGGTCAGACTAAGAAGCTTGTCGAAGCATGGAGGTTTCTTTGCCACGAGAGTATTCCATATCAATTCGGGACACGTGGGGATCAGAGCGTTTATGGTAAGTTTTGGATGCAGAAACCATTAAACTACCAGAATTGAAAGCCAAATTGAAAAAAGAATACCTAAGAAGAACAAAAAAACTCATAAAATCTAAATGATTTAGTAGGAACCTAATAAAAAGTATACGCACGTAGACAGTATCATAGGTAAACCAGGGAGGAATTAAGTTGTCTTGATCAAACTTATAACTATGCACAATGCATTATCCAAAATATGATGCTGATCGACTGTACGTGAAAAGGAAAGACGGGGGAAGAGGTCCGGTGAATATAGAAGACTGTGTGAATGGCACAAAAAAGAAATAGAAAAATCCTTTTTTTCTCTCATGTTCACCCCGTACAAAGCATATCGCCACTTAGACATAAGGGGCTACTATTTGGGGCCATGTCTAGGAAAGATTAACAAGATATTTGTTTATGTCGCATTTAAACTTCTGCATATCAGTACAGCCAGGGAAACAGGTAGCAAGAAGGGAATTCCAAAGTCCAGCTGTTCGAAGGAAGAAACTATTAGAATAGAAAGCTTCCTGGCATTTAGGAACATCAACAGTAAAGGGGGGTGAGATCTTATTGCTAAGCGGGTTTGTCGGAGATATGTACGTCGAGGGGGTACAAGTGCAACGAGTTCATCAGAACACATTCCATTAAAATATTTGTAAAAAATGGCACAGTGATGCAACATTGTGGCGATGGGACAGGGGCTGAAGCTTAGTTGATGATGTGGAACCGATTAGATTGGAAACTCCTTTTTTTACCCTATCTAAGAGGGAGAGACTAGTGGTAGATGTACCAGCCCAGATGTGGCAACATTACTCCATGCATGGGCGAATGGTGCCCTTGTAGAGGTACAGAATACTCTCAGGTGTGAGTGATATACATAACACAGAATACATAAAGGCTAATCACCGCAATAAGAGACACTATAATAATGACCAAGACAGAGAACATAAAATATGAAGAAAAATAGCTACACAAACGATTCGTAAGGATGACAAAAGATGAGACTCATATTTGATATGGCTACAAAAAGGACACCTAAACAGAGAAAATTAATCAAGAATAGCATCCGCACAAAATAACTCGATTAGAACAAACTATATCAAAACAAAGGTCGATAAGACACAGGAAAAACAGTAAATGAAGACTCTGTGGACAAAGGAACGAAACGATAAACCTTATAATAAGTGTATGCAACAAATTATACCTAAAAGAATATAAGAATAGACAGGAATAAGTCAGGGGGCAGTACACTGGAAATTATGCAAATAATTGCATCTTGAATACCCAGAAAAATCGTATAAGCGCAAACAAGTAGCAGTACTTAAAAACTGTAATCACAAAATGTTATGACGTACAAACAGATAAACCTATCCAAGCAAGAAGACCAGATGTGATAATAGTTAACAAAAAGAAAAATTCCCACTAGATAGTAGATTTCGACGCTCCAGAAAATCACAGGATGGTATCAGGGAGAAGGAGAAAGAAAGAAAATGCATGGAAATGGCTGGAGAGATGAAAGGGATATGGAAGATGAAGAAAGTCAAGATGACGCCAATAATCGTAAGAGCACTAGGAACAATATCGAAAAACTTAAAATGGAAAAAATGGAATGGGGGAGAGGCTGAGAAGACACAACGGATTGCAATAATGAAAATGGTTGAAATATTAAGGAAATATGAAGACTAATACACATGAGTTACAAACACTAACCGGACATATAGAAATTGCAACATAAGTAAAACAAAAAGATAATGGAATACTACATGCAACCAAGAAAACTGAAACTGTACAATCCTAAGTTAACCCCCTCCAACATAAAATCTCATACGCCATCATAAGTCATCATCGTATATAGCCGAAATATTAATTATAAACAAATAAATATGTGTTTATTTTACATAGCACTGCATTGTAACTTGGCTTATACGTATATTTCATATGTATTTTATTTTGAAATTTAAACAAAGTTTATATCCCGGCCAACACAACTTTGACTTTCATATCACGCGCGCCAAGCTTAATTTTCCGGCATTAAAAAATATCACGACCGATAAATAACACGCGGATTCTTTATTAACTGTATTCTTCCATTTACCACCATGAAATAAAGTTAATAGTATACACAATTCTGATGATAGTGTATATCGGCGGAATATTAAGTTTAAACAAATAAATATTTGTTTATTTCACATAATATTGCGTTGCTATTTGGCTTAT
>NC_136513.1:83737204-83782204 GCF_053919585.1 Euprymna scolopes
ATTTTTGTTTTTGGTTTTTGTCTTTGTTTTCTTTTGTTTTTGTTTTTGTCTTTGTTTTTTTGTTTTTGTTTTTTTGTTTTCTTTAAGCTTTTTTTTTTGTTGTTGTCTTTTGTTTTTGTTTTTGTTTTTTTTGTTTTGTTTTTGCTTTTGTATTTTGGGTTTTTTTTCCTTTTTGTTTTTTGTTTTTGTTTTTTGTTTTTGTTTTTGGTATTTGTTTTCCATTAAATTTTTATTAAAACTTTTTATTACTCTAATCCCCTGCTACTCAGTTCCGATGTTACCTGCCTTTGAATTTTTTTTTCATACTTTCACCTTCTTCCCCTTTTCATATTTTTCTCCTCCCTAAGTTTTCCATTTCTAATCTAAAATATATTTAAAATAAGTATATTCTATTTTGCCCATAAATCGTACTTTTATATAATGCCGATTTTTTTCTTTTCTGATAAGAAACTTTTGACTTTGAAATGCCATGGCTTAAAAAGTTTTCCCCTACTTGTTCCATTTTCTATTACCTTAACCGCTTTAGGCCTTTATTTTTATTGGATGATAAATACAGACGAATATCCAATGAATAGGCTGTGTATTTTTTTTTTCAAATGGAAAATGCAAAATGGCAAAGCAACCCCTAATCAATTTCATCAACAAAATGTTTTATCCCGAAAATATTTTTAGATATTTCGCTGGATTTACCTGTAGAGTAAGTTTTTATTTTCATTGGTTTATCAACAGAGATTATCTAATGAATATGTTGCGTTTTTTTTACGAATCATAAGCATTAAGACCTCGTATGAGCTTTAATCTATGGTTCCCTCTTTTCAAATATTTATAAAATCACTCGTCTAGCTATAACCACTACCAACAATCGATACACTGTTGTCCTGATGACTACCGTACACCCATTAAACCTTATCCTTGAGTGGCCTTCGGGCCTTGATAATGTGGTGACTAAAAAAACTTTGGCTATTAGTCTGTACTCTCCATATATAAAAGGCATATCTTTATATCTTACTAGTCTGTTTTCCTGCTTTCCAACTGACTTCAAGTCCAACGTAAACAAATTCTTGATGAGTCATCATTTTCAGTAATCCAATTGATCAAATTTCAACTACTAACAATTACTACGATATTGTCCCATTGACTACTGTACACTCATTAACCCTTATCCTCAAGTGGTATCCACGCCTTGATAAGTGGTTACTCATTTGTAAAAAAATGCAGAGAATTCATTTTTAAACTAATTAATCGATCGTTATGAATTTTGAAACACGGCGGCTAATCGAAAGGGATCCGAATGTTGGTTATATTTAGTTAAATTTCGTTTTATACATCGGAAGTAAAAAGGATAGAGGCTTTTCACAGGCATCTTCTATAACATAAATCTCACCTGTCTGTTTAAATGTATGTATGTATGTATGTATGTATGTATGTATGTATGCCTAAAACATTTGACAGAGGTGACGGATTTTCATGGGATCGATATCATTTGTAAGTTGACGATTTGGATGACAAATATCGAAAAATTGGCTAAAAATATTAATTCCTTCACCCTCAATTGGACATTTTTCTACAAGGAGGGGTGGCTTTTTTCGCAGGTATTTTCGAAAGTCATCCCATCTTTTCGATTGACTAACCTTAATTAAAACCTTTGTCGCTTCCGGTTTGGCGATGGACGCAACGGCAAACGTTACTTTTTTTGTTTGTTTTTGTTTTTTGTTTGTTTTTTGTTTTTGTTTTTTTTTTTTTTTCACGTCCTTTTCCTCTTTCGCGGTTCGGGTTCGAGCCTGCCTGCCTACTACCACCTTTTTTTTTTTTGCGGTCGCAATTCTTTTTTTCACGTTTTTTTTTTCATCCTTGGAGGTAAGGGTACGAGCCCGCCTGCCTACGACTACTTTTTTTTTTTTTTTTGCTCAACACACACCTCCAAGCACTCGAGCAACGCCGCGCACTCAGGGTAGTTTATTATATATTAATACGATAGTGTGTATATTATTTTCTGTGTCACGCATTTCTTGTAATAAATAATTTTGCAAAGAATTCTTCATAAGTTTTGTGTTTCGGTTTCGATTATAACTGATGGCACTCAAGTCATTTAATGTTTTTTATAAATAATTTTACCAAAGATTCTTCATAATTTTAATTTCGGTTTCGATTATAGCTGATGGCACTTAAGTCATCTATATTTTTATAAATGAGTGTACCAAGAATACCTCATAAGTTTTGGTTTCGGTTTTGATTATAGCTAATGGCACTCCATTAATCTATATAAAAAAAATAATTTTATGAAAAATTCTTCATAAGTCTTTGTTTCAGTTTCGATTTTAGCTGATTGCACCTTAGTCTATTTTTTTATGAATTATTTTATCAAGAATTCTTCATAAGTTTTCGGTATCGCTTTCGATTATAGCTGATGGCACTTAAGTCATTTAATTTTTTATAGGAACTATATATATATACAGGGTGACCCCCCCCCAAAAAAAAAAAAGCTAAATGGAGGCCATCTAGCACATGTGCTGTAGAACGGAGGAAAAAAAGCCAAAGACCCTATGGTTTTGATGTGATGTTTTGAATATAATAAACTAGTTATGACCATAGTTTCATTTCATTCGGACAAAACACTAAGTTGTCGCCCGTTTTTTTTGGGGGGGGGGGTCACCCTATATATATATATATATATATATATATATATATATATATATATATATATATATATATATATATATATATATATATACAAGTTTTGGATTCGGTTTTGATTCAAGCTGCTGAACCCAAGTCATACAGATATATATTTTTATTTTTTAAATCGCAACTTTATAATATATAAAAATCAATAGAAGATTAACTATATAATAATATATACGAAATCTGCAAGAATTAAAATATATTTAAGTGTATTTTACCACCTGGCTATGCCGGGCCTCCCTGCTAGCTTGGATAAATACTTTTGCAGTTTTAACAAAATAGTCACAATAATATCAGAGCGTCTACATTTACGCTAAAGATCTACAGAATACCAACATCAATATATTACATATGAATCAGTTCTCTGTGGAATTTCCACAGGTCCTGCTAGTTTATGAATGAATACCGTTAACACTTTTGAGGGTGGTGTTTCATATTAATGTTCTTTTACAAAGATGACCACAAAAAGCACATTACCTTTCAGGTTGAAAGATGGCAACGAAGACAAAGGTTTACAAAATAACATGATGATGTTTATTCCATCCGGATGAGATGATCAGGGATTCGAACGCTTTGCTGTTTTCTACATTGCCTTTCTTCTCGTTCTTTCGCTTCCGAAAAAGGCTTTAGCTTACTCTCCTCCTTCACGACTCGACCCTGCCTGATTTGTCTCTACTCTCTCCCCGACATGACTTACTTCGAACCCTCTTAACTGAATATATTGAAATTTATCTTTCTTTGTGACGTCAGAAATGTGCTCAAACATGTGCTCTCCTCACGTGGATTTTCATACACATATGTCCAGTACGTTTTTGGCAAAACAATAACATTCCTTAATTTACATTGTTCTAACTCTGACCTAACTAGCTGTATCATTATTTTAAATACAATAGTCAATTCACTAAATTCATGAGATTGCATTATGTATTCACTTTTAACTTTTGAATACTGGGTTCAATTCTAGTCTTTTCCTTTAATAAATATTATTTTTAAACTTATTTACTTTGTTTATCTAATTACTGAGATCTGTCCCTTTCCATATATAACACAAAGACTGTGTCTCCAAGGAAATATGTGTTTTATTATGCAGTTGTTATACAAGAAGATCTACTCGGCTTTGCTCGGGTAGAAAACGATAGATCGTCATGAAAAAGTGCTCAATGTGCTAAGAATAACGCAAATTCATTTCTTATGTTTTATACGGGTCTGAGCAATTTAAAAGTGTTGAACTTAAAAGTGTTGAACTTAAAAGTGCTCTAGAGGCCTCCAAATGTTACAAAAACTTTTTTTTGGGGGGGGGGGGGTAAAATAATGCCCGTTTATTGTCACAAGACAATTTTACCAGGCATTACCTTCTTTTATGTTTAGTAATAGTGAAAATGTACTATACATGCTGTGTTCATGAAAAAGATTACCAAACTATTTTGATGTAGCAATGTGTACGTTTTGTTGTTGCAAGACCATTCTCCCATGCATTATTTCCTCCCTTTCTGTTTGTGATAGTTTAGTATAATAATTTGGGAGCAGTATGTATTTTAGATCTGCATTTTATTTGATCCATATTAATCTCATATATAAACGGCTATGTCTGTTGATCTCTCTGTCTGTCTCCATATATTCAAACTGTATCTCTTTCGAAACTCAAAGTCGCAAAGCGGCACTAAGGACTTCAAATGATTGGATTTTTTACGAGCCGTTCTTTTTTTAGGTCTTTAGCCAGTTGCAATTACAAATAGGTCAAAATTTTTGAATTCGTTAAACATTTTGTACATTCATCTTTTTATTTATTTATTTATTTATTTATTTACTTACTTATTTATTATTTTTAACTAGCCTGGGTGCCCGACGTTACCCGGGGTTTTGTAAGTGTGTGTTGCGCAAAAGAAAAAAAAAGTGGTAGTAGGCAGGCAGGCTCGAACATGTACCGCGAAGGAGGAAAAAGACGTGAAAAAAAACCGTGACGTCTTTACCGTTGTGTCTATCGCCAAACCGGAAGTGGCGAAGGTTTAAATTAAGGTTAGTCAATAGAAAAGAAGGGATGTCTCTCGAAAATATCGACTCAAAAAGCCACCACTCCTTGTAGAAAGGTATCCAGTTTAGGGTAAATGTTTTTAGCTAATATTTCGATATTTATCGTCCGAAGGGTCGTGCTTCAAAACGATGTCGATCTTGTGAAAATTCGTGGCCTCTGTCGAAAGTTTTAAGCAAATATACATACATACATACATACATTTAAACAGACAGGTGTGATTTATATTATAGATTGGTTTGTATGTGTGTCACGTTGGTACAACTTTGAAGGCTGCAATTTCGGTTTCGGTTTCGATTCTAGCTGGTGGCACCCGAATACTTTTTTTTTTTACTTTTTAAATCAGGACTCTATAATAATATATACAAAATCTGGAGAAATTAAAATATCATATTTAAGTGTATTTTCCGCAAGGGCAAACCCGGGCGCCTCTACCCTCACTCCCCGCTAGTTAGGCAATAAAGCAAGATTCCTTGAATTTCCATTTCTTCTTTAGGTACTTCTATCCTTATTTTACCATTTTAATGTGTTCATTTATCAAAGAAAAAATGATCTGACAAAAACAAATTAATACCAAAAATCCTTACAGTAGATTGATTTTATTATTTTTATTTTTCCTTCTGCTCGCGCGGTATATTCTGGTTGTTATCCTCAGCTGAACTGTAAGAAATTATTCAATCATCGTACAAGCCCTAACTGTCCTTGTATCGATCGATTTGATTGGTCGAATCTAATCAGACATGTCACCTGCCCTTGGCGCAAATTTCTATTTCCTTTTCAGTTTTCTTGAATTCGTTCCAGATCAGCGAAGGAGGAAGGATTCATTTTTATTATGTCTTCTAAGAAGAAGACTTGGACGCTAACATTAATGACTTCTATGCTTGAGATTACCGCCGTGGATTAAGTATAGAACATATTTGTAAAAGCCTATGAAATAGAATGTCTACAACCTCATTACGGACCTTTCTTATCATTGTGAACTTTTAATCTTCGGAATGCAGCCTGCTTGCGTTGTTTACAATTTTTTAGAGTCATGAGGTCCAATGGAACATGGCTAAATTCATCCTTCCCTGCATGCGGATTGAAACCATCTACGGCAACACATTAAAGGTTGTAAATGACAAAGTTCTCTCTGATTCTCTCTCCTCTGATCTCGAGCACGTGGTTCAGTGGGAGAAGAGGTGACTGATTACCTTTAATGCATCTAAAACCAAGCTCCTATCTTTACATCATCAACGCTCTGATCCCCATCTGGCATCAATTGAAATGGATGGCTCTCGTCTAGGAGAAGCCCCATGTTTTGACAAGCTTCTGGGCTTGACCTTTATTCCTGATCTGAAATGGAACACGTACATCAAGTTTGTTGCCAAGGGCGCTGGAAAGATGGTGGGATCCTTCTACCGCTCAAGACGATATCTCACTACTGATGCAGTTCTCTATCTATATAAAAGCCATGTACGCCCAAGGATGGAATACTGCTACCACATCTGGGCAGGAGCTGCTAAAAACAGCCTATCCTGCCTTGAGAGAATACAAAATAGACTTCGTGGCTTAGTGGGGGATGCCCTTTTCTCTTCTTTGCAACCCATAGAAGAGACGTTGCGAGCCTATCTTTGTTTTATCGTTATTTCCATGACAGATGCTCGTCTGAGCTCCAATCTCTATTCCCCCTCGCAAATCTTTTACGAAAAACACCCGTCTAGCTGAAACCACTGTCAGTAATTTCCCCCACTCTTTATCTGTGCCTAAATCAAAACGTAGATTCCATGAACAAAGCTTCTTTCTTAGAACTGCACGCCTGTGGAACTCTGTTCCATCTGCTTGCTTCCCACCTTACTACAACCTCGATGTTTTCAAGTCCAACATAAACAAATTCCTGATGAACCGCCCCCTTTAGTAGACATTTTTATTAAACCCCCACACTAACGTAATGTACATGCAATAATCCTTATCCCTGAGTGGCTTCCGGGCCTTCATAAGTGGTGATCACCTTGTAAAAAAAAACAGGACTAAAACTACCGCTTCATTGAAGCAACCTACCAGCTCCATTTGTTGGACGCGAGATGGGCGCACTATTTTGACATAATATCCTGTGTTTGTCTTGAATTTTATAGGTAGGGTTTGTTGGTTTGTGATTGTCATATTTCTTGCCACCAATAGAGAGAATCGAACATATTAGTAAAAATTCCCATCTTGATATAAAGTAATTCCTACAAGGATTAACCTAGTAACCATCTTGAAGGAAAATTTTTTTAAATCATTTAAAAAGCTGTCTCTCACCCTTTCATTGATGGGCACAAAAAAAAAACGGTTAAACAAATTCAGAAGTACCCTTCTTTAGATACCGTAAGCTTTAGCCTTCGATTTATGACATCTTCGAGAATTAAAATCATGAATATAGACGTTCTACAATATTGGAATAAGTATTCTAGACATAAGATATCATTATTATTTAATTTTATATTTGCAAGGGCTCCATAACTATTTTGTTCAAAGAGTATATTTCACTCTGAGATGATTATACTTATATATTCTTTATTTACATAAACGAATCAATACAATGAGTTTTGGGTTGTTGAATTATCCTCGCAAATGTAAACTGAATGTTAAAGATTTGGAGATCATCGGCCGGCATAGAGAAAATTGGCGCCATGTCAATCAACACGAAACTCTTGTTTGCCAACGCATGTCTTTAAGAATTGCTTCTCTTACTATTCGAAACATCTTTCAATTATATATGTGTGTGTCTTTAATAGACTAAAATCTCTATCATCTATCTATCTATCTTCTATACTCCGATAAATTCGTTTTTCTTTTGTGTGTATAGATATTCATATTTAAAACCCTCTTTTCTATTAATTTAAAAAGAAAATACAATTTTCTTATACATCGGTCATGGAATAGAATTCATCTGCAAAAGATCTAGTTAATTTGCATATTCTTTTAAATTAAATTCATTTCCCTATTGCTTTTTTCGGTTTTCTTATGGGATGATCATCTTTAGTTAACTATTAGGTGTAATTATATCCATGCAGATATTCTACATGATTTACACTTGCATAATATTTGCGTAAAAAGTTTACAGGACACACAATATTGTTTCCTTATATATTTATGTATACGTATATATTTTTGTTTAATCTATCTTCTATACTCCTATAAATTCGTTTTTCTTTTATGTGTATTGATATTCATATTAAAAACCCACTTTTCTAATTATTTAAAAAGAAAATGCAATGTGCTTATATATGAGTCGTAGAATTGCATTCACTAGCAAAAGATCTAGTTTGCATATTCTTTTAAACATTCATTTTAATTAATTCCCTGTTAGTGTTTCGGTTTTCTTATGGGATGATCATCTTTTGTTAACTACCACGTGTAATTATATTCATGCAGATATTCTATATGTGAGCCCCAAACAACAAGGGTCATAATTGGGGTCAAATTTTTAAAAAATTAACCGTTTTATTTATTTATTTATTTTTTGCTCAGCATACACTTCCAAACACCCGAGAAACGTCGGGCACCCATGCTAGTATATCTATAAAAGTGAACGTGTCTGTATCTGTCTGTGTGTTTGTGTGTCTATCTGTGTCTGTACATTTCCCTACGCAATAACTCTGTCAATTTTCAGTCTACAGACTCAAAATTTGGTATACAGGGTACTGAGATTTGTGAAAATCTTCGTGATCGGTTTTCGGCCAGAAATTTGGCTGTTAAGGGGTCAAAGTTCAACAATTTGACCTTTGAGAACTCTACTAAACTCATCTGACAATTTTGGGTCTAAACACTTGCGATTTCAGATATAGGTTCCTTGGACATGGATCTAACTTAATAACTTGATGTGAGCCCAAAACAATAAATGTTAAGGGGTCATAATAGGGGTCAAAATTAAAAAGAATTTGACCTCTGCGGTTTCTACCAAATTACTCAGAAAATTTCTGGTCTAAACATTTGAAATTTTACATCAAGAGTATTCAGAGATAGGGCAAGCTTGTTAATCGGTTTGGGTCGAAAATTTTTAGTTACCAATATATAAATATATGTATGTATGTATGTTTGCATGTCTGCCCAACACTTTCGACAGAGGCGACGGATTTTCTCAAGATCAGTATCGTTTTGAAATTCGACCTTTCAGACGACAAATATCGAAAACTTGGCTAAAAACATTAATATCTACACCTTAAACTGGGCACTTTTCTACAGGGGGGTCGCTTTTTTCGCCGATATTTTTTAAAGTCATCCTCTCCTTCTGATTGTCTAGCTTTAATTTTAAAAAACGTCATTTCCGGTTTGACGATGGTGGTACCAGCATAGACGTCAGGTTTTTTCCCCCGTTCATTTCCTCCTTCGCGGTACGGGTTCGAGCCTGACTTCCTACTACCACTTTTTTATTTTTTTTGCTCAACATAAACATTCAAACACCCAGTCAACGCCAGGCTGAAATGTTAGTATATATATAAAAATGAACGTGTCTGTGTGTCTGTCTGTGTATCTGTGTGTCTTTCTGTGTACATTTCCCTACGCAATAACTCTGTCAATTTTCAGTCTACAGACTGGAAATTTGGTATACAGGGTACTGAGATTTGAGAAAATCTATGTGATAGGTTTTCGGCCAGAAATTTGGCTGTTAAGGGGTCAAAGTTCAACGATTTGACCTTTTAGAACGCTACCAAACTCCTCCGCCTATTTTGGGTCTAAACACTTGAAATTTTAGATATAGGTTACTTGGACATGGATCTTACTTAATAACTTGATTTGAGCCCAAAATAATAAACGTGAAGGGGTCATAATAGGGGTCAAAGTTTAAATAATTGACCGCCTTTTTTTTCTTTTGATCAACATACACCTCCAAATATCTGGACAACGCCAGGCACCCATGCAAGTATATCTATAAAAGTTAACGTTTCTGTGTGTGTGTCTGTCTGTGTACATTTTTCTACGCAATAACTCTGTCAATTTTCAGCCTACAGACTCGAAATTTGATATATTGGGTACTGACATTTCGGAAAATCTTCGTGATCCGTTTTCGTCCAGAAATTTGGCTGTTGAGGAGTCAAAGTTCAACGATTTGACCTTTGAGAACTCTAACAAACTCCTCTGCCAATTTTGGGTCTAAACATCTGAAATTTTAGATATAGGTTCTTATACATGAATGTAACTTAATAACTTTATTTGAGCCCCAAACAATAAATGTTAAGGGGTCATAATAGAGGTCAAAGTTTAAAAAATTGACCGTTTTTTGTTGTTTTGGGTTTGTTTGTTTTTGTTTTTTTGCTCAACATGCACCTCAAAACACCCGGGCAACGCCGGACTGAAATGTTAGTATATATATATATATATGTATGTATATATATATATATATATATATATATATATATATATATATATATATATATATATATATATATATACCCAAACATGTTGCCTTGATGGAGGGGTGACTTAAACTTGCCAGGACACTATATATACAAATGTAGGCAAATTTGGGCGTATTTTATTGGTTTTAAAATACAGGTTTTTACCAATTGTCATAAAATTTTACCATACAATCTATATATCTATAAAAGTGAACGTGTCTGTCTGTGTGTATGTGTGCGTGTCTGTGTACATTTCCCTACGCAATAACTCTGTCTATTTTAAATCTACAGACTCGAAATTTGATATACAGGGTACTGAGATTTACGAAATCTTTGTAATTAGTTTTCGGGCAGAAATTTTGCTGTTAAGGTGTCAAAGTTCAACGTTTTGACCTTTGAGAACTCTACCAAACTCTTCCGACAATTTTCGGTCTAAACACTTGAAATTTTTGATATAGGATCCTTGAACAGGGATCCAACTTAATAACTTGATCTGAGACCAAAATGATAAATGCTAAGGGATCATAATAGGGGCCAAAGTTTAAAAAATTGACCGCTTTTTTTTTCTTTTTTTTTTTTTTTTTTTTGCTTATCATGCACCTCCAAACACCCGGGCAACGCCGGGCTTTAATGCGAATAGTATTATATTCTTTAAAAATGCTTGCACATTTTCATGTAGTTTCCTCACATAAACTTTACTTGATCGTTAAGAACAGTAAACTACCCACATTTTATTACCTCATTAAAATACACAAAGCTACACAAATTAGATTATTTCCAGCGTAAATGGACCGCTATACACAATCCTCTTGTTCCTCACTCTCATTCATGAACAGCTACCATCCACATTCCGTGCACATTTTAGCAGATAGATTATACAACTACAATTCCAACAACTACGTCCCATTTTTATAAACTCCAAAAGGGAATTTATCTCCAAATCCGTATTGTATGAAAAACAAATGTAATGTGCCGGCCGTTAAATTATTACAGCCAAGTAGCACTTTACCTAGATTCTGAGAAGTATCACTGTCGTTAAACACTACAACGAGATTCACGGTTGACAATAAAATGACGGAACAACACAGCCATATATATGTGTTATACACATGTCATCTTATTGGGCATAAAAATTCAACAGACAAAACAAAATAAGAAATAAAAAATGATAATAAAAGAAAACATGTAGACAGTGTCAAACGTGTCAAAAAGGGGAGGGGGGACAACGACAAAGAAAACTGTTCAAATAAACACAGCTTTACCTGGCCTTCGGACCGGGATAAAAGTGTAGTATCTGTTCCGGCAGATACTGCAAGCTATGACTAGCTATGATTAGCAAAGACCAGATGTGGGGGCAACCCCACATGCCTGACCTTTAACCAGCTCCCATTTCCCACCTCTCGGGAGCTGGTTCCCTTTTCCCCTTCCCCCTCCCTTCACTCCTCACATTAAAAATCGGCCTTGTGCCTAATTTGCTCGGTGGGGGAGCAAATAAATACCATCTGTTCCGGCAGATACTGCAAGCAAAGACCAGATGTGGGGGCAACCCCACATGCCTGACCTTTAACCAGCTCCCATTTCCCACCTCTCTGGAGCTGGTCCCCTTTTTCCCTTCCCCCTCCCTTCACTCCTCACATTAAAAATCGGCCTTGTGCCTAATTTGCTCGGTGGGAGAGCAAATAAATACCATCTGTTCCGGTAGATACTGCAAGCAAAGACCATATGTGGGGGCGACCCCACATATAAGACCTTGGTCAATGTAGGGGTAACCCTTCATACTAATTGTCACTATCCAGCTCCCCTACTCCCCGGGGAGTTGGTCCCCATTTCCCCTTCACTCCTCACATTAAAAATCGGCCTTGTGCCTAATTTGCTCGGTGGGGGAGCAAATAAATACCATCTGTTCTTCAGATTCTGCACTTCAATTTCTTGTTCTCTCTCAGTGGAGGAAATCCTTCACGACTGAGACAATTTTTTATTTTTGTTCCTTTTTTCCACGTTAAAAAACGACCCTGGTGTCTAACTCTGTCCCGTGGAGAGGCATAGTAAATAAGAACACAGCTTTTTTATCTCCTTTTTTCTTGTTATTTTCTTTTTGTGAAATGGTTACGTCATATGAGGCAAGCAGAAAATATTCATAATAAAAAAAAAAAACAATTCAGTTCAGTAAGTCAATATTTATCAATTAAGGGGTTGAGACGATACTGCAAAGTAGCTGTTAGGAAGTTATATCCAAATCGTTGATCAAGTTTCCAAGAAAATGTTATCAGTCCAATGTTTGTAATGCTCCTCCACATCATTGTTAGCAACACCTATTTCACCTTCGTATAACACACTTACAAACAAATCGCTAGTTTGCCCATAAGGCTCCTAGCCATCTCTTACGTAAACCGGTTTAAACAGCAATCCTTGAACACCTGCAACTCACACTCTCTTTACGAGATATATTGATAACATCCTTATTATCACACAATTCCTTGAAAACGCCGTTATTATTTTAAGCACTTTTAACAATCAAGACCCCCACCTGCAATTTACCACACAGCATCCTAACACAGTGTTATCACCTCTCCATATCAACCTCAGTATCGATGAAAATGTCTTCATATATACTGAACCTATTTATCAACTTCAGGTCATTAAAGGCAAGCTTATTGATGCACATGCGAAAATCATTTGCATACGGAACAAATGTACCACCACAAATTTATTGAGATTGTCGAACTGACTTCCTCATCTTGGTTGTTATAGTCACAACGTTTCGGCCTTCATCAGGTGTTTTGTATCGAACTGGGGAACCGTTTGGTAGGAGTCTCGAACCTAACCGTTTATTATTATTACGAGGGTACCGTGTTCGGATTCCGCTAGGCTCTGGGACATAGTTGCTGATTCTCTGTTTTGAATGTTACTTTTCACTGCCTTCGTTCAGGATTGAACTCAGCACTTTTGGGTAACTGTAAACTTTGATACAACCATATGTCACTAGGAAAATTCTTAGTTGTTTTTTGTTAATGTAAAACCTATGTTGTTATTCAAGGTTTTCTCTATCTCTATTAGAGGTGTCCAAATTGCATTCAGCTCTACGCTTGGTTGCTCGGTATCCGAGCATGTGAGCTGTTTCTTTAAGTTTTCTCACTTTCCAGTGGGTCTCTCTGTTTATTATTTTTACTTCATCCCATAGGGGGCGATGGTCCCCGCTCTCCATCCAGACATGGTTGGCTATACCCGATTTTTCCGTCTCCCCTTTAGTTACCGCTTTTCGGTGTTTTTCATACAGACAATTACTACTACTGACAAAATCCAACACATCACCAACTCCCGCCAAAACCTTTCTATCAATAGTTGCACTACTTCTGTTATATTCGACTTCAATAATAAAAAGTGACTCCGGCACCACACCCTCTGTAACACCTGCTCCCTTAAACTCTTTCCCCAACCATAGAATCTCCAACCTCATCTCCAAACCAAAACAATAACACAACCAACACTCATGAATCCAGCTCCATGACCAATTGCCTACGGGGATATACCTACGCACTAATGTTGTCTATGAACTGTAATCTAGTAAGCGTAATAAGACTTTGGAATCCCCTCCCGGTTACCTGCTTCCTTGACTGTACTGGCATGGAGAAGTCCGAGTGTAATGTTAACAGAGATAATGTCTAGGAAGATATGGTCCCAAATATTAGCACGTTACCTTGTTTGGGATGAATAGGAGTATAAAAACAAATTTTTAAACAAAGCGATTTGAAATAATGATTGAAACAAACGAGTAGGCTTTTTATCGCTTAGACTTTAGAAAACAGCGCCTAATTTTACCAATAATTACTCGATGATATATCTGTCTGTCGGTCGATCTGTCTGTCAGTCTGTATGTCTGTCTGTCTCGGTATTTTTAAACTCTATCTCCTTCGAAACTAAAAGTCGCAGAGCGGTGCTAGGAGCCTCAAACGATTAGATTTTTTACGTTATTTTATAGATCTTTACCCGATTAAATTATTTTCAAGGGGTCAAAAATTGGTCAAAATTGAAAAAAATCATTACACATTTTGTACATTTATCTTAGTTTATTTTTAAATTTTAATCAGTTCATATGCGTGTCACGTTGGTACAGTAGTAACGTTACCAGCTTTGAATGCTACAGTTTCAGTTCTGATTCTAGCTGATAGCACCTAAATACTTTTTTTTACTTTGGAAATCACAACTTTATAATAATACTAGCAGTTCATGCAGGCTTCGCTCGGGCTCTATGTACTATACATAACTTTATATGCATATATATATATATATATATATATATATATATATATATATATATATATTAAAAAGTTTGACTTATGTCAAGGTAACCTACATCTGAAATTTCAAATGTTTAGAACTAAAATTGGCGGAGGGGATTCGTAGAGTCTGCAAAGGTCAACTCTTTCAACTTTGACCTCTTGGCAACCAAATTTTCGCCCAAAAATCGATTAAACAGCTTACCATATGTCGGAATGCACATTATGTAAAATTTCAAATGTTTAGACCAAAAATTGGCTGAGGGGTTAATTTTTTTAAACTTTAACCCCAATTCTGACCTCTTAACATTTATTGTTTTGGGCTCAAATCAAGTTAAAAAGTTTGATTCATGTCTAAAGGACCTACATCTAAAGTTTCAAGTGATTAGACCCAAAATTGACGGAGGAGTTTAGTAGAGTTTTTAAAGATCAAATCGTTGAACTTTGACCCCTTGAAAACCGATTAAAAAGATTTCCCCAAATCTCAATACCCCTCTCAATCTTGAGTCTGTTGACTGAAAATTGACAGAGTAGTTTGGAATGTAAAATATATACACACAGACACACACACAGACATTTTCACTTTTATTGATAGATAGATAGATAGATAGATAGATAGATAGATTTTTTTTTACATAGGCGTCCCCACTTATCAAGGCCGATAGGTCACTCAAGGATAAGGGTTAAAGAGTGTAAAGTAGTCAAAAGGACAATATAGTAATCGATAATAATGGAACTTCGGTAAATTTGTTAACTTAAGTGGAACGGCTCATCAGAAACTTGTTCACGTTGGACTTGAAGACAACCATATTATAGACAGCTGGAAAGCAGGAAAACGGAAGACAATTCCACAGGCGTGCAGTTCTAAGAAAGAAGCTTTGATCATGGAATCTATGTTTAGGTTTAGGCACACATAAAGAGTGGGGAAAATTATTGATAATGTTTTCAGCTAGTCTAGTGTTTCTTGTGAAAGTTTGGCGAGGGGGGACCATAGATTGAAGCTCTGTCGAACACTTTCCATGAAAATAACGATAAAGCAGAGACAAACTCACAACATCTCTTCTGTGAGATAGAGGTTGTAGGGAAGAGAAAAGGATATCTCCTACGAGGCCACGAAGTCTATTTTGAACCCTATCAAGGCAGGACAAGTCTTTTCTAGCAGCTCCTGCCCATATGTGGCAACAGTATTCCATCCTTGGACGTATCTGGCTCTTATATAGATAGAGAATTGCATCAGCACTAAGATATCTACTGGATCGATAGAAGGATCCGACTATTTTTCCAGCGGCCTTGGCAACAGATTTGATGTACGTATTCCATTTAAGATCCGGAGTAAAGGTCAAGCCCAGAAGCCTGTCAAAACTTGAGGCCTCCCCCAGACGAGAGCCATTCATTTTAATTGATGCCAGATGGGGATCAGAACGTTTATGATGTAAAGATAGAAGTATAGTTTTAGATGCATTAAAAGTAACCAGCCACTCCTTTCCCCATTGTACAACGTGATCAAGATCAGAGGAGAGAGAATCGGAGAGAACTTGGTCGTTTACTGTCTTAGATGTGCTACCATAGATGGTAGTGTCGTCAGCAAAAATGTCTACGGATGATGTAAGGATGCGATTTGGAAGATCATTATTGTAGATCAGGAAAAGAGTTGGGCCCAGGATCGACCCCTGAGGGACTCCAGCATTTATACTGTGAGCTTCTGATTTTTGCCCATAAACTACTACTCTCATGAGCCTATCAGCGAGAAATGATTTAATAATTGAGAAGACATTTCCAGCTATACCATAGCTGGAGATCTTGTGAAGTAAACCTTTATGCCATACCCTATCAAAGGCCTTTGATATGTCAAGAGCAATTGCCCTAGAAAGGCTGCCTCTGTCGAGAGATTCGCTAATCCTATAGATAGATAGATAGATAGATAGATAGATAGATAGATAGATAGACGAAATCTGGATGAATTAAAATCTTATATTTAAGCGTAGTTTACGACCGGGCAAAACCAGGCGTCCCCTACTAGCAAGTAAACTGATATTTAGCATTAAACACCTAATAAGAAAGAACTATTTAATATTAAAGTATTTCTTTGTTTTTCATTCGTTGTTTTTTGTTTTGTTTTTCTTTTCGTATGCCATTGATTTCTTCTGAATTATTAAAGTCACGTTTTCTCCACAAAGACAACTATTTCCAAAAGTCATGCTTTCCTCAGAAATATTAATATTAATATTCTGTTTCTGAAATGAAAGTTACATTTTTTTTTAAATATTTTTTCTTGAAATATTTACATAATTTTTTTTTTATTTTGATATATATATTTGTTTTTCATTTTTGAAAAGAAAAAGATTCTGTAATCAAAGAAACAATCTTTTTAAAGATATTGTTTTTATATGAAACACATAAGAGTTGTTTAAGCTATTAAGTTCACATTACGGCACATCATCTCTTTTTAGCTTTGCATGATATGTTCTTAAATAAGCTGGGGGTTCTACACTTTTTGAACCCGTGTTCTTTATCCGTTCGAGCAACTTTTTGTTCGCTGTCTTTTCTTATTCTTTCGCAGCCGTATGTCCCTCGGGGTTACTTACGTAGCAGTATCAGAATTTTTGTAGGAAATTTTGACACCCCTAACACGAAACTGCGAATACAATATAAAAATCTCGTAATTTCTCTGTTAAAAGTGGGTTATTTATTTTCTTTATGGATTATACTTCCAAAATAAACTATTACAGTTGTTTTAAAAGTAATAAAAATATTTTTATTTTTTTTTAAAACAGTAATGAATTTTCCGAACTCAATATTTTTCAATTTTTAAATTCAATATTTTTAAATTTTAAAAATCTATCAAAATTTTTCTATTGATTCTATTTTTACGATATTTTCAGGGTCAATGTGAAATTTTATGTTCTTTCCAATAAACCGAATATAATATTTTAGACAAACGTTTTTTTTAAATTCACGCCCCCCCCCATTTTCACGCCCCCCCATTTTCACGCCCCCCCCCCATTTTGAAATGTCTATTAAAAAGTAAATAATTAATTTATGTTTAATAGTTTTATATATCACAAATTGAAGAGAAAAGGTCAATAAATAATATATTCAAATTTAAAACAAAAAAAAAATCAGTTTTTTAGAAATTTACCTGTAAAGTCCGAAGTTTAAAACCTTATTTTATAAGAACACATTTTTTCTTTTTGTCTTTTTTTTTTTTTTTTTAATGAAACCTTGGTCCTTGCTCCTTTAATTGAAAAAAAAATTAGGGCTTGAATTACATTTTTCGAGGAGTTATAAGCTTAGAAAGATAGGGGGTCGAATAATTTACGCCTCTCATTTTGAAATGTCTATTAAAAAGTAAATAATTAATTTATGTTTAATAGTTTTATATATCACAAATTGAAGAGAAAAGGTCAATAAATAATATATTCAAATTTAAAACAAAAAAAAAATCAGTTTTTTAGAAATTTACCTGTAAAGTCCGAAGTTTAAAACCTTTTTTAAAAAAAAAACACACATTGTTTTGTTTTGTTTTGTTTTTAAATAAAACCTTGGTCCTTACTCCTTTAATTGAAAAAAAAAATTAGGGCTTGAATTATATTTTTCGAGGAGTTATAAGCTTGGAAAGATGGGGTGGAATTATTCACTATTTTCACGAAATTTCTGACACTGCTACTGCAGCACTGTTTCTCAACCGATTCGCTCTCTGTACATGGACCCTATTCGTAATGCTGTCATAATTGACGCTGAAACACTGTGTCTCTTAATAACAGTTGAATTCATTCGATCGCACACACCTCTAAATCACTTGCTAGCCTTTCATCTTTGGGTCTTGAATTCACTGCTATATCTTAAAACACGTGCATGCTCTATTGCATCCAAGAACAAACTACAGTATGTACTTGTCGCTTTCCCCAAAACGACTGTAACTAAAACCTATCCTTTCAACCTCAGCTCAAAAAACTTGATCTCGTCACAAGTTCCGGTTATTGCTCTTTCTCACAAGGCCCTGTTGCAGGTGGCTAAACTCGTCAATATGTATATAATTGTATGTGTGTGCCTATATGTGTCTACGTGCTTATATTTTATTAACACTTATTAATATCTATATTTATGTAATTGCATATACGTGTGTAATAGTAGATGCATATGTATGCGTATGTATGTATATATATGTGTATGTGCATCTACTTCTTACTTAAGACCTTATCTCTACATATACGCATATAAGTGGGCGTGTGTGTATATATATGCATATATATGTGTATATATGCCTATATACTTTTGTGAGTTTACATATATGTATAAGAGTTGTGTATATGTGTGTATGTCTACTTATGGACCCATGTATGTCTGCATTTACTTTGTTTATATATATGTGCGTGTACGTATGTGTCAGTATGTGGTTACCTAGAAGTGTACATATGTATGTATATGTATATATGCGAATGTGCGCGTGCTTTAACCTATGTAATATAAAATAAACCCATTATAAACGGCAAGGAACAAGCCGATGTGCAACTACGAACCTTTAAACGAACCTCGTACGTGTCAAAAAAATGACATCTACACTAACCCTTTTCCTCTCTCTCTCTCCCTCCCTCCCTTTCCCTCTCGCTCTACCTCCCTTTCCCACTCGTTCTCCCTCTCTCTCTCTCTCTCCCTCTCCCATCTATTTAATATACCTTGCTGAAAAACTAAAAGCCAGTTAAAATTTAAAACCAAAATATTGAAACTTCTCCCCTCCTCACCTTACCCCCCTCACTTTTCTCTTTATCATCCTCTCTCCGCCTCCCCCTCACTATATCCATATATCTCCACCCACACCTACCTGAATCTGCTACCCCAACACACACAATACAATCGAATGTATCTTTAATCTTCAAAACTGAAATATTGTCAACACCCGTCTCTCTCCTTTTCTTTCTTTCTTTTTTTTTTTCTTAAAAACACCTTTTTTCCAATAACTAACAACCACTTCTGCGAGACCCGACGAAGCTGTTGGATTGTAAACATGGTTGCATAGAAGTGTACATATGTATGTATATGTATATATGCGAATGTACGCGTGCTTTAATGGTCCAACATCTGAAACATATGTAGCCAAACAGATAAAACGGTAATAAAAAAATAAAACACATATTTGCTCTGCAATAGTATTGAGCACTCTCTTCAAGTTTTTACTAATTACCAGTTTTACCATATATATATATATATAAACGTGTATATATATATATATATATATATATATATATATATATATATATATATATATAGGCTAATACTTACCTTTTGTTTTGCGCTTCGTATGAATAAAAGGAAATAGAACTTTAGTGAGGTGCATAATTGAGTTTTAAAAACGACAGGCCTGGATGGGATATATAAGATTTATATTTTCATAGCGATCTTCATCTTCGATGCAAATTTTCACCGCACCAGGAAAAACTTACGTCGTACATTTCATTAGCACGACGATAATTTTCACAAAGTCCGACTCATAAACATACATTGAACGATTGATATTAACAGAATGAGACATATAGGTAGATAATAAGATATGAATATAATGAAACAAATCCATAGATTGGTGAATGTTTACGTAGGCAATGTTGGTGTTGCCCCCCTCTCTCTCTCTCTCTCTCTCTCTCTCTCTCTCTCTCTCTCTCTCTCTCTCTTTCTCTCTCTCTCTTTCTCTCTTACTTTACTCGCTCTTCCTTTTCCCCTCATTCAAGATCTTATTAACCTCAACACTCAGCATACATGTGCAACTGGTTCACATTTGTTAGTGTTCGTATATTTACGCACGTTTATTTTTTGTTTGTTTGTTTTTGGTTGTCTCTAAAAGAAAGCACAAACAAAAAACCTAACACTCAGTTATATCGTTATAGTGATCTTCATCTTTCTATTCCAGATGGCAATTGATAAAACTGAGCTGCGAGTTTTGGTTCATTACTGCTGGAAGCGAGGTCTTTCAACCAAGAAAGCTGCCGAAGAGATTTGTGCTGCCGAAGGTGAAGAAACAATTGTATATGTGGCGATCTCAGTTTACTGTAAGCAACTGAAGAAAAATACCCGACTCTCATCAACCGAAAGCGTGCTTTGATGCAGCAGGACAATGCCAAACCACTCACCGCCAAGAAGACCAAAAATAAGTTTGAAGACCTAGAGGCGTTAAGGTTCTTTTTTTATATAAAGGATTCACCACTTATCAAGGCCTGAAGGCCACTCGAGGATAAGGGTTAATATGAGTGTACAGTAGTTAATGGGACAATATCATATTAATCATAAGTAGTGGAAATTTGCTAAATTGATTACTTAAGGGGGCGGTTCATCAAGAACCTGCTCACGTAGGACTTGAAGACGGCCATATTGTAGTCGGCTGGAAAGCAGACAAACAAAAACAGTTAAACGGGCGTGCAGTTCGAAGAAAGGAGTTTTGTTCACGGAATCTATGTTTAGGTTTAGGCACAGATAAACGAGTGGGGAAATTACTGATAGTGGTTTCAACTAGACGAGTGTTTTTCGTGGAAGTTTGGCAAGGGAGGACCATAGATTGGGTCTCAGCCGAGCACTTGTCATGAAAACAGAAAACAACAAAGCAGAAACAGATTCCCAATGTTCTGGGGGGAAAGAGGCTGCAGGGAAGAGAAAAGAGCATTCCCCGCTAGGCTACGAAGTCTATTTTGAACTCTGTCAAGACACGATAAGGTACTTCTAGCACTGCTCAAGTATAGAAACAGTACTTTATCGTTTGACGTACTTGACTCTCATACAGATAGAGAATTGCATTAGTAATGAGATATCTACTGGAGCGGTAAAAGGATCGCACCATTTTTCCAGCGGCCTTGGCAACAGATTTGATGTATGTATTCCATTTCAGATCAGGAGTAAAGTTCAGACCCAGAAGCTTTTCACAACATGGAGCCTCTCAAAGACGAGAGTCATTCATTTCAATTGATGCCAGACGGCGATCAAAGCGTCGATGTTGTAAAGATAGAATTTTGGTTTTAGATGCGTTAGAATTAACCAGTCACCTCTTTCCTTATTGCATCACGTGTTTAAGATTAGAGGAGAGAGAATCATAGGGAACTTGATCGTTTACAACTTTTGAAGTGTTGCCATAGATGGCAGTGTCGTCAGCATAAATGTCTACGAATGATCTTAGGATGTGAATTGGAAGATCATTGATGTAGATCAGGAAGAGAGTTGAGTCCAAGATGGACCCCTGAGGGACTCCAGCATTAATACTGTGAGCTTCTGATTTCTGCCCATCAACCACTTTTATTAGAGAGAAATAAGTCAATCTGCCACATCCAGTCCTGACTGTGCTCCATCAGATTAATATCTTTTCCGCTCGATTCAACGCTTTCTAAAGGGCTGCCGATTTCTTTGGCTGTTCTGTTTTTTTTTATTCTGTTTTATTTGTTTTATTTTTTTTTACTTGCCGAGTAAAATTTCAATTTTTTACAAGTGTTTATGAACTTTTGGGATAACCTATTATTTAAAACAGAGTCGTGTTCAATTCTAATTTTAACAAATTCTTGTTGAGCCGTCCACTTGCATAATCAATTTCACCGATCGTTTTCAATCGTCTCGTGATATTGTTCATCGCTAACCAAAAATCTCATTAATCCTCATCTTCGAGTGGCCTTTTGACCTTGATAAATGGTGATTTTATAAAGGAAAAAACTAATAGCAAATGCAAGTATTTCTTTGATTTTTGCTTCCGTGGGTTCTTATAAATTATTAAAATGTATTCTTTAAAAAGTAAAATAAAATTCTCCAAAATTCATATTTCCTTGAGAAATATTAATATTTATGTCATTTTCTGAAATCAAAAAATACCTTATTTTAAACATTTTTTTTCTTTTTGAAATATTAATATAAATTTTTCTCTCCTCTTTTCGTATTTTTCATGTATTTTTTAAAAATATTTCTGCAATTTGATGCTTTAAGAGATTTGTATGCTTCTATATATTTATATGCTTCTATATATTTATATGATTTAGAGACACTTTTATGGTTTAAGAGGATTTTTTTCTGGTTTGGGGAAGGGGGTTGATTCTGTTAGCAGTAATGTTTCCTTGAAAGCATAAGATGAAAAATTTGAAATCATATCTCCCGTCAACGCATCACTTTTCTATCTCTACTATTATATAAAAAGAATTCCGTCTGTGTGTATGTATGCGTGCGTGAATTCGTTCGCTATGGACTCGAAAACGGCTGGACAGATTTTTTTTAATTTTACACGAGGGTATTTGATGTGTCTGGGAGTGTTTTTACGTAGGTTTTATATCGGAATGCGTTTGAGAAGTATCGAGAATCGAGAATCGAAAAAAATCCGATTAAAGAAGGAAATCCGATTTTGACCAAAAGTAAACGCTTGTATACAACCTAACATCACAGATGCATGTGAGGTCTTATCGCCGCACAAGCAGAAAGGCACAGCCTATAAAATCAACAGTAGATTCTTTTAAAAGACAATAGCACCTTTTAAATGAATGTTTCTGTTTTGACTTTTGCATTTTAAATCTTGCGTGAAGCTATTATTTACAGATAAGTTTATAAAATCAACAATGGATTCTCTACAGTGCAATATGCAGTAGATTAAGTCACTGCGGGGAGGCATGTGAATCTTTCTCCCAGTACCCCGCGGTGGACCCTCAACAAGGTAATTCATTTATTTGATTAAAAATGAGTGCTTGCACAGATTTCGATTACAATAAAGGTATGGGAATGTAAAGCATTCGGTGACCATCATTCAATCCCGGGAAACGGCGGGTCTTCTTGCTAGTTAATGAATACTTTTTTTTTCTTGTTACACCCAATGATTTTTATTCGTTTAAGCATTCAATTTTTGTTTATTTTTTACGAGCTAGAAATGTTTTTTTTTTGTTCGGAATTTTTATGACCGTGGCTTTACTAGGAGATGACGTAAACCGCGTTCATCCGTTTGCTCGGCTAAAATCTCATGCTGTCCAATGGCAGTTTAGAACAGACTCCATGAAAGATGCAACCCACAGGAATTTTATATCCAAGCATTTGGAAAACTTTCAAGAAAAATGGCTTCCTTCAATGGTAACTGAGCCATATTCTGACAGACCAAGTACAAAGGAAGAAAGTGCAATGTCCATTAAACACGCCATGTGGAAAGACCAAGGAAAATATCCAAACGAAAATCTTAGAGCTAAGGCTTCTTCTCAAATTCATAAGTCAGATTTCAATGACGATAGTTCAGAGACACATACACGTGCACACAACCACAAGGTATCTATCGTTCTTTCTCTTTCTCTCTCTCTCTCTCTCTCTCTTTCTTTCTTTCTCCCTCTCTTTGTAAATATATTGAAATACATATATAATACATAATTCAATAAGCCCAGAGCTTACATAATAAATCAAAAACTTTTAGAAAAAAAGGCTTCATCCATCAACATAGTCGCATTCTAGGGTGATACGTGGATTCCCACGCTTCTCTAACAATTTGATACCAATTTTTGGCTGGCCTATTTGTCTTTCGTTTCCGAAATCAAATTGCTTTCCCTTGTGGTCTGAAATGCAACCAAAGTTACTTTTCTGTGATTAAACGCCTTATCATTTGATACAAACCTGTTTTGTGCAACCTGTAGGGTCCCGTGCAGTCAAAAAGATTGCAGAATAAAGAAAAGAAAATGGTCGTTTTCCTTCTTTATATGCTTGCGATATTGTCACCTAATATGCAACTGAAATGCTTCCGGTTTGTAATACAAAGCTAGAGTTATCAGAGACTGCGTGGATTTGGGATTTGGACGTTGAAGTTGCAAGTCTTTTCAGCAAAGCGTTGTGCTTTGCAGTAACAAGTTACTGGCAGCAGTGTCTGATTTTAAGTGTCGAATTTTGACAACAGTGTATCGAATTTAACCCCGGAAATTGTTAGTTGGAAATGTAGAATAGTTAACACTTGAGTGTCTTGACCAAATTGCTAAAGAATTATTTTATTTTTATTTTATTTTTTATTTATTTATTTTTTTATTTATTATTATTTTTATTTATTTATTTTTTTTTTTTTTGCAGAACTATTTGTTTTTGTTTTCCAAAATCAAATCGCTTTCTCTGAAGCATTCTTTTGGGGTCTGCAAACAATCAGTAGTCGATGAGGCCAGATATGCGGGAATATGATGAATGCGGAAGCCATTTCGCATGAAAGTAGTGTATGTTTGGATCGATTGTAACACGGTGCATTTCTTTAGTGAAAGAGCACGTTTCTTTTCTTCTTTTTCTTTCATTTGTGTCCGTTTCTTTGGCAATTTCTTTCATCAAATTCACTAAAATGTAACATTCTCTATTGACGGTTCTTCATTCCTCAAAGTAATCTATGAGAACTCTTCCTTGAAACTCCTAGTATTCACAGACAACATAAATTGGAACAAATACATTGAAGACATTGCCAATGTTGCTGCAAAAACTGTCTGCTCTCTCTCTCTCTCTCTCTCTCTCTCTCTCTCTCTCTCTCTCTCTCTCTCTCTCTCTCTCTCTCTCTCTCTCTCTCTCTCTACAATGCTAGAAAATTACTCCCACTTGGCAGTATCCTGTACCTCTACAAAGCCACCATTCGCCCATCACATGGAATATTGTGTATATACCATTAGTCGCTTACTCTTAGACAGTGTTCCAAAAGAGTTACCAACCAAATTGGTTCCACTCTATCAACCAAACTCCAACCCCTGTCCCACCGCCGAAATATTGCATCCCTGTGTCGGTTTTACAAGTATTTTAATGGAATGTGCCGAGACAAACCCATAGCATTTGTGATCCGTCTGCGTAAATACCCTCGACTAACTTATTATTATTATTATTATTATTATTATTATTATTATTATTATTATTATTATTATTATTATTATTATTATTCTATAACAAATATTGAATACAGGATATGTTGATATATGTTAATAAATAAAATTTTAGAATATTTTTTCTTTCTTTTTTTACAAAAAGGCGTTATAAGTAAAAAAAAAAAAAACTTATTATTGTGATAGTTGGGCCGCAAAAATTAAATAAAATAACTCAATAGCGTGCCGCAAAAATTAAATAAAATAACTCAATAGCGTGCCGCAAAAATTAAATAAAACAAATCAATCGCGTGCCGCAAAAAATAAATTAAACAACCCAATAGCGAGCCGCCATATAAATAAAAAAGTCTGGGAATCACTGCGTAACGACTTTAAAGATAGCCGCATCTTTACCAGAACTTCGAGTGGAAGAACAAATGTTATATCACTCATAACTTTTTTCTCGGAGTTAAAATACTAATACAATGTGCCCCGTTGTGTTGCATATTGAGTTTAGGTTGAATTGTTTGAATCAGACAACGCGAATTTGCAATTATTTTTTAATAAAAACAAAATCTAGAATAAGTATTTCATCATAGCTCCCATTTCCCTCTCTCTCTTTCCCTTTTTTCTCTCTCTCTCTCTCTCATTGTCTTTCTTGTTTTAGCCCCCATTTTCTAAACGTTAAATAGCATTAATATTGTGGTGATATTTCCTTTTATTTATAAAGACCTATTTCAGTCTGCTGTTTTACGGTTAGTTTTATTACCATTCGCCGTTAGTAAACAGAGAAACGCGAGAGTAACGGAAACGAGGGTTATAGAAACTCTCTACTGTAAGTGCAGTGAGGCAAATATCATGTAGTTGTGGCACAATTATAAGTCCCATTTTGGAGAGCTGAGACTTCCCGCCTTAATAAGCATTTACTAAACTTGTCCTGTACTCACAGGGAGTATGCATATAGGAAATGTCAGGATATATATCTGCTTTTCTCAGATTAACAAGTGACGGCTGCCAATCCCAAATTGTTTCTGTAACCGGGCTCAAACGGGATAAAGGTCAAACGTTGTTGCTGTCATCAGAAATTGTTAACAATGATATTCTTTCAGTGTCTTTGATTTTAAAATGTATGCATGTTTGTCTCTTTCTTTCTTTCTTTCTTTCTGCGTTTTTTTTTTTTTTTTTTTCGTTCTTCCCTCTTTCTAGCATTTGCTATCTCTGGCAATTGTAATTGTATTGAAGAGTTTTGCTGTGTACGTCGCCGAACACGACGGACGGTCGAGAATGGATCTCGAATTTAAAATGATCCTTAAATGTTTGAATTAAATAATTATATTTTTATAACGATCCAATTTCAGTAAACGGTTCATCTCAACAATGCCGATGAAGCCCTGCTGTTGACGCCGATAAAATCCGGTTAGCACTGACGAAGGCACAAAGACAAGACCCACTAATAGAGATAATCGACATAGTAGCATATAGAGAATGTAACAGAAACAAACTTATTAAGAGATGAATGACTTGGTAAGTAAGGAATATTTTAACATGTATTTTGCGTGATTAAAACATCTAGGGAAATCCTTAGGGGAAAATTTTGAATTACTCATATTTAGTATTATCATCATCATATCGTATAAATCCAAACCTTACTGTTCGCATTGGTTTCCCCGATATTTTTCTAGTCAAAATTATTTCTACAAAGACATCAGGGATTACGAGAGGGACCATGTGAGGAATTCTAGCATTTTAATGAAAGTGATTTTTATGGAACGAGCTGGATTTGAACTTGCAACACTCAGGTCGTCTGTCGGTGTCGTTGATTACTAGACCACTGTCATCTCCTTTCAGTAGTAGTATTTGTAGTAAAAGTAGTAGTGATGCTGCCAGATTAGGCTGATTAAAAATACCCCTCTCTCTCTCTGTCTCACACACACACTCTCTCTCTCTCTCTCTCTCTCTCTCTCTCTCTCTCTCTCTCTCTCTCTCTCTCTCGCTTTATCTTTCCTTTTCTATATGTTTAATAGTATTGATACCACGGTGGTATTTCCTTTTTTTTTTATAATGGCCAGTTTTTATCTTTTGCTTTATAGCTGCTGTATTTAGATTTCACCGTTAATAAACAGTGAGACGGGAGATTAACGGAAGCGAGGGTTATATAAATTACAAAAGCAAGAAGTGTAATAGGCAGGAACCTGTAATTTAAATCGTTTTCAAACATAATTCAATTTCAAAACCAAGGAATATAATAACATGTACGAGGTTCCTTCAATAACTTTCCGGACTTTTTTGTACAGGCATTTAAAATTATCGTGGACTCTTGAAAATTCAGTATGTTATTGCTATACATCTTATGAGACGACTGGCCAATTTTTATGATTTTAGGTTCAAATGAACAGCTACAGCAGTAATTGGAATACACCCTACTAAAGCCTGATTTTCACCGGTGGGTAATTTCAAAATTAATCTGGACGCGAGGAAACATTAGAAGAACCATATGCAATAAAACTATTTTAATCTTTGGGGAGGGAATGCCACAGAAACGTATGGAATGATTTAGACTGTTTTGGGACCATCTTGCATTAATCCTTAAGGAAAGGAATATTGGTTAACTCAGCGTTAGCATGATGATAAGTAGTCACGTTAGGGTTAGGGTTATTATTATTATTATTATTAGTAGTAGTAGTAGTAGTAGTAGTAGTAGTAGTAGTAGTAGTAGTTCAGACGGTTTCAAGATACCGGATTCCTGGCATAAAATTTATTAAACATTGATGTTATTGTTTTTCCCCCTTTACAAAACTCAATCATGCACTGTAAAGCCGTGAACAAAAACAATGTCATCTATAAAACAACTAAACCAAACACCATGAATAAATATTTGGAGATATGAAGATGTCGATGCATAAAAAAAAACCTTTTACCAAAATGATTGTATTCGGCACTAAATAATTCGTGCCGTAAAACAAAACAACCAAGTAGTAGTAGTGGTAGTAGTAGTAGTAGTATCTGAAATACTTTTTTCTCTTCGTTGTATTTTTACGCTATTTAAAAATGAGTCTTCTGGGAAAATATTTGATTATACATACATGTGATGGTAAAATTCACCAATCACCAAATTGACAATCGAGTATATTTTTTTTGTTTGAGGAATTCAATTATTTAATTTGCCCATGTTCGTTGGATAGAGCGAAGTCATTTCATTTAATAATAGTACTCTTTTATCTCGCAAGACGTCGTGCTTTTCAAAATTCACACACACACACACACACACACACACGCATATATATATATATATATATATATATATATATATATATATATATATATATATATATATATATATATATATATATATATATATGCAAAATTTTGTTGAAAATTCAAAGACTCACTTTTCCTTTTTTATAACCTTTGTTTATTTCCTGGATATAAGGTGTGGGAGTGTAAAGCATTCGGTGACCATCATTCAATCCCGGGAAACGGCGGGTCTTCTTGCTAGTTAATGGATACTTTTTTTTTCTTGTTACATCCAATGATTTTCATTCGTTTAAGCAATCAATTTTTGTTTATTTTTTACGAGCTAGAAATGTTTTTCTTTTGTTCGGAATTTTTATGACCGTGGCTTTACTAGGAGATGACGTAAACTGCGTTCATCCGTTTGCTCGGCTAAAATCTCCTGCTGTCCAATGGCAGTTTAGAACAGACTCCATGAAAGATGCAACCCACAGAAATTTTATATCCAAGCATTTATATATATATATATATATATATATATATATATATATATATATATATATATATATATATAAAGTGAGAATGTCCGTGTGAAGACAATCCTTACCATATATACTCTACGATTTTTTATCCTGCATACTTGAAAATTGGTATATAAGGTATACAGACATGTGGAAAACTGTTTTTTATTGATTCTCAACCGGAAAGACAGACTGCTAAGGGGTCAAAATTAGAGAATTGGTACGTGGTAGGGGTTAGGGTAGGGGGTGATCAGATTTTTATCAGTTTGTCAACTGTTTCCGAATTCGCGTGCGAGAATCGTTCACATGACAGATTATTTATGCGAAGAATAAGTAGGTTTAAAAACCGTCAAGCTGGCCTAATGGTTCTCGTACTTGACTCACTATTATTAGATTTTGGTTTCTATCTCAGCTCGATTATATTTATATATTTTTTACTTACAAGTAATTGAAATGTTTCAAAATTCAGTACTCGCATGCACATACTCAGTTTCTGTATGAATTATAAAATTTTGCATAATATATATATATATATATATATATATATATATGTATATATATATATATATATATATATATATATATATATATATATATATATATATATATATATTCTTCTACCTTTGGTTCTTTTCTAAGAAAAAGAATGGTGTATTTGGGTTTTTGACTATTCAACGAAGCACGTGTAAGACTATCATATAGTATATATATATATATTTTTTTTTACTTATATATATATATATATATATATATATATATATATATATATATATATATATATATAAGTCAAAAATTCATCCTAAAAAAGTTCGATTCTTTAAATAAAAATGAAATTAAATTTTACAAAATTACTGGATTTTTTTTTTTTTGCGAAACTTTCTAATCTTTTTTTCATAAAAAAAAATAAATGTAATTTCCAGGATATTGCCTTCGACCAAATAATGCTCTGGTCTTCTTAAGATGGTGTGAAGCCTGTGACGCAGTGGAAAGAGGCGTTGAATCTCCATGGTTCTATGTGAGCATTGTCTGAAGATAGAGGTTTCAATCCTAGCCAAAGTAGACCAGAGGTTTAGTTGGCCAAAACGTGGCGAGAACAACAACTATGGAAGGCAGTAATTACGGGGGATACAATTACAAGACTCAACATTCCCATCCCGTTTCAATTAATCGCTTGAAGAGGCCAGAGGATGAGTTGACCGAAACGTGGAGAAACAAAAGCAACTATGAAGATGAAGATAATAGTTCGCAATTAAATAAATATAATTTTATTTAGGCTTATGTATAGAGTCACCATCCTCGCTAATGTGTTACCTGGTAACTGAAGGAGATGTTCGATCCGTACCGTCGTTAGAAATCGCGGCATAAGATGATACCACGCCTTGCCACTTGCCTTCCCGCTTGATATCCAGGCTCCAAGAGAAGGAATTTGAGCGTAAGATTTTGGACTCCATTTTTTGAACACCACGAGTTGAGAAATTTGCGTTCGACCAAAATGCGAGCAAGGATGAACCTCGCATGAATTCTCCTTTAGATGTAACAACCTTCAAGACCTGTATTGTTTCTACAAAGGGATTTCCACATATCAAGGTCCGGAGGCCACTCGAGGATAAAGGTTAATGTATATTAGCGTGGTAACTGTTTGTGGTAGAAATGTGGTATAAAACAAGATTCTTTGCGAGGACGGTTCAATAAGAACTTGTTTACATGGAACTTGAAAACGACAATATTGTAGTCAGCTGGAAAGCAGACTGTTACAGAGAGAGAGAGATGTTACAGAGAGAGAAAGAGAGAGAGAGGTGAGTAAACGTGGAGGTAGACACGTTTACCAGAACCGAAGGTCAGCTGACCAGATTACGTATGTGTGACGTGGTCAGGTTGGCTAGATCTGTGAGATTTGATTTGGGCTTTGAAGAAGACGGACGCGGCTTCCCGTTGTCTCCCCCTCTTCATTGGGGAGGGGGGAGACGAACGCTGACGTGTGTAGAAGAAGAACCACACAGGCCGATTTCACTTCCACCTTCTGGGGAAAGTGAAATAAAAACTATAAAACCCATTCATCGTCTTGGAGTGATAAATCTTCGTCAAACAGGTATCAAGTCTCCCTCCAGGATGAGAAATTTCCAGATGGTCCAACATCGAAGAAGCAGAGGTAGGTTCTGTAAATACATGTCACACACACGATTCCCTTTATGATAATCAAACACACAACCCTTTATATTAGAGACAATCATACGCACACTGAATCCTTTTATGCTATGTAACAAGACCACCAGGACAGAGTTCCACAGACGGGCAGTTCTAGGAAAGATGCTTTGTTGGTGGAATTCACATTTAAATTAAGGCACTGATAGAGAATGGAGGAATTTATTGATAGTGATTTGGGTTGGACAAGTGTTTTTTGTGAAAGATTGGCGAGCTAGGACCATTGATTAGAGCTCAGTCGAACACTTACAATGAAAATAACGATAGAGTAGAGAGAGGCTCTCGACGTCTCTTCTGTGGGAAGGAGGTTGCAGAGAAGGGGGAAGGCATCGCTTTAATTATAAAAGATATCTAGAGGCCTCTAATAGCACAGGTTTGCTCAACATAACGTTTTACAATGTATACACTGAAAAGGAACTTCTAACAAGAAAAGAATTTTTGGCGTTGCAACTTGGCCAGACTCAGTGTGAGAAAGTATTCTTACACAGAGTAGTGTACCTGGGCACAGGTTGATACCAACACAATATCCTCTCCCAAAAGCACTATCCAAAGCCCTTAACATCCTTTCAGCATGCCTATAGTCGCGTGGAACTACCGCGAGACAGTTTTTCTGATTGTAGATATGAGATGTTACATTTTATAATTTCATTTGGGTGGATTTTTTTATGGCAGATCAGATAAAACTATACTAAACATCTGTTGTGATAATTGTCTTTAACAGAAAAGATAAAATTCGTAAACATTTGTAATCATTCTTTATAATTTGTAAACATTTGTAATTATTCTTAATACTTTTTAAATATTTGTAATCATTCTTTATAATTTGTAAACATTTGTAATCATTCTTTATAATTTGTAAACATTTGTAATCATTCTTTATAATTTGTAAACATTTGTAATCATTCTTTATAATTTGTAAACATTTGTAATCATTCTTTATAATTTGGAAACATTTGTAATCATTCTTTATAATTTGTAAACATTTGTAATTATTCTTAATACTTTTTAAATATTTGTAATCATTCTTTATAATTTGAAAACATTTGTAATCATTCTTTATAATTTGTAAACATTTGTAATTATTCTTAATACTTTTTAAATATTTGTAATCATTCTTTACAAGTTGTAAACATTTGTAATCATTCTTTATAATTTGTAAACATTTGTAATCATTCTTAATACTTTTTAAATATTTGTAATCATTCTTTATAATTTGGAAGCATTTGTAATCATTCTTTATAATTTGTAAACATTTGTAATTATTCTTAATACTTTTTAAATATTTGTAATCATTCTTTATAATTTGGAAACATTTGTAATCATTCTTTATAATTTGTAAACATTTGTAATTATTCTTAATACTTTTTAAATATTTGTAATCATTCTTTATAATTTGGAAACGTATGTAATCATTCTTTATAATTTGGAAACATTTGAAATTATTCTTAATACTTTTTAAATATTTGTAATCATTCTTTATAATTTGGAAACATTTGTAATCATTCTTTATAATTTGTAAACATTTGTAATTATTCTTAATACTTTTTAAATATTTGTAATCATTCTTTATAATTTGGAAACATTTGTAATCATTCTTTATAATTTGTAAACATTTGTAATCATTCTTTATAATATGTAAAAATTTGTAATCATTCTTTATAATTTGTAAACATTTGTAATCATTCTTTATAATTTGGAAACATTTGTATTCATTTTTTATTATTTTTAAACATTTGTAATCATTCTTTATAATATGTAAACATTTGTAATCATTCTTTATAATTTGTAAACATTTGTAATCATTCTTTATAATTTGTAAACATTTGTATTCATTGTTTATTATTTTTACACATTTGTAATCATTCTTTATAGTATGTAAACATTTGTAATCATTCTTTATAATTTGTAAACATTTGTAAGCATTCTTTATTATTTTAAAACACTTGTAATCAATCTTTATAATTTGTTCACATTTGTAATCATTCTTTATAATTTTTAGTACCAGTTTTCAAGAATGCTGGCGAAAGAACTGACCCAGTAAATTATCGCCCCATTAGCCTCTACCCACTTTTCGCCCAAATATTTGAGACAATAATTAACCAAACTGTAGTCCATCACCTTACAGATGCTAAACTTCTTACTGACCAACAATATGGATTTAGGCAAGCCCGTTCAACAGCAGACATCCTAACTGTAATCTCAGAACGTATATACCAGTCAATGGACAAGGCGGTGGAAGGTATAGCGGTACCTCTAGATATATCTAAAGCTTTTGACAGGGTGTGGCTGAAGGTCTTCTCAGGAAAATCAGATCATATGGTATCACTGGAAGAATACATGACATAATTAAATCCTTCTTAGATAAGAGAAAAATTCAGGTTGTCCTCGACGGTCGTACATCTAAACAATATGATATAAATGCGGGAGTGCCTCAGGGGTCTATCCTGGGACCTCTGTTATTCCTAATATTCATAAATGACCTCCATGACAAAATTGTCTGTGAGATGGGTATATATGCTGACGACACCACGCTCTATATAACAGACACGACAGGAAAACAAATGAACACGTATCTAAAGAAATGGCAGAAGCACTAGAGGATGACCTCCGATCTGTAGTGGAATGGAGACATAAACAGATGGTCACATTCAATGCTGCCAAGACTAAACTCGTTTCCTTCAATAATTACAAGAAACCTTCTCTACCACCAATAGCAATGGCCAATGACTCTTTATCTGAAAGTACATCCTTTAAACTCCTCGGCCTAACGCTCTCGTTGGAACAATTACATCGGGAGTATCGCCAGGACCGCTGCGAAGAAGGTAGGTTCTCTCTACCGTGCTAGAAAGATACTAACCCCTGAAAGTATCTTATACCTCTATAAGGCCACCATTGTCCCATGTATGGAGTATTGTTGTCATATTTGGGCTGGTGCATCTATCACTAGTTTCTTGCTCCTAGACAAGGTTCAAAAAAGAGTTGCCAATCTGATAGGTCCGGAACTGTCATCTAAACTTCAGCCCCTGTCCCATCGACGAAATGTTGCATCCCTCTGCCTTTTCTACAAGTACTTTAATGGTAAATGCTCTGAAGAACTGCAAGTACTTGTGCCCCCGCGACGTAAAAATACCCCCGACAAACCCGACAAGCAGCTACACCCCACCCCTTCACAGTAGAGATCCCTAGATGTAAGAGAGCCTTCTACTGTAGTAGTTTCTTCCCCAGGACAGCTAGACTTTGGAATTCCCTGCCGGGTCCCTGCTTCCCCAACTGTACTGACATGCAGAAGTTCAAGTGCAACGTGAACCGACATCTTGCTGCCCAACTCCCTACACTACCCCTGATGCCCATGCCCCTGATAGTAGCCCCCTACAACTAAGTGGCAATATGCCTTGTTTGGGGTGAAAATGTAATAAAATAAAAAATGTTTCTACTTAATTTGTTTTGTTTCATCTCTCCCCCCCCTTCCCCATTATTTGCCTCAATTAATCAAAAGATTTCGTATCGTGTATTTTCCTTAATTTTACTTTTATTATTTTTTCCTTGTTGTTGTTGTTGTTGTTGTTGTTTTTTTTGTTTTGTTTTTTTTTTCGGGTTTTTTTTGTTTGTTTTTACTTCATTTACCTTTTTTCATCTTCCTCTCCCCCCACTATTTTTCTTAATTTCTTTTTTCCTTTTGTTTTTTCCTCTTTCATTTTGCTACTTTCCCTTTCTTTTTCTTTTCTTTTTTTTTTTTTTTAATTTTTTCTTCCTCCATCACCTGCCTTAATTTCATATCTTTTCCCCTTTCCTCCTCCTCCTGCTCCTCCTCATCCTTCTCCTCCATCTCCTCCTCATCTTCCGTCTTCTTTCTCTCCTTCTTTTGCTCTCTTTTTTCTTTCTTTTCATTACATTTCAATCTCTTCATCTTTTTAACACTTGATCGACGTTCGTGTTGACTTTATTGTGACCAGCTCGGCCATTTTGAAACACGAATCTCTACTTCATCTCAACCGATAATTAAATCCGGGAACTCTTTTCATAAATGACTCATAACTTACAAACGATTTGGGGTTTTATGACATATTAAACCGAGTTTCGTCCGAAATTGACTTCGTAGACGCCCAAATAGCCGAAACACTCAATTTGAAAAGGTAAAAATAAACGTTTTTCTGATCATGTTGGAAACACAGTCGCCATTTTTTTTATTTTCTTTCTGAAATAAATCTTGTCTTTACGTAAGAGTTGTCTCCCTATTACGATTATTTTTTTATCATTTTAATGTTATCTAATATATAAATGGCTATATGCCTGTCTGTCGGTCGGTCCATCTGTTTTTTTCTGTCTGTTTCCATATTTTCAAACTCTATCTCCCCTGAAACTAAAAGTCGCAGACCGGCACTAGGTTTCTTAAAAGATTGGATTTTTTACAGGTCGTTTTTTTATAGGTGTTTAGCCGGTTAAAATTATTTTTAAGTGGTCAATAATGGATAACAATTGCAAAAATCGGTAAACATTTTGTATGTTCATTTTAACTTATTTTTAATTTTTAATCACGTTGGTACAGTGGTAACGTCACCAGCTTTGAATACTTCGGTTTCGATTCTAGCTGATGGCACCGAAATACATTTTTTTTACCTTTGAAATAACGACTCTATAATAATATATATGAAATCTAGACAAATTAAAATTTAGCTCTAGACATTCCAAGGAAGAAAGGAAAATTATCTACAATGGCTGTAGCTAAACGAGTTTTTTAAATAGGATTCTTTGTAAAAGTTCGTTTACGTTAATACATAACGTGTACTTCTATTTTGTACCAGTGGGGAACAGGACACCTGACTTTGCCCGAGCGTAAAATACGCTTAAATATGATATTTTAATCAGTTCATATACGTGTCACGTTGGTACAGTGGTAACGCCATCAGCTTTGAATGCTTCGGTTTCGATTCTAGCTTATGGCACCTAAATATATTTTTTTACTTCTGAAATAACGACGCTATAATAATATATACGAAATCTGGGCAAATTAAAATATCATATTTAAGCGTATTTTACGCTCGAGTAAAGCCGGGCGTCTCGTCCCCCGCTTGTTCAAAATAGAAGTACGCGTTATGTATTAAAGTAAACGAACTTTTATAAAGAATCCTATTTAAAAACTCGTTTAGTTACAGCCATTGTCGATAATTTTCATTTCTTTCTTTGAATGTTTAAAGCTAAACGTAAATTTCATGAGTAGAGTTTCTTTGAAATCCAACCGTCTGTGAAACACAATACCGTAGGGATGCTTCCTTGCTGACTACCACATGGTCGTTTTCAAGTGCAATGAGATACAATTTTGGTTCAGCTGTCCTCTTAAATAATGAAATTGCATTCGCATTATTTCGATTCTTCGGACTACTGCTCTTATCCTGAGTGTTATATTCCCAACGTTTCGGTCAATACAACCGATTTTCTTCATGTGTATTTTGTTGAACTCGGGAATCTTTCTGTCGGACTCAGGGATCTTTCTTTCGGACTCAGGAATCTGCACGGAATTTGAAACACAACCTTTTTTTTTTAATCCGCGGGGATAGCATGCTCTCGTTCCATCAGCCATGACTGCGCAGACGTTCTAAGTAATTTCCAAATGTATTTTTGGATCACCCACACTGAAGATTGAACCTTCAATCTTCATGGATGAAATTCCAATCATGTCTCATTGTCTAGCTCATAACTCTTCAAAGATATAAAATCACTTGTGGATAGTAGTCCGTGGAGGTGTTAGTTACAGTTTGTTTAAATGCCGTGTGCCACATGTAACTGCGGAGTATGAGTTAAGAAGAAAAATGTTGTAATTTTGAAAGCATCGTTTCGTATGTAAAGAGAAAGATGGTTTGCAAAATAAATTTCAGAAGTTGATGAAGACTTTTTGAAGTCGAAAGCTCGTTTGTTTTTTTTTAAGATAAATGATTTGTTTTCAAGGAACAAAAATACAAGAAAAACACATCATTATTTGCCTGTCTAATTTCTATAATATAATTCAAATACGAAACAGTGTTTTCATAGTGCCAACATTTCTCTTTTTAACTAGCTTTAACTTATTACTCCGTTGTTGGACGTGCTCCAAGTTGGGAGAGAGAATCAGAAAGACCTTGATCATTGATGCTCTTCGAAGTGTTGTCATAGTCGGATGTGTCATCTGCATAAATGTGAATGATCTTAGAATGTGATTTTGGAAATAATTGATAAGAGTTTGGTTAGGCCCAGAATGAGTCTTGACGCACTTCGGTGTTGATATTGGGTGGAACGATACAATTGTCGCTTTAAAAAAAGACATTCCTTTTCCGTTTGATGAAACCCAGTTTTATTTATTTATAGACCATCTACTAGTTAGCTAGTTTTTTTACGCATCCAAAGAGCGATAGAAGCTTGCTATGTCTAAACGTGACACAATGTTCAACGAGCGAGATCGGAGAGGCGCCGTCGTACAACTCATGATCTCTACCGATCTAAGTCATAACAACAGGAACATTGCCAGCACCCTTAAAATACAAATCCGAACAGTTCAAAGATTGGGGTGGGCTCCTGGTGATGAAAACAAAGTTTCTGGCCACGGTTATGATCTTTGGTGTGGTTTCAAGTGAGAGCGACATCATTCCACTTCATATCTTCGAAATCGGCTTGAAAGTAAAACACCAAAGTGTACCTGGATGTGCTGAAGAATGTGGTTATCCTCTGGTGCAGTCAGGTGGTTGCTTGGTTACCTAAAGATAATCATCCAATAAGAAAACCGAAAAACTAATAGAGAATTAATTAAAATGAATGTTTAAAAGAATATGCAAATTAGCTAGATCTTTTGCTAGTGACTGCAATTCCGCGATCCATATATAACGAAGTTGTATTTTCTTTTTAAATAAACAGTAAAAAGGTTTGTTTTTTTCTTCTTCTTTAAGGCCAAGATCTTCCTTCGGGCTAAGATCTTTTTTCTCTTATCAAAGTGTAGTATCTGTTCCGGCAAATGCTGCACTTAAGATAATTTGTACCAGTCAATGGAGGGGAAACCCTCTATACTGGGACAATTATTATTTTTGGTAACCAGAGTGCCCCCTTTTTGCCTACTTTTAGGGGAGCTGGTTTTTACCTCACATTAAAAACGGCCTTGTGCCTAATTTGCTCAGTGGGGGAGCAAATAAATACCATCTGTTCCGGCAGATACTCCAATCGAAGACCATATGTGGGGACAACCCCACATATGAAATCATTGCTCTTGAGCAATCAGTTTTGGTCAATGTAGGGTAAACCCTTCATACCAATTGTCACCATCCAGTTCCCTCTCGGGGGAACTGGTCCCTCTCCCCTCACTCTCCACATTAAAAAGGGGGCCTTGTGCCCAAGTTGTTCAGTGGGGAAACAAATAAATTACTAAATGAATAGAAAAAAGTGTTTTAATAATAAATACCAATACACAAAAAAAAATTTAAAGGAGTATAGATATTACTTTTAAGCACGTAGTAATTATTAATTAAGAATTAATAAAAAAAAAAATAATAATATTTAAAAATAAAGTAAAAACAAAAGTAATACGTTCTGAAATGTAGGCGAAAAATGAAAACAAAGGGCAAATAACTCCTTTCCTATAAAAACGCTCAGGAAGCGAAAAAAAAAAGAAATTAATCGCTAATAAAAAAAATAAATAAATAAATAAAAATTCAACAATCTTATAGCATATATATAAATATATATATATTTTTATATATATATATATATATATATATATATATTTATATATATATATATATATATATATATATATATATATATATATATATATATATATATATATATATATATATATATATAGTGGGAATGGTAATTAATAAAAACTGAAAAAGTGCTCAATACTGTTGTAGAGAAAATATGCTTCATTTTTTTTTTATTACCGTATCTTTCTGTTGAGTTACATTATTGTTTCAGCTACCCGGCCGTTGTTTTGGCCATCTGTAGCTTCCTCAGACTTTTCCAGAAATGTAAAAGTCTGAGGTAGCTACAGACGGGCAAAGAAAACGGCCGGGTAGCTGAAACAATAATGTAACTTAACAGAAAGATAGGGTAATAAAAAATAAAACGTATATATTTACACACACACATATATATATATATATTTATATATTTACATATATATATAAATATATATATATTTATATATATATATTCATATATATATTTATATATATATATATTTATATTTATATATATATTTATATATATTTATATATATATATATATTTATATTTATATATATATATATATATATATATATATATATATATATATATATATATATATAAAGAGAGAAGGAGAGAAAAAGAAGGAAGAAGAAAGAAAGAAAGGAAGGAAGAAAGAAAAGGGTGTGTTGAGCCAAAAAGATAATGTAGTTTCTGTAGAAAATCCTTAAAAACAGATAACGTGTACTGCCAGTACACTGTACTGGTTATGAGAAAGAATACAACACAAACTCATGATCTCATTATAATTTTATTTCAACCCAAGAACGGACCTACTCAAACGAACCGAGATACTCAGATCTGCATCCGATTTACACAATGGAGAAAATTTACAACCAATATTTACATTTCTTTGAAAAATCAGTAAGAAATAAAGAAAACAAGGAGAGAGAAAAAAAGAAGAAAAATGATAATGTCGTTGTGAGGGGTAAAGGAGACGAGGAATCCAGATTAGTAAGAGGGAGGGAGCTGTCAGTGGTAGAAAGGCGGGGAGGCGGGAAAATATAGAGAGAACGGGAAAGGAGAAAAAGGGAGAAACAGAAAAAAAGAAAAAAAAAATGCAAAAAGGTGTGACTTCTCGTGGTTGCCACCGAACTGTTGCGATATTATCGTTCTATCGCGTGTTCCAGCAATTTCAAACGTACCTAATAACCTTAATTTTCATTTTTAATTTACAAGAGGTGTAGGAGTTCTCTTCAGATAATATCTTTTTTTAGTGTAGGATTTCTATTTTATTTGTACCCCGTGTATATCTCTGCATATTCGTCCATATATACATATATACATTGTTTTACACAGGAATCACCACTTATCAAAGCCCGAGGGCCACTCGAGGATAAGGGTTGATGGGTATACATTAGTCAATGTGATTATAGCGTAGTAAACATTAGTGAGAATTTTCTTAAGAGAATGGTTCATGAAGAACCTGCACACGTAGGACTTTAAGACGGCCATATTGTAGTCAGCTGGAAAGCAGGCTATCAGAAGAGAGTTTCACAGGCGTGCAAGAAGCTTTGTTCATGGAATCTGCATTTAGGTTTAGGCACAGGTAAAGAGTGTGGGAAATTATTGATAGTAGTTTTGGCTAGACGAGTGTTTTTCGTGAAAGTTTGGCGAGGGGGGGTTATAGATTGAAGCTCAGCTGACCATTTGCCATGAAAATGACGAGAAACCAGAGACGGGCTCGCAACGTCTCTTCTGTGGGAAAGAGGTTGCAGAGAAGAGAAAAGGGCATCCACCATTAAGCTACGAAGTCTACTTTGAACTCTATCAAGGCAGGATTAGCTGCTTCTAGCAGCTCTTGCCCAGATGTGGCAACAGTACTCCATCGTTGGCCGTACCTGGCTTTTATATAGGTAGAGAATTGCATCAGGGCGGAGATATCTACTGGAGCGGTAGGAGGATCCCACCATTTTTCCAGCGACCTTAGGAATGGATTTGATATACGTGTTCTATTTCAGGTCAGGAGTAAAAGTCAAGCATAGAAGCTTGTCAAAATATGAAGCCTCCCCAAGATGAAGGCCATTTATTTCAAGCGATGCCAGATTGGCATCAGAGCGTAGATGGTGTAGAGATAGGAGCTTGGTTTTAGATGCATTAAAAGTAACCAGCCACCTCTTTCCCGATTGTACTACGTGCTCAAGATCAAAGGAGAGAGAATCAAGGAGCCTTTGGTCGTTTGCAGTCTTAGATGTGCTACCATAGATTGACGTATCGTCAGCAAAAATATCTACGAATGATGCAAGGGTGTGATTTGGAAGATCATTTATGTATCCACACATAACCATACACATAGGTGTACATGCGGATATATGTTCGTATATATATATATATATATATATATATATATATATATATATATATATATACACGCATATATCCGCATATACGCATTACGTTTTAAAACCGATGATTCAGATGTAGACTCAAATTTCTGCCATGCACACACGCGCACCTCCCATATATACTAGTAAAGGAACGATTCCAATAATTTTACGATTCACATACAATTACCGATTCCGTACTAAATTCCCGATTCGCAGACCTATAGCCGCATGTTCCTCCTAGGAACATTCCTATATATATATATATATATATATATATATATATATATATATATATATATATATATATATATATACTAGCAGGGGTGCCCGGCGTTGCTCGGGTGTTTGGAGGTGTATGCTGTGCAAAAAAAGCAAAAAAAAACAAAAAAATGGTTAATTTTTTAAAACTTTGACCCCTATTATGACCCCTTAAAATTTATAGTTTCGGGCTCAAATCACTTTATTAAGTTAGATTCAGGTTCAAGGAACCTATATCTAAAATTTCAAGTGTCTTGACCCAAAATTGTCGGAGGAGTTTGGTAGAGTTCTGAAAGGTCAAATCGTTGAAATTTGACCCCTTAACAGCCAAATTTCTGGCTGACACCCGTCACATCGATTTTCCCAAATCTCAGTACCCGGTATTTCAAATTTCGAGTCTATAGACTAAAAATTGACAGAGTTATTGCGTAGGGAAATGTACACAGACAGACAGACACACAGACATGCAGACAGACAGACAGACAGACAGACACGTTCACTTTTATAGATATAATATATATATATATATATATATATATATATATATATATATATATATATATATATATATAGTTAAAATCTGTAGATTAAAATATATACAAATATATTCCAGTTAAGAATTTATAGATTTAAACATTGAATATATGGAGAAAAATGACATTTATTTCCTTAATCCATGAATTTTCAATAATGGCTCATTTTGTCTTAAAAATCCTTCAAAGGAAATCATATAGTATAATATAATATATTTTGAACTGCTCTTTCCATCTCAACAATCGAATTTCCAAAAAAATGAATAATAAAGAAATTACAATGGAAAAGGCATGCTTCGAGTTCTGGACCCTTATTGAGGTGGTGATTGAGGCTGAAGACGGCTACATTGAATTATGTCAGGTTTACTACATAATAAAGTTACCTGAATTGATTTTTTTGAGAAAAGTTTTAAAATAAAGTTGTGGTGTTGTTTTATTTAGGGCGACAATTTTAACTTGTACAGTGAAATGTGTGCAACACGGACTGAAGCAGACAATTGATCAATTTGATTGACAAATGGGTGATTTTACCGATTTTGATAACAATAAAAAGTATTGGCAGTGTTGAACATTCATTTAATCCCGAACAACTACGGGTCGCCTTGCTAGTAAAATAATTACTGCCAATCGATGACCCACAGTAAAACAATATGAAAATCGCTTCACTATGATCAGGGGAGAAGAATAGTGATTGCCCAAGATGGGTTGTCTCAACAATGACAACAAGTGCAGGTTCTGTTACACAGAAGTAGAGAGTGTGATCCTCCGGTATTTCAGTTGTAAGATTCTGCTAGGAGGATCGCTATTATACAATGCGACACAATGGGGCGCGTCAATCTCTTCACTGGACCATCTGTAAAAGTTGAATATCGGATACACGAGCAAGTTTTGGAAACATATGCTGAAAACAATAGTTGTAGCGTGACCGCCCCAGGGAGCGATACAGCTCCCATTTGTGGAGATTGAGACCCCCTAAACACTGAGTAAGGCCGGGTAATTATGCTGATATTAAGCATTATTAAGCGCCTTCTGTTAAGCATTATTGGGTGCCCGGGCAGCGGCGGGTAACCTTGCTGAAATGATGAATTTATTGTGTTTTTGTAAAGCAGACATATAATTTTTATTGTTTGAGAAAAAAATGACAAGAGATGTCATTTGAAAAGTTAGAACGAAATATAATTTCATTCTTGGCCTGACGAACCCCAGCTACAGGATGTCTGACTTTTTGAGTACGAGAGGTTAAAGTGTCAACCTTTCTGGGCGTATGAATGAATTTGTATTGTGGTCCCAGGTTCGCGGGCCTATGAAGGTTTGCAAGTTTTCACACACACAAAGAACCGGGAATTCCCCGAATGGACGTATCCAGTGGTGATTTGTCTGGGGAACAGCCTCCCCTAACTCATCACCTTCCAATATAGGCAAATGCCTGAGCCAGAAAGGAGTAGATTGGAGCCAAATCTCGAGACAAGAACACTCATCCAAGATAAAGCCACCCACCTTCCTTTCGTCACCGTCGCCAACGTAAAGTACGAAGAATAAGATTCCGGACTATTTTCTGATGTAACGAGATCGAACTGAACAATAGTATATATGTAAAACACCTGTAAATTTTGTGAATTAACTTTTTGTAGACTAGAAACTAGCTGCGTTTGTTTTATTTTGGCCTGAATGAAAAGCTAATTAATTTACAGTGGACGCCGGCATCAGGAACCGACAACGAGGCCTGCGGCCCGAAAGAATCTTGTAAAGCACTCCCGGGAGAGGATGATCACGCCCATTGTGACTTCGACGGAGTCAGAGGCAACATCTGGTGACCTGTGAACGGGGGATCTTACAAGTTGGAAATAAGTCGTACGCCATTCACTGTGACTATGCATTCCTACAGCTACGTACCCAAAAGGACAGAGCTAGTAGACCAAATATAGTCATATGGGACAAAAAGGAGAAAGAAGCAACCCTAGTAGAAGTTGGCGCCCGCAATGATGCTGAGGGGCAGATGATAACGAAATGCGAACGTTTTATTTACGACATGAAAAGAAACTGGAACTTTGAAAAGATCTCCATTATATTAGTAGTTATAGAGACAACCAGACTCGCGAAAAGGGACTTCGAAAATTATCTGGCGAATATACTCGGTGTACAATGTGCAAGAGAGATAGTAATAATTGCATTTAAAGGGGGCTATTAGAACTTTATAGGATATTTCGGTTGGAATATCTGAGATGGAGGATAAATGTTTGGCATTCGTAACGATTTTCCATCCCCAGCACAAAGAAAATGATAAGAAAATTGGAAGGGGAAAAAAAGAAGCGACGTGAGAATCTAATCTGTCGCAGACATTTAAGCATTTACTATTAACAAAGGGAATTCTTCACATGTGTTCGTTGGCTTTAGCAGAAAGGACATTTCACCGAGTAATTCGATCTACGGATTATTATAATAATCGAACAGATAAAACGACGGCCAACGGCGACAGAATGTTTATTTCGATTGGCTTTACTTATTGGGTTCGATTATAAGGCAAGAGTAGTGAAAAATAAACGAAGAAATCATTGAGAAAAGTGAATATTTAAAGCCATCCTCCTCTCTGATATCGAATTTCTTATATCTTGCTCCGGTCACCAATGCCATAAATGCTTCCATCAATTATAATTATCACGAATAGTTCGCTAGTGTCACTAACGGCGCCATTTTCTTCCATTTTTAGAACCGATCAATTCTCAACATCTATAGGATATCTAGACGTACACGTCTCTCGCCGGCACACAACGGCTATCGCTATTATTTTATTTTGATCGCATATGAAAATGTGTTTGATATTAATATGATGCTAGCGAGACCTGTGGAAATTCCACAGCGGACTCTTTCATATATAACATATTGATGTTGGCATTCTATGGATGGTCAGCCTAACTGGATACGACCTGATATTTATTGTAGCTCTTTTGCTAAAACTGATAAAAATAATTTATCTAAGCTACCAGGGATGCCTGGTGTAACTCCGTCGTAAAATACGATTAAAGATGATATTTTAAT
>NC_136513.1:83787204-83857204 GCF_053919585.1 Euprymna scolopes
GAACTGCAAACACTTGTACCTCCCCGGCGTAACTACCCCCGACAAACCCGACAAGCTACTAAGTCTCATCCCTTTACAGTAGAGATCCCTAGGTGCAAGAAAGCCTTTTACTCCAATAGTTTCTTCCCCAGAACTGCGGGTCTTTGGAACTCCCTTCCGGGATTCTGCTTTCCCAACTGCAACGATATGCAGAAGTTCAAGTGTAATGTCAACAAACATCTTTCTACTCATCTCCCTTCATAATGACTCCGCTAATTAAGTCCCTGATAGTAGCCCCCTGCTTCAAAGTGGCACTGTGCCTTGTTTGGGGTGAAAATTGAATAAAAAAATTTTTAAAAATACCATAATGATAGACTTACTCAAATTGAAACAGATTTTATAATGGAGAAAAAAGAAATAACTGCCTTACACACGACTAAAATGCTAGTTTTATTTTGATGTCTTTAACTGCCCCCCCCATATTTGCTAATGGGGAGACTTTGTTATTAAAGGACAAAGCTTTTATCAAATAATTTTCAATATTTATTTGTCAATTTAAATAAAATGAACATCGTTTCCGAAACGATCGTACAATCTATTGATTTTGTTTGTTTTCCTTTTGAAACTGATTTTTAATTCAAAATTATGAATGTTATGTTTTACTCAATATTAAAATAGCTCTATTATTTATCTATACCTATTGAGCTTATTATATATCGACAGTACAATGACCACTGTTTTCTTTTAATAGTATTAATACATTTACTGGTAGATTAAAATAAACTCTGCTCTTTAGACTCCAGGTCTAATTCTCTCAAACAATATATCTTACATATATATATATATATATATATATATATATATATATATATATTAAGTAATGTGATTGATAATTTAAAATTTGAAAATCAAATTATAATTAAATTAAATATCCGTTTCATAAGAAGGAACAACAACAAAATCAATTATCTGTACGATCGTTTCGGAAAACAATGCTTTTTATTGTGGTAGACATCAAGTTACGTACAATAATTACATATAGTTTTTTTTATAAGCAAGGTCTCCTCGTCAGCAAATTTTTAAGGGTTTTTATTAAATTTAAAAGACACCATAAATAAACCTAGCATTAAAAGTAAGGCAGATGTATCTTTTAATTTTTCGCTTTTTGAAATCAGGAACTATGGTTAAAATACTAATTTAGATGATGTTTGCTATAGCTTTTTACGTTATTGAATATATTATTTAATTATATTACATATATATACATATATATATTACATATATATATATATATATATATATTACAGTAGTATATATAATATATATAGTATATTTATATATATATATACTACTGTAATATGTACATATATGTATGTAATATATATATATATATATATATGCAGTAGTATATATATACTACTGTACTATATATGTGTGTGTAATATATATGCGTGTGTATCTCTGTGTGTATGTTCGTGTGTGTGTGTGTGTGTGTGTGTGTGTGTGTGTGTGTGTGTGTGTGTGTGTGTGTGTGTGTGTGTGTGTGTACAGAGAGACAGAATGTTAATATATGTTTACATGTAATAAATATATGAATCCCACGTATCCTCCTGCTAACGAGTCGGACGTACGTGAGTTTCCGTCATTCACGATAATTTATTAGATGACTTCACGCCGACAAGAATGAATTAATAGATAGAATCTGAGAAATGCAAGTGGGGGTCAAAGGTCAACCGTGTAAATAATTCCAAAAGGCGCCGCGAGCAAGTTGATTGCTGAGTGAGATTATGGGAGGATATTCGAACGGTGGTTTATTATATACTACACGGTGTTTAGAAATGCACTGCGTTTATGAGGTATCCAGAAATACTCGTTTCCCGTTTCGTCACAATAATAACCGCTAATTTATTTTACTTTGATTTCGTGCGAAAATCCGTTTCATAAGCCTAGTCTCTATTCTCTTCATCCAGATCTATCACCATCTAAATTATGTCAAACTCACCGTCATATCCATAGTGCGACATATATCCGCCGTCATCTACCGCCAATAAAACTCTGCAACAGTAAAAATAGTACAGAACATATGTTGCAATTTTTTATGCAAAATAGCATGGGAAATATATTTCTGGCCTTTTTGCCGCATTAGGTACAGTTTATTTTGTTTTTATTTTTTTGTTTTGTTTGTTGTTTTTTTTTTTGTCTTTATTTTACTTTAATTTCGTGCAAAAATCTGTTTGATATGACTGGTTTCTCTTTCTATCAACGTAAACATCATTTATTATTCTTTTTAACCAGACTTACCACTATGTCGAGCTCACATATCCATAGTGCCACATATGTCCTCCTCATATACATATATATATATACTAGCATGGGTACCCAGCGTTGCCTGGGTTGATAGGAAGTTCACAACAAAATTAAAAGAACGGATGAAAACATGTAAATATAATCGCCCAAAAAAGAAGTATGTGATACCCTCTCCACCAGATATTTCGGCGGGAGGGCGACAAAGAGAAGAAACTATTCTCCGGATATTGAACTGGAAATACTCCTCCAAAGAAAAGATAATTAAAAATAAATCATTACAACTTTTGTTTCAATGAAAATAGCAGTGAATGCCCGTGCGATCGCAAAAAAAAAAAGAAAAAACAAGATCTACCAAAAAGTAATTCCAAAAACAATTAAATGACATTTCTCGTCATTTTAGATTTCTAATGTAATCCTCCCCCCCCCCCGAAAAATTGAATTTGTCATATTTTGGGGTTCGTTCTGCTTATAAAATTGTTAGGTGAAAGTACAGAATGGTTTAATAAAATATTTATTAAATTTATCGTTATTTTATGTTTCAAATGTAATTCCCGCCCCCCACCACAAAACAAACTAAAAAATGTTGTATTTGTCATATTTTGTTCCCCCCCCCCCGGGTCGCCAAACTTGAAAAAAAATGTTAGAGATGACATGTCTAGTTGAACGCTTTGTGGCCAAACAGTGGGTGCTCATTTCACTTTAAATTTATATAGAAAAGTTATCCCCTACGCTAAAATGTTACATTTTTTTTCAAAATTTCTTCTTTCATATTATTTATAAAGACTGCTTAAACGTACCACTTTCTGGTCACCTAATAATTTCTTCATATCATAAAACAAATTAAGCTGTGATATTCCTTTCAGCACCCCCGAAAATTGGTGCTTTTTGTACTAAGAGATGCGTTCGTTTTTTCATCTCATAATTTAGGACGCTAATTATGCTGTTGGTAAGTTTACAAAAGCATACTTTTGTTTTTCGTTCTTTTTTCATTATACAACTTGTATAGTTGTGAACAGGTGCCTCTGCAGTTTAACATTTCACAAAACTTCTGTTTACATTATGAGGTGGTTAAGTAAACTACAGAAGCACCTGGTAAAAACTATACACATTCTATAATTGAATACCCACCTAAAAAAAATGAAAAGCAAAAATATATTTTTGGAAACCGAGCGCTCGTATAAGCTTACTGACACCATTATTTACGTCCTAAATTATGAAAAAATAAACGAATCTCTTAGTAAAAAAAACAGCGCCGGTTTTCAGTGGTGCTGAAAACGAATATCACAGTTAAATTTGTTTTATGATATGAAGAAATTATTAGGTGGTTAGAAAGTGGGTGCCCATTTTACGTTAAATGTATAGAGGAAAGTGATCCCTAACTTTTTGAAAAAGTAATTTTTCATATTATGAAAACTACTTATCTACCCCAAATTTAAATGTGATATTCGTTTTCAGCACCATCGAAAACCATTTAAAAATGTCGTCATTTTCAAGTTTTTTGAGGAGTTGGAAAGAAACTCTGCATTGACCATTTTTTCTAGGGGTTAAACGACGTTGGGTCACGTCGTAAAAATTGACCATTTTTAATTTAAAATATTAAATAAATTATACAGAAAATCTGTTTCGCAGGCAATTAAGCACACTTGCTATGGTATAATTATTATAATAAATCCTGGGCAACACCGATTAAATTTTATAAACAAAAAACAAAAAGAGCAGGGGATGATGGATTTCGTTCTCATGTGTCTCTGACTAACTCTGCCCTCGTGAGGATGCAAGTAAATGAGGACATTAGTTTTATTTTTCTCTAACAAATAAAAAAGGTTACTTACAAATTAAGAAGAAGCGAAAAAAAATCCTCCGAATTAAAAATAAAAACAAGGCCGATAGCCATTAGTCGCGTGCTCTCGTGTAATGAATGAATGCGTGAATATAGGATTGACATGAAATTCTTAAAGATAAACTAAAATGACCGAAAAATGGACTGAAATGACTCAAATAAATAAAAAGTAAATGACTTAGAATGACTTTAATGAACTTAAGGATGTATTGAATGACCTTAAGAATGACTTAAATGCTTAAAAAATAACTGGAATCCTTTAAAAATGTTTGAATGATCTGGAGAATGACTTGAATGGCTTTGAGACTGACTGGTTGTAAAGTGGGTGATCATTTTACATTAAATTAATACAGAAAAGTGATCCCCCACTTTATATAACAAATTTACAAACATAAGTACAGCATGTAGTAAGAACAGATAATACATTTTGATCTTGGCCAAAAGGCCAAGAAAAGGGTATTTATTTGCTCCCCCACCGATTTTTAAGGCCGATTTTTAATGTGAGGAGTAAAGGGGAAATGGGGACAAACTCCCCGGGGAGTAGGGGAGCGGTATAGAGAGTTGCCCCTACATTGACAAAGGTCTTATATGTGGGATTTCCCCCACATATGGTCTTTGCTGTCAGTATCTGCCGGAACAGATACTACACTTTGATCTTGGCCAAGAAAAGCTGTGTTTATTTGCTCCCCCACCGAGCAAATTAGGCACAAGGTCGATTTTTAATGTGAGGAGTGAAGGGGAAATGGATGCCAACTCCCCGGTGAGTAGGGGAACTGGATAGTGACAATTGGTATGAAGGGTTGCCCCTACATTGACCAAGGTCTTATATGTGGAGGAAACCCACATATGGTCTTTGCTTGCAGTATCTGCCGGACAGATGGTATTTATTTGCTCCCCCACCGAGCAAATTAGGCACAAGGCCAATCCTTAATGTGAGGAGTGAAGGGAGGGGGAAGGGAAAAAGGGGACCAGATCCCGAGAGGTGGGAAATGGGAGCCGGTCAAAGGTCAGGCATGTAGGGCTGCCCCCACATCTGGTCTTTGCTTGCAGTATCTGCCGGAACAGATGGTATTTATTTGCTCCCCACCCGAGCAAATTAGGCACAAGGCCGATTTTTAATGTGAGGAGTGAAGGGAGGGGGAAGGGAAAAAGGGGACCAGCTCCCGAGAGGAGGGAAATGGAAGCTGGTTAAAGGTCAAGCATGTGGGGTTGCCCCCACATCTGGTCTTTGCTAGTCATAGCTAGTCATAGCTTGCAGTATCTGCCGGAACAGATTCTACACTTTGATCTTGGCCAAAAGGCCAAAAAAAGCTTAAAAAGCTAAGAACAGCATCTATTAACAACAGACCTTTAATTTTAACCAAAAAGGCCAAGCACAAAAGTCTTACGGACAGCCCGACCGACCGACCGACCGACGGAGTGGCTTATAGAGTCGCTTGCACGCGGCTAAAAATAATAATTCAGCTTAGAATAATATTTCGAAATGAAAACAAAAACAGAAAATATTTAATAACGTAATTTTTCAATTAAACTATCACAGTTATTTCCCCTTTTGGTTTTCTGGTTTTGGGTTTGAAAATAAAACGGTTTCAGATTACAGATATATTAAGTTAACTTTAAATTTAAATAACCTAAAAACAAACGCCGGGCTGGTCAATATATGTGTCAATGACGTCAATTGGTTTATGGGTTACCAGGTCGAAAGTCCATAAAAGTGAGATGGTAAACAAAAACAAGGCAGAGACGCGGAGACGGGGAACAAAAGACAGACGACAAGGAACTGCCTGTCACGTTAGCAACCCACACCTCTCCCACCACCGCCGCATGGTGTCTATATGAATGTTTACTAAATAAACCAAGTCTGTTTTATAACAAAGTGTCTCGTTATTCATTGATAAATGAAATCAGCTGTCATTCCAATCACTAGAAAACACACTATCTCTCAGTCTATCGTGAATTGCAGGCTGGTGCTCCTATAGAAGTGTCTCTAGATATCTCACTAAGACTCTCCCTAAACGAACAACAACAATACAGAATATACGTCATCTTAATACCACCAGTATATAACATAATGTCGAGGTAATTATTTCAATAGATTTCATTTAATGTGATATGTTAATGACCGTAACTCAATAATGTAAAAGTGGTTTGAAGAATCCTATATATTGAAAGTACATATAGAATATAATGTCTCCGGTGACAGAAGTATCCTTACATGGGCATTAATATTCCATCACAAGGAGAGGTGTACACACACATGGCCTTTATATTTCTTTGGTCATTGGTAGTTGTACACGCAGACACACACACACACACACATACACACACACACACACACACACACACGAACGCTACTACTTTATATATATAGATATATAGAGAGAGAGTAAGGGGGAGATAGAGATCTAACATATCCATAGTGCCTCATATATATATATATAGAACATATCTTTATTGCCTCATTTATATATAGAAAATATATCCTCCTCATATCTATAATATAAAGCTGAATCTCTTTGTGTGTGTGTGTGTGTGTGTGTGTGTGTGTGTGTGTGTGTGTGTGTGTGTGTGTGTGTGTGTGTGTGTGTGTGTGTGTGTGTGTGTGTGTGGTTGACTATTTTAGAAAACTGATTGCATATAATGATAGAAGGTGTATCGAGACACAGGAATGAGTATGTTTGATCTGGCAGAACGGTGGTTCATTAAAATTGTGGGGTCTGCGTTCGCGCCTGGTCCACAAAGTATAGAAATTAAAAATTTAAAATTTAAAAAAAAACGTTTACAAGTGTTTTTGATATAGATGTACATAATAATACTTTGATAAGTATGTTTTAACTTAAATAGGGATGGTAAAATAAAATTGTGGGGTCTGCGTTCGCGCCTGGCCTCCACAGAATGAAAATAGGCACAAATTTTAATAAAGACTTTTCATATCTATCTGCGTAAGTATACTTTGATAATTATGTTTCAGTTTGAAGAAATATGGTATAATAAAATTATGGGGTGTTTGTTCGCACCTGACCTCCATAGAATGGAAATATGTCACAAAGTTTAACAAGGTTTTTTAAATATAGATCCAGAGAATATTGTGATAAGTGTTTCAGTGTGAACAGGTATGGTATAATAAATTATTGGGTTTATCTATTTTATTTTTACTTTCATCATATTTTGCTTTGGTTTTGTTACCCCCAAATTCAACCCACATTTACAACCCTTCGTTTTCATAACCTATCATACTTTCATAAATCAGAGTCCATTTTCTGTAGGCTGTTTGTGAACCCAGTCAACGACGGGTACTTTTGCTAGTATATATATCAGGGTGGGCCAAAATAAGGGTCCTGTCTTTAAATTTGAATAACTTCCACAAAATAAAAGTTAAACTCACCAAACTTTATGTGTGTGTAGACTGACCCTTCCGAGATTTTTTTGAAATAAACAAAACAAATTTTGGCCGAAAAACACTTCTTAAAACTTACATGAATTTTTGAATTTTTAAAAATAGGACCCTTATTTTGGCCCACCCTGTATCTCTCTCTCTCTCTCTCCCTCTCTCTCTCTCTCTCTCTCTCTCTCTCTCTCTCTCTATATATATATATATATATATATATATATATATATATATATATATATATACTATTCAAGAAAAATACTGAAGAAAACATTAAAATATAATAAAATTATCAGAAAAAAAATATATATGACGAAAATAAACAGCAACCTTATCGTAACCATTTGTATTCTCGTAATAATTTTTTAAGTGAAAAAATAAACAAGTTGTATTTTTCCACCGTTTCTTTATAGGGATAAGGCAAACAAAATTGAACAAAACAAATAATTTTTCCTGTCATCTTTTTTAGTAAAGTTTTTTTATTTAAAGCACTTCTTAATGTAAAGTAAACTTTTTTTTTTTTGTTATTATTTTTTCTTTTCGTGAACATTTTTTTTTTTTTTTATGTACGGTGTATCTCGGCAACCGATTTTAAAAATAAGATTAAATTAAGACAGCCGAGATATGCCCTTATGATTGGATAGACTTTTCTACGATCACATCGGACGATGTTAAAGTGGGGTGAGAAGAGACAGCGGATGTGGAAGAAAATCAACCGGATAGCTTTTCAATATATTGTTTAAGATGGTATTTATTTGCTCCCCCACTGAGCAAATTAGGCACAAGGCCGTTTTTAATGTGAGGTAAAAACCAGCTCCCCTAAAAGTAGGCAAAAAGGGGGCACTCTGGTTACCAAAAATAATAATTGTCCCAGTATAGAGGGTTTCCCCTCCATTGACTGGTACAAATTATCTTAAGTGCAGCATCTGCCGGAACAGATACTACACTTTGCTAAGATGGCGACAGAAAGACCATTATCAAATAAACTCAAAAAGAAAACTGTTGAGAAGCTTCTCGCTGGTCCCGTTGATCTTATTTTTTTTATTTAATATTTTCCCCAAATATCGTCTGCTCATTTTCAGCGCATTGATCGGTGTCTACGTTATACATGATGTCATTTTCTCAACCGGGTTGCTTTCCCATATATTGTTTTTAAGATGGGGACAAAGAGATCATTACAAAATTAGTCTCCGCATAAACTTATTGATTTTTTTCCAATATTTATCCCCAAAGATCTTCTGGCTCTTTGCCGTACATTAATCGGCGTCTTACGTCAGATTACAGTCAAACCCGAGCGCATGACGTCATGTTCCGAGCAAAGTCACGGTCCCCGAGATATAGAAGGCCTGTTAACTGAAAAATGCATGCAAGCAATGTAGGTAAGATTTGTCGAACTGTAACTGTCGATACTATATGGGGGCATTTTTAAAAAGAGCATTAAAACATGTTAAAAAAGAAAAGAAAGGAACCCAATTCGATTAATAATGGAACTGAACTTTATCTTCTATATATATAAAAGCCAAACGTCTGTGTGTATGTATGTTTGTTTGTAACGCTAAAACTTTTGAAAGACGGAACCAAACTTGACAAATTTGGTATCATATCAAAGCCCCATCACCCGGATGACAAATATCGAAATTTCACGTCAAACGGACCACTAGAAGTTGGTCAATTGATCAGTTATCTTCGAGGGGGGGCCCCAAAAAAACCTGTCATTATCTATATATATAAAAGACAAATGTTTGTTTGTAACGCTAAAACTTGAGATGAAAGATTCCTCTCCCCTAAGAATAAAACATATGTTCAATATCTGCTTTTGTTTTTTCATTGTTTATACGGTCCCGAGCAACGCCGGGTAGCCCTGCTAGTTCAATATAAAATATAAATATTATCTATGTAAAATAATATAATCTTAAAGCAATATACAATCTCATACTAATAAAACTGAATTATGCATTTAGGAAACAAGCAATTAAAAAACATAAAACACAAACAATTCTTGACCTTCGAGACAAGATCACAGTGTAGTATCTGTTCCGATGCTACAATTCACCTTTTCCGGCCGGTGGAGGAGAAATCCTTCATGAGTGAGGCAATTTTTATTTTTGTTCCTATCGAGTGCCCTTTATTGTGTAGCTGGATTTTCCCCACAAGTTTATATGTTGAAATATTTAAATAACTATTACATTTAATACAGAAATCACATTTATAGTTTCGGTTTTCTGTTCTTCTATGTTCATACTATAATGTGAACATTGGTTAAAAACTAAGAATATATAGTAAAAATCTACGATATTAAATCAGGGTGGTGGTAAATTTGGGAGGGGACATTATTATTATTATTATTATTATTATTATTATTATTATTATTATTATTTCACTCACTAGGAGTTGTCTCACAGGCCATCATCAGTGATCGCTCACTGGCAGTAACCTGCGGTATTCGCTGAAGACCGCGTGAGAAGTCTTCCCAGATTTTCAATATTCTCCACCTCTTGATCACTCGTGCAGATGATTGTACGTTATCGCAACAGTCGTTTGCCATTGATTTCTCGTTGGCATCGGCCATTGGCGTTTCCTTGGGTTTGGGTGACAAAATGTCCCCCAAAGTACCAGATTTGAACTACACACTTCCAGTGGAGATCTGATTAGTACTTTCCCATCTCAGACTTTCCATCCTCCCTGACTCTTCACAACTAGTTCATGTGGCGCCAGTCGATGTCATCTACAGTGTTTATTGGCATTTCACGGGGAGCATGAACCCTGCGTGACCGGGTTTAAATTTAATGGCTGCTTCCTGATGTTTTCTTTCACTTTCTTCGTATATATCTCATACACTTCTTTCTGTAATCGATATATATCGTACATATATATCGTATATATCTCATACACTTCTTTCTGTAATCGATATATATCGTATATATATCGTATATATCTCATACACTTCTTTCTGTAATCGATATATATCGTATATATATCGTATATATCTCATACACTTCTTTCTGTAATCGATATATATCGTATATATATCGTATATATCTCATACACTTCTTGCTGTAATCGAGCGTGTATTTATTTTATTTTTCGATTTTTTTTTATTTCTTTAATAAAATTTGATTCATATATTTATTTCGTATTTGTTTTTATTTTATTTTCATTTCATTTTAATTTATTTTTATTATTATATTTCCCACATTAAATATTTTTTTTTAATTTTGTAACATTTATTTTTTTATACATATTCAGATAATGCTTTTGCCCTCTTCGAGTTTTGACAATTTTGACAACAGAGTGTCGAGTCGTGGGGATAAAAAATTTGGACAACAGAGTGTTGAGTTGTAGAGTTGGAAGTTTTGACAACAGAGTGTTGAGTTGTGGAGTTGTAAGTTTTGACAATAGAGTGCCAAGTTTTTGAGTTTTGACAACAGACACTGGAAGTGTATAGTTCAAATCTGGTACTTTGGGGGTCACCCGAGAAATTGTTAGCGCAAAAGGTCAACCTTCTGTTACTGTAAACATTTAACTTTGTTATTTTAAACATTTCATTATTTATTTCAAATATTTGATTTTTCAGTATTGTTACACTTGATTTCAACTGCCTTTTTTATTATTTATTCAAACATTAAATCAAGTTAAATCAAATTAAATCAAATTAAGTCAAATTAGCAAGGCACTTGACCTTCTACCTTCGCAGCGTCTCAATCTGCGTCAAGTATTCGTCCTGTTACCAGCTTCGTCTATATAAATCAAGAAACAAAGCTGATCTCTGTGGTGCATATTACAATCCCTAAATACATGTATTTGAGCACTTGGGTTTAAAAGAATACGGCATTAATACTATCCGAGACATAGTCAAGCAGGGTAATTCTTTAGGCTGAAGGACAGCGGTTGCTGATGTATAACTATTGCAGTGTTGTAAGGTTCAATTAAATCACATGTAGACCATATCGTCTGATTCTAGAAAATGCACAGAAGAGATGTTGCGAATCTATTTCTGCTCTATCGTGGAAGCTGCTCGACTGAGCTCTAATCTATGGTTCTTCTGTATAACGTTTCAAACAAATACTCATTTAGCTACAAAAATATTCAACAATTTCCTTTACTCTTTATCTGTGCCTAAAGCTAAACGTAAATTCCATGAGCAGAGTTTCTTTCCTAAAACTGATTGTCTGTGTAACAAGATACCGTGAGGTTACGTCTTGACTGACGATAACTTGTTCGTTGTCAAGTCCAATGTAAATAAGTTTTCGTTGACCTGTCCTCTTACATAACTAAGCCCTACACAAGTTCCACCATCACTGATCATCACGGATTGTTCTCACCAAGTAACTAACGCGTACTAACCCTTATCCTTGAATAATCTCATGATAATCTCAGTCGGTGGAATGGCTACCACAAGACCGAGTAGATAGTAAACCTCAGGTTTTTACATCTCTTTCTCATTGGTGAATGCCTTAATGAAAACTGAGGATGAATCCTCCCAGTAGAATAAATGCGACTCCAGATACCAACATGGAAATGTCTACGTCTCGGCACCATACATACATATTCTGTTCTATATAAAAAAAAAATAAATAATGATATATACATTTAAATCTAAGAAAAAGGTGAAACCCAGTTAAATACCGTCTAGAATCGACGAAATAATAAAAGTCGACACAAAAGAACTATTGGCCGCCATTTTTATACAAAATGGCCGATAAGATCGTCTGTATCATTCGTGGCTTCTACACTTATTATATTCACATCTTTTATTAGACGGGTTAAGTTACACTCATATTGGCCGACTTTGTCCGCCATTTTTAAAGTCGGAGTCGCGTTATCAATAGTACCCGCCTCTTCAAACAAAACACTCAGTTTCTGCTGATTAACTGTCGCGACATTCCCTTTGGCGAAAAAACCTTTGATTGCGGAACCTTTTGAAGAGATTACATTTTTTAAAAAGTGCTATTCTAGAGAAATGGCGGAATTATTCGTCACGAAATACGAATAACCTTTCATCAAGGGGAGGTAATCTAAATAACTCTAAAGACATCATTCGACTGTTCAATGTATTCCGTCTTTTCAAGCACGGAAATATTTTTGATTAGTTAAAGCAGACGATAATAAAAATGAAGACATTTTCATATATGATGGCAATGATGTTACAAACTTACGCGCGACATGCTAATGTAAATGCTATTTCAAATTGGACGCGGAAAATGCTATTTTAAACTTAGATGTGGCAGACTAACGAAAGTGTTATTTCAAATTTAAGCACAATGGACATTCTAACGAAAATGTTATTTCACATTTAAGCACAATGGACATTCTAACGAAAATGTTATTTCACATTTAAGCACAATGGACAAACTAACGAAAATGTTATTTCACATTTTAGCACAATGGACAAACTAACGAAAATGTTATTTCAAATTTAAGCACAATGGACAAACTAACGAGAATGTTATTTCACATTTAAACACAATGGACATTCTAACGAAAATGTTATTTCACATTTAAGCACAATGGACAAACTAACGAAAATGTTATTTCACATTTAAGCACAATGGACATTCTAACGAAAATGTTATTTCACATTTAAGCACAATGGACAAACTAACGAAAATGTTATTTCAAATTTAAGCACAATGGACAAACTAACGAAAATGTTATTTCACATTTAAGCACAATGGACAAACTAACGAAAATGCTATTTCAAATTTAAGCACAATGGATAAACTGAGTAAATTGCTATTCATTATGCTGGTTGATGATCAACTCTTAAGCAGATCTAGTATTAAATTTTACACATTAAAAATCATTAATTGTAAATAATATAAAAATAATCCCACCATGAAGTCCATAGTTAACCTTCCACCAATTAACGCAATTAAATAACCGCCCAATCTTTCAGCCATTCTCACCCGCTCACGAAAACACACACACGACACATAACAACATGGTAATTAAAGATTTAATAAACCGCGATGCCTTATATGCACACAAATAAAGACCACACCCCTGTTAAACGTACCCGAAACTAACATTCATATAAAACCACTGCATTTAACATGTGACAGTTCAAATGTAATATATGGTATATATTGCTCCAGTTGTAACAATGGAGTATATATTGGAGAAACTCTGATGCCTTTTCGAATCCACCTAAACAATCATAAAACAATCAGACAAAAATCCCCCCCCACTAGCAAGCCACTTCCATTTACCTGGCCGCACACTTGACAATGTTGGATGCCTCTTTATAGACTCTTATTTCCCCTCAACGAAACTAAAAGAAATCCAATTGATCCTCCAATTCAACACACAGAAGGTCTTGGCCCTCTGAAATCATATAAGTATTTAAAAAGAATTAATTTACATGATTACATACACCCACATGTATGTATATACGTATGTGTAAACTTGTCTTTTTCTATTTTGATTTCAATATTTATATTATATCTTTTATTTTTATCAACAGACGCATATATCATTTTCATTTGATTTTTTAATTATTATTATTATTATTATTATTATTATTATTCATAATAATAATTATAATAATAATAATTTTCGGTATACTTAATCTTCAATTTGCACTATTTTTATTGTTATGGTTACTATATTATTACTCATATTTAATACAGTTTCGCCTGGGTACTCGACCATATTTCGTTCCAGATGTTTGTTCGAACACCGAAATGTTTGCCAACCGAAACGACATTTCCCTTTTAAATTAACTGAAATAGAATTAATCGGTTCCAGAGTTTAAAAGTCCCTTTTTATCTGTAAACTTTGGGGATTTTATACATTTAACGGTAAAAAAAATGTCCATTTATTCTTTGTTGTTTAAATAATCGGTTTAGCGTCGTGCAAAATTTTCAGAAACAAAATTTTCTTTCGCGCAATTAATTACTGTCGTTCCGAAATACGTCCGCTTTGTCCGTCGTATTGAAATCTACTGACTTTTTTTCTTTTCTTAATTTTTGAACGTCTCAAAGTTCTTTGTCGTCCAACGCAAAACAGGGGTCGACCAATCGAATTGCGTTGTTCTGGTGCCACACTGATTTGCTAAAAATAGCTCAGACATCGTCTAGACTTTCGAAGGAGTTGCGATGATGCTGTCCTAAATATAACTCTTTTTGCGAAATTCGGACTCACGTGGCGACGCCATCGGAATGGGGTTGGTTCGTCACACTACACTTCAAAAGTATCACGACCAGTATGAATTGCAACGTTCCATTGTGGAACACCACTGCTTGTTTACATTCAGAGCGAAGCCGGCAGTTCGAACTCCGAAATTTCGTTCGACTACCAAGGCAAGAAAAATCTCTAACTTTTCGTTTGAACACCGAGTTGTTCGATCACCGGAACGTACGACAACCGAGATATTAATATATATATATGTGTGTGTGTGTGTGTGTGTGTGTGTGTGTGTGTGTGTGTGTGTGTGTGCGTGCGTGTGTGTGTGTGTGTGTGTGTGTGTGCGTGCGTGCGTGTGTGTGTGTGTGTGTGTGTGTGTGCATTTCATTTTCAATCTAGCCAAAATGGAAGCATTATTTTGACTGTCTTCAGATTTTTAAACCCCAATTTTTGACGTTTTTTTTTCAACTTGGACTACTGAGGCAAGCACCTGTTGTTGTTCATTTACATTTGCAACTGATAACCTCCATTACACTGGACTCTTTCTTTATATACGGTTGGTTGTTTTTGTCTTTAATGCTGAACTCTGAATGAACTGTTTGCATAAACTGTTTTCCATATTTATATTCTTATTTTTATTTTAAGTATTGTGACTAAAACCCATAAAACTTTTAGTTTAATTAGAATTGCTCATATTTAGCGTGACTATTTAGTTATCTTGCTAACAGTTTTTTTCCTGTGATGAGAAGAATTAGCATTCTTTGAAGCTCCGCAGATTAAGGAGTAATGGTAAGACGTCAGATTTTCTTTCACTTTCTTTTCCGCCTTCGCGTCATGGGTTCGAGCCTGCCTACAATCACCTTTTTTTATTTGCTCAGCGCACACCTCATAACACCCAGGCAACGCCGGGCACTCAGGCTTGTATAATAATAAGTATGAAAGATGCATTAATTAAAATATTGTATTTAAGCGTATTTTATGACCCGGCAATGCCGGGCAGCCTGCAAGTGTATATATATGTGTTTATATGTGTGTGTGTGTGTATATATATATTGTGTGTATATGCTAGCATATATATATGTATATATATATATACACTTGTGCCCGATATTATTCATACCCCTCGGATCTTTGAGATTTCTATAAGAATATTGCTCAAACCAGAAGGTAGACAATATTAAAGGGATTTCAAACAATAAATCAAGCATAAGCATTTAATTTAAACTCAACAAATAAATAAATTATGCAAGTTTGAAACATTATACAAAGAAAAACAATAATGGCACTAGTTCAAAATTATTCATACCTCTCTTACTAATAGTCAATAGCATGCCCTTTATTCTTAATAACTGCCTGTAACCGTTTTGGATATTTATCAACAAGGTTTTTACAAGCATCAACACTGATTTTTGACCATTCTTCAATGCAGTAGTTCTCCAAATCCCTCAAATTTCTATGTTTCCGCTTTTTAACCTCAGTTTTCAATATGTGCCAGAGGTTTTCGATAGGGTTCAGGTCGGGACTCTGGCTAGGCCATTCCAAAATATTAATTTGATTATCCTCAAACCATTTCTTGACTATTTTGGCAGTATGTTTTGGATCATTATCCTGTTGAAGGACCCAGTTTGGTCCTAAATGGAGCTTCTCCGCATCCTGTCTAATGTTTTTCTGGAGTATCTCCAAATATTGCTCCTTCTTCATGGTTCCATCTATCTTGACCAAACTACCTGGACCACTAGCCGAAAAGGAGCCCCAAAACATTAGGCTACCACCACCATGTTTCACCGTGGGTATGGTGTTCTTTGGGTTGTAAGCTTCTCCTTTCTTCCTTCAAACGTAAGAAGCATCCATATGGCCAAACAATTCAATTTTTGTTTCGTCAGTCCACAAAATACTTGAGAAAACGGACTCTGGAGAATTCACATGGGTCCTAGCAAACTTTAGACGTGCTGCAAGGTGTTTTCCGGTGTGCAATGGAGTCCTTCTTGGTCTTCTTCCTTTCAGACCATTTTCATGCAGAGTCCTTTGCAATGTTTGCCTTGATATTTTTATGCCAGAAGACTCCAGATTTTCTAAAATGTCCTTATTAGTGGTGGTTGGATTTGCATTAACACTTCTTACAATATTCCTGGTGGCTCTAGCAGACAGTTTCCTTTTCCTTCCTCTACCAATCAAGTTGTTTGTTGTGTGGTGGCTCTGGAATTTTTTGATGATGCTCTGTACTGTTGCTGTAGAGACCTCAAATTTCTTGGAAATTGACTTGTAACCTAAACCATCCTTATGTGAATTCACAATTTTAGTCCTAAGATCATTACTAAGCTCTTTTTTCTTCCCCATTCTAATAATTTTTATTCTTTTATTGGTTTTCAGTTGATATCATTTTAATTTCTGAAAAATGCAAAAAACGAAATGAAATTAATCAAAGGTTGTATAAAAGCATTCAAAATAAGAATCAAACAGAAAACAAACAGTCAGAAACTCGATTAATACTGAAAAAATAAGGGGGTATGATTATTTTTGAACATTGCAGATTTTATAAATAGCTGTATATTTCTTTTATTACAAGTATCCCGAGATTTTAAAATGACGAAAATGATCAGAAGAGGTTTATTAAGAATATGTATCAATATGGACGTAAACAATAAATTCTTACAAAAGTTACACCAAATAAACTCAATTTTCAAGGGGGGTATGAATAATATCGGGCACAAGTGTATATATATATATATATATATATATGAGTGTGTGTGCGTATGTGTGTTTATGTATGTATATATAATGACTGTAATGTTGGTTGTTTGCTTGCTTGATTTGTTTGAATTATCATATGTATTTACGCGTTTATATGCATGTATGTGTTTATGTATGGTATATATGTATATATATATATGTACATTAATACATATATATATATATATATATATATATGTGTGTGTGTGTGTGTGTGTGTGTGTTAGTATCAATATACACTTATAGATGTATGTGTAAGCTAAACTATTAGACTAGTTAAAATATTAATTATTATTATTGGCTCACATGGAGCTTTCACACAAGTCAGAATTTATTTGGAGACCTGTGGTATTCTCTGGAAGCTGAGTGACAACTAGTCTCCCCAGACGTCCAGCTCTCTCCATCTCCTTCGATAGCATTTGCAAATAAATTTGCGTCATCGCAACAGCCCCATACTATTGATTTCTCGCTAGTAGTGGCCATTGGTTTATACTGGAATTTGAGTCGCACTAAGCCTCCCGCGATCCCAGTTATCTTCGTGCTTGTCCAGCGGAGGTCTGGCCAGCGCTCTCTCCTCGGTCTTTCCATCCTCCTTGACCCTTCTCGGCTCTTTGGTATCACAATATTATTATTATTATTTGGTATCACAATATTATTATTATTATTATTATTATTATTATTATTATTATTATTATTTATCTATTTATATGGAGTGTGTAATATGAATGTTTTTGTGATGTGTATATGTATATTTCTGTGTGTCATATACATATATGTATTTTGTGTGTAATATGCATGTGTAAGTATGCAAAATATATGCACATGTATGCCATATATAATATGTATATATAAATATATATATATATATATATATATACTATATATGTGTGTAATATATAAACATGTATGTGATATATAGTATGTACATATAAATGTATAAATATAGTATTGTGTTTAATATTAATCTGTGTATATATTTGTATAATATATACAAATGTATATGTATGTACATTTAATACATACATGTGTGAAACATGCGTGCATGTATGTATGTGTTTTAGTAATATATGCAAACGTGTATGCAATATATATATATGTGTTAATGTGTATGTCTTTGTGCTACTTTGCATGCTCATATATATATACATATATATATGTGTGTGTGTGTGTGTGTGTGTGTGTGTGTGTGTGTGTGTGTGTGTGTGTGTGTGTGTATACTAGCAGGTCGCCCGGCATTGCCCGGTCGTACAATCCGCTTAAATATGATATTTTGATTAATACAGATTCTTTATTTATTATTATATTATATTGGACTCAATACATAGTAATGATTTAAAAAAAATTTTTTTTTTTATTACTCGTGCGCCACCACAAAGAGAGAGGGAAGGAGAAAGAGAGAGAAACAGAGAAATATACCGCGATAGATAGATAGATAGATAGATAGATAGATAGATAGATAGATAGATAGATAGATAGATGAAATATTCATTTTGAAGTAAGATTCATACCGGAATAGATAGATAGATGGAGAGAGAGGGGATAGATAGATAGATAGATAGATAGATAGATAGATAGATACTGGAATATATATACACACACACACGCACATATATATATATATATATATATATATATATATATATATATATATATACGTATATATATACAAAGATAGATAGATAGATAGATAGATAGATAGATAGATAGATAGATAGATAGATAGATAGATGGATAGAAATATTCATTTTGAGTGAGATTCATATCTAACATTTCCTTCAATGTATTGGAGGGTCGGCAGAAGATTTTTTTATAAAGTCTATAAAAATGTACATCAAAGCTTATAAAAATTAAATATTTTATTTTTATTACATTTCATTTTTTTATTTTTGTTTTGTTTTTGTTTTGTTTTTTTGTGTTTTTGCTTTAAATTTTTTATTTTTTCTAATGTGTTTATCATGAAGTTTCTTCAACATCTAAGAAACTGAAATCGTCTTTAAACATTCACTCGATTTCGATTTTTCAGTCCAGAAAAAAATCTACATCATAGAAAATCTAAAAACAGTCACATCGTTGTTTTGTTCTTTGTCTGTTTTTTATTTCCTTTTTGTGTTATTCTTTTTGTTTTTTGGGGGGGTTGTTTTTAATTTTTTAGTATTTTTGTATTTTTGTTGTTCTCTAAGTTTCTCTAAAAAGAAAAACTGCTGATCATCGAATTTCCTAATCAAAAGGTCGCTGATGCAAGCAAAAAATCATTAAAATATCTCCAGTCTGTTTTTTTTTTCTTTGCACTATAACAAAAAACACTAGAAAACAATGTGACCCATTGAGTCACCCACTGAGTTCGGATCTAAATCCGAAGAAAGTAGTTTTTATATCTAGTCAAATATTTAATGAAAAGATAAAAAGATAAGATAAAAAATTAGTCTCTTTTTTCTTGATATACACGCCAGCACACACACACGCACACACACACACACGTATATATATATATATATATATATATATATATATATATATATATATATATATATATATATATATATATATATATGCATATTTTAGGTGCAAGTCATTATTCAAACACGTCTGATTGAACACGACGGAGTTATTCTTTTTTCGTATCTTTCTGGATATCTTTTTCAATTGCCGAGCGGTCTTTTTAATTTCGGCAGGCACGTTATATAAAATGGCGCCCAAAAGTTATTGTTCGGCCATATTCTTCTCAAGTGCTTTCTATCGGTGCATCCGATTATCATCAGGGGCAACTGTTATTAAAACGACCGCTCGGCAAATGGAAAAGATCCTGTCTTGCTCGGGGATTGCTTTGATGCCATTTTTATGTTTATTTTGGTAATTCCAATATTTCTTTTTGTTTGTTTTTTGTTTTGTTTTTTGTTTGTTTGTTTGTTTTTGTTTTTAATCCTAAAATTATTTTAGTAAATTTCGGTTATATTGACACCTTACTGATCAACGTAGCCCACCACACAGTGGATGCAACGTGCCAGCAACAATCCAATTTATCTGATTTGTCCCCTTAGCTGCTATTCTTCCAACTCAAAACCAAATACTTTTGGATCCATGCTTTTTTGAACCGCATGCGAAAGAAACCACAGGATCAACATCGACTATCTATTCGTTGTAAGGATTTGTGGTTGTCTCTGTATAATTCTACAATTAGTCAACTGTGTCGAAAAATTTCTTGCCGGGCATAATAATGGTGGCTGGTTGTTGGGGTCTATTTTTTGTTAAACCGACATGTAAGAACATCTGAATCACATTTTCACTAAATATGTGTGTAGACTGTTTTGCAATTTCTTCAGGATCAGTTGGTTGTTCACTGGACGTTCAAAAACAGTAACATAAGTTACTTTTGCACTGCTAAAAAACACGTAAATTTTCAAGTCTTTTAAAATTATTTGCAGGTAATGAAAAAAAAATTAATAAATTTACGCGTGGAATTTTAACCTTCAGACAATGTCTTGCAAGAAAAAAAAATTAATAAATTTACGCGTGGAATTTTAACCTTCAGACAATGTCTTGCAAGAAAACAAACACGCTATCAACTTACCCACAGTAGAATTTTCACGACCCGTTGTTCTATGATTGTTGCTAAGCGACGACTGGTGCTAAGCGACGACATGGAAAAAATGGCTTTACCGATGATAGATAAATTAAAATAACGGTTTCGATTATCGATTATCGGTAATTATCGGGGGGTATTCTGAGACAAAACTTAACTAAAATCACTCCCAGACTTATACACTAAAGTTCTGTCAATTTTAAAGAAAATCTGTTCAGCCGTTTCGGAGGAACAAACTCACACACACACAGACAAAGTTGTATTTATATATATATATATATATATATATATATATATATATATATATATATATATATAGTGTATATAGTATATATATATAGTGTATATAGTATATATATATAGTGTATATAGTATATATATATAGTGTATATAGTATATATATAGTGTATATAGTATATATATAGTGTATATAGTATATATATATAATGTATATAGTATATATATAGTGTATATAGTATATATATATATATATATAGTGTATATAGTATATATATAGTGTATATAGTATATATATAGTGTATATAGTATATATATAGTGTATATAGTATGTATATATATAGTGCATATAGTATATATATAGTGTATATAGTGTATATATAGTATATATATATATAGTATATAGTATATATAGTATATATATAGTATATAGTGTATATATACCAACAGACCGCCTAATGTTGCCCGATCGTAAAATATGCTTAAATATGATATTTTAATTTATGTAGATATCGTATAGATTATAGAGTCAATTCTCTATCGATAATTATATTGTACCCAACATAGTAATATCAAAAGTAAAACAAAGATATGACTTGGGTGCCATCAGCTAAAACTGGAACCGAAGCATATAGCTCTCCAGTCCTATCCGTTACTTAAATCCATACGTTTACGAGAATTGCAAAAAAATAACCTAAAACTGTTCTCCATTTGGTGGTGGACGAAAGTAACAGGTTTAGTCGACTTATTTCTGCCATTTTTCAATTTTGAACCATTAGCAGCTATTTTTACCGGATAAGAGACGAATCGAATTTGTTGCACGGGTCCAAATTTTCTTTATATCAAGTTTTAAGTTTATAGACTAAAAATTCAGAGAATAATTTGTTAGAGATATATCCGTGTGCTAGAACGTTTTCATCCTAAATACTACGCAATTACATGCAATTATGCACAATATAGAAAATATGCATAAATATTTGAATGAATGACGCCCCTCCATGTGATTAATAGACTATCTCATGACGTCACTTCCGTTGGTTACGTCAGTTCCGGTATCGAGCCCGGCAGTCAGAGATTGGCACGTGGCCAAGGAGGTCGTGTGCAAATGGTATTGCTCAACCCGCTTTTGCCTGTGGAAATTTCACAGGAGACTCATTTATATGTAATATATAAATGTTGGCATTCTGTAGATGTTCAGTGTAAATGGAGATGATCTGATATTATTGTAGCTTTTTTGTTAAAACTGCAAAAGTATTTATCTAAGCTAGCACGAACGCCCGGTAAAGCCAGGTCGTAAAGTACGGTTAAATATGATATTTTAATTCTTGCAAATTTCGAATATTTTATTATAGAGTTAATGTTCTATGGATTTTTATATGTTATAAAGTTGCGATTTCAAAAATAAAAAAAACACATCCATATGGTGCATTAGCTTGAATCGAAAGCGAAATAAAATAAAAACTTATTAAATATATATATATATATATATATATATATATATATATATATATATATATATATATATATATATATAACTTGAGTTCCTTAAGCCATAACCGAAACCGAAACTAAAACTTATGAAGAATTCTTGATAAAATTATTTATAAAAAAATAGATGATTTAATTACCAAATTACCAAATAGTCGTAACCGAAACCAAAACTCATGAAAAATTCTTGGTAAAATTATTTATGACAAGAAATAGAAGAACATAACAATTAAACGACCCGGATATAAGCCTGACACACAAACGAACACACACGCTATCGTATTAATATATAGATAATATATATAATAATCCCACTCTCTCTCTGTGCTTAAAATCATAACACGATCAGCCGGTCACTGGTGTGCGACCGACCCACGTGTTACACTAAATGTCTTAGAAACGACTCCATGATGATGTGACGATGGGTAAGTCAATAGGGTCTGAGTATCAAGTGGAAAGCATACTTGAGATGTTGGGTGTGGGTGCGTTGCTCATTTATTCCCTCAAGGTGTCTTCACTCTGGTGGCATTCTTGTTGGAACCTTTCTTGTCCTCAGGACCGCTTCATTCTTTAATGCAAACATTTATGGCGGACACAAAAACGACGCATGACAAAAAATGCACGTAATATATGAGAAATATAATTAACTATTTATTTTATAAAATGTATATTATATATATATATATATATATATATATATATATATATATATATATATATATATATATTGTATGTCAGGTCATGTCATATATGCTACTGGTACCATGTAACTCAGTACTACCTGCCTCATGATCGGGTCACCGGCGACTAACTGATTCCCCCACCAGACTTGTTTGGTGAGGAGTGTGGCTAGTCTCCCTGAAGGATTAAAAAGCAGACCTTCCAAAGGGCGAATGAACCCTTTTTCGGGGTCAATGGCCAACTAGCACCGTGTGTGTTTGTGTGCATGTATGCGTGTGTTGGGGTGGAGAAGGCTCCTGTAAGCCGTGGTGAAGGCAACCTTTCTAGGAGAAGCAAATCTCTGATTTAAAAAACCATAAAGCGGGAGACCAGTACCCGCATTAAGCTGGTCTGCAGTTAAACTTGTTACTGGCTATCTTGCTCTTGCTTGTTGCTGGATCTCAACATTTTGAACCGAGAGAGAGACTTAGCAGTCGTACAAAGCTAAGACTCTGTAACATCATCTGGCATTTTTTCTAGTAAAATGATCCTGTGGCGATGGAAAAGTTGTGACGTGTGGAGGCTTGAAATGCTGGAAGCATGTAATAATTGATCTCAATGACCGTCTTCAGTGTCATGTCTGCTTGAGTGTGTGAATTCACCGGTAGGACTAAAAAAAAAGTCATTTTTGGGCTCATGGACTTTAAGTATCTGAGGGAGTGGCGCTCGTCTTACAAGACGTTGCAATCATCATATATATATATGTTACAATATTAACATATAATTTACAGATCATACAATTGATTTACGCGATTACTTCTGTAAAACTAAGTAACTAATCTTAACTAGTGTTGAGGGAGAGGGGATGGCGCTCCTCCTTTACGGAAAGACAAAAATATGTGTCTTACCCCATGCTGTCCGGACGAAAAACTGAGCGAAAAAAAGGAAAGGAATTATGGGATTGCATTCTGGTTGCCTATGTATCCCTCCGCCTACGGCCAAATCACCTCCTGGCACGCAGGAGTGGGGTGTTAACAACTACAAAAACTGGGGCACTGAGATATAGGGCCACAAAATAAATCCTAACACGCTACGAAAATTATTAATCTCCCGCACCGCTGTGGTCCCTTTCTACGGTCCTAAAGGAACCTTATACATGAATGCATAAGTTCGGTCATCATAGCAATGCAGTTTGCAGTCCACTTTGATCCATTCGGGCGCGATGTTAAAAAAATAGGAGTCATTACTTTTGGAACACCCTTTGTATATAGTAAATATATAAAATCAATTAATACATATGAAAATATTTATCAATTCGTATACAGTAGAACCGCGTGATACGGCATAAAAAAAATCAATAACAACATACAGTACAGTATATAATACACATGTTTAGAATCAAATAACATTATGTATAGCACCGTAAGGCGGGGTAAATACCGTAACCAGGGTCGAAAAACATCGTATTCTACATCGTGACCTGAAAAAACTGTATCCCGGTGTTCAACTGTATTTCAAAAAAGGAATAAATGTCTCTGAAAAGATTTGGTTATGTAACGTGACTTTGGCGCATATAAAATATGGACCGGAAATTAATTTCGATGGATCTTTTAGGGTTTCGGGACTGTCGGCCATTTTTAATCTTAGTAGCATTTGCTGTGTGTAATTGCTGGTGATTTAGGGCGGGTGAATTGAGGTTTTAAAAAGAAATGAAGCATGAACAGATGTTTCCAAGGTACGTCCATTTAATCTGTGCGTTTTACAATGAAAACGTAATCAAACACTTAAATGAAAATAACAGACCAACAAAAATTCAATTTTATTGACAGACTAGAATACTATTTATTGTAAACCGTGCCTTACCAACAAAGAATACTATTTCACATTTAGCACCTGTGACCGACCGACCGATGGATAGATCATCTTATAGACACTCTTGGACGTATCTCGACTATTATATAAATGGAAATTCCTCTGCGCGTCTGTGTGTCTGTGAGCTCGTTCCCTATGGATTCGAAAACGGCTGAGCCGATTTTTATTTCACACGAAATTACATTATGCGCCTGGCAGTGTTCTTAGATAAGTTGTCTATCAGCATATCTTCGAAGAGTATCAAACATCGATAATCAAAATAATCCGATCAATAAAGGAACAATCGATTTCGATCAAAGTTAACACCTTACACCACCTAACATCACAAGTGCATTTGAGGAGAAGCAGAAGCAGAAAGGTCCGACATATAAAATCAACAGTATGTTCTTTAATATGATTGCGGGGCGTTCGAAATGAATATTTGTGTTTAAAGCACAATTGAAGAACGATACTTGACATTTGCATTTTAAACTTTAATTCAAGCTATTATATATAAAAATAATTTTATCAAATCAATAGTAGGTTCTCTACAGTGCAATGTAGACTATAATATATTGTGGACGAAATCACTGCGGGGAGGCATAAGAGCTTCCTTCCGGTACTCCGTGATGTGCCCCCAACTAGAGCAGGCAATCAATCGATTTGATTGAAAAATGGGTGATTTCATCGATTTTGATGGCAATAAAGATATGGGAGTGTGAAGCATTTATTGATCATCATTCAATTCCGGGAAACGTTAGGTCATCCCGCTAGTCTAAAATAAATCGCGTCTAATCAGTCTTCACGTTTACTGACATAAAAACTGTTTCAAACTGAAGTATGCCAGACCAAGTAAAATGCTATTCAAAATTTGAACATTCCATTATATATGAAAATAATTTTATAAAATCAATAGTGGATTCTCTACAGTGCAATTTAGACTATAATGTATTGTGAATTAAGCCACTGCAAGAGGCATAGGAACTTTCTTCCCGGTGCTGCGCGATGGGTTCCCAACTAGAGAAAGCAATCTATTAATTTGATTGAAAAATGGGCGATTTCATCGATTTCGATAACAATAAAAATATGGACGTGTGAAATATTCGGCGATTATCATTCAATCCTAGGCAACATCGAGTCACCCTGCTAGTTTAAAATAAATTGCATATTTAGTCTTCACGTTTGCTAACACAAAAACTGTTTCAATCTGAAGCGTGTTCAGACCATCTAATAAGCTATTTCAAACTGAAACATGACAGACCATTTAAAAAGTTATTTCAGAATTAAGCGTGGCAGACCAAGTAAAATAGTATTCAAAATTTAAGCATGACAGATCGAAAAAAGACTATTTCAAATTGAAGCTTGGCAAACGAAGAGAAAACAATTTCAAACGTAATCTGGACAGAAAAACTAAAAAGGAATTTAAAACTAAAGATAAACTAAAATGCTATTCAAAATTGAAGCATGGCAAAAGTCCTATTTCACACTGAAATGTGACAAACTAAAGATTGGCTGTTTCCAATTAAAGCGTGACAAAAAATATATTTTTATATTGAAGCCTGACGGACGAAAATGATATTTCAAAATTAAACGTGACAGACCAAAACCAAAAGTATTTCGAACTAAAGCGTAAAAGACTAACTGAAAGACTATTTCGGTACGGAAATGCAACAAACCAGAAGAAATAGCCAATTTAAACTGGAACGTAACATACCAATGAACGTCTAACTGAAAGGCAAATAAGTATGAAAGACCGACTGGGCAAGCAACGGAGCGACGGACAATGCTTCCAGTTGAGAAGCGAAGTTGCATAAAAAAAAACAGGAGACGGAAATTAATCTGATGGGATGTTACGCTTAAGTGTTGCCGATTACTTCCGGTTGGCTACAATCGGAAGCCGTGGAAATGAAGTGTTCGAAATATTTTTTCGGGCTGGGAAAATAGAAAACAAATCATGGAAACATTATTTAACATGAAACAGAAACCAATTAATGGCGCCCTGGGCAGCGGGACAATCTTTCCCTTATGCCAAGAAACATGGAAGACAAAGGGAATGCTGTTTCAAATTTGCTAACAAATCAATTGAATATTTTATATTCCTCGTTCATTATTTTTTTTTTTTTTTACTTTTTTAGAGAAATAGGATGATAGTGGCAGATTTTAAATAGAAGCGTCTTTCCAAAAGTAGTGCCTCCTAATTTTTAATTCTGGACGAATGGACCAGCGGGGGATGTCAAATTGCTTTGTTATTATGACTGAACTTATGCATTAATGATTTAAATGTTTCATCCCTCTGTTGCAGATATTGACGGTGTGAGACTCTAAGAAAGCAACCCCTGTCATAGAGATGCGTCAAAAGCAAAGATGTGCCAATGAATTCCTGACAAAACTTCATTGAGAACGGTGGTGACTATGTACAAAAATAAATTATGGAGCATAAAAAGTTGCTTGTTTTAATGGTACCACTTACGTCTTCGTAGTTTTCAACTTTTTGCCTTTGAACATTTTTTTCAAATGAACTGAAAAGTTTTTTTGCTTTTGTTTTTGCAGCTAACTTATGCATATTTTTAGGAGAGAGAAATGTTTCTTCTCTCCCTCCCCCCCCCCCCCCGTTTTGTTTTACTTGGACTAAAAGAAAGATACTTTTTTTCATTGAGTAGAAGTTTCTGAAATATCCTACTTTTAATTGTCGGTTCTAAAGCGAAAACTTTCTTTTCTTGCCGCGTGGGGACAACTCACACACCCACCCACACACACACACATAAAAAAAACCTTGCCATTTTGGTTAACTGCCAGATGATTCCACAAGTATTTTTATTCTTTTCACCTGTATGGTATCACAGTATTCATTTTTTTTTTTTTTTTTTTTTTGCGCAAGTAAAAAAATTTGTCCACCCTCATATTGGATTATCTCTAAGGTTTTTACCAAGAAGCAAGAGATACATTGCTCCCTTATTTATAGGCACACACTCAAGGAAATGACATTTTATTTTTTATTTTATTTTTATTAGTTTATCTCTCTTCTCCAGTCAAAAACGGAAATCTTTTTATGCGCGTTTGGAAAAGCCATTAAAAGATGGAGGACGTTAAAGCAGTATTAATACAGCTAATCAAAGCTCAGATGGACCAGCAGCAGAAAGCTGAGGAAAATTTAAAAGAACGTGATAAACAGCTCCAGTTACAATTTTAAGAGAGGCAACAAGTGTTGGAGGAGAGAATGTTACTTCAACAAGAAAAGCTATTGTTAAAAACATTCGATAGAACAGAACAAAGGGACGACAGTTTTGTTTTTTCCAAAGTACAATATCGAACGTTATAGAAACGTTCAACTACCAACCGGAGTTGGATGGTACTTTGACGCTTTCTATCGGAGATCTGAGGACCTATTCACCGTGGATTGTCACGAGTGGAGCAACGCTAAGAAAGTTCGCCTACTTTTGAGGAAATTAGGGACCACAGCACATAGCAAGTTTGTGGATTATATTCTCCCCAGGAAGACGAGTGAATTGGAATTTTCTGAAGCAATCAAACTTTTATCCGAACTATTCAGTCCGAATTCTACGCTCTTTCATAGAAGATGAAAGTGCTTGAACCTACAAAAAGCGACGACGACCACCACCTAACCTTCGCGTCCTTCGTAAATAAACACTGCGATGACTTCCGTCTATCTGACTTCTCGGCAGATGACTTCAAGTGTTTAATTTTTGCGCATGGTCTAGTCTCATCCAAAAACGCTGAGATTAGACGACCTTCAGACCGAAAAAACACTCTCCCCGAAAAAGCAAAGCTGGAAGTAAGAAAACTCAGACTACCACCCAGTCACAAGACCCGGATCTCCTACAAGCTGCAGCGGGAAACATTGGTCGAGTCAATGTTTTTACAAACATAAGTACTTCAACGAATGTGGCAGGAACGGCCACAAAGCAACCCAGTGCAGGAAGAACAAGGTCAAGAACAGCGTCCGACAGACTAGATTCGACTTGGATTCGGATAAGAACCGGCGCAAATATGTCAAAGTTAACATTGCAAATAAAACTGTGCATCTACAATTGGATTCCGGATCAGACCTGTCCATCATTAACCTTAAGACATGGAAAATGCTAAGGAAACCAACCATGCGAAAGACGAACAAATCAGCTCGAGCTATGACAGGCGATAAAGTGGAATTTGAAGGAGAGCTCACACTCCCGGTGACCTTAAATGGTGTTACTAAAAAAGTGAAAGTGTATGTACATAGGACATCGAAAAACCTGTTCGGTACTGATTGGATGGAGCGATTCGAATTGCGGGACTAACCTATGAATAAATTCGGTTAGAAGACTCGGCTACGGAGGAGCAACAACTGAAGGACGAGTTGAAAGAGGAATTTCCAGAAGTATTCTCACCTGGACTAGGAAAATTTACAAAGGCTATAGCAAGGTTCGAACTAAAAGGAAACACTCTGCCCGTTTTCAAGAGGTAACGAAACGTCCCATTTGAAGCAACAGAGAAATCGAAAAAGAAAGCTTCAACAGAATGTGCCATAATGTGAATGCAGAATGTGAGGCATAAAAACTGAAACTACAAAGCCAGAAGCAAAAAAAAAAACTTGCTCCAAAAGAATTTCCTAAGCCAAAGCAACAATTTCTACACGTGTATGGGATTACACCCAACCCGAACACACCAACAGCAGTTTCACCTGCAGAAACAATGTTTGCGCGTAAAGTGATATCCGTTTTTGACAAACTCTTACCCAAACAGTCAAGGCCATTAGTTACCACTTATGTACTCAGTAAACGTTTCATACCAGGTGAAAAAGTGTTTTTCAAAAGTTATAAAAACAACACATCATTCTGGGAGGTGGGTACAATTACTAAGAGAGTCGTTGACATGGTATATATCATTCAAGGACCAACATTTTCCCACAAACGTCACCAGAACCAACTAAGAAGATGTCGATCAGTTGGAAATACAAGACTAGCACCTGTCGCAAGCCAAGATCGAACCTACAACTATTTAGTTCATAGTCGGCAATGCCTACCACCTTCCTACGAGTGATATATCAATGCTTTATATAAATATTGTCAGCCACTAGAAACTACGCCATTTGTTTGTTTTTTTTTCCAAAAACATTTGTGTTGCATTAATAGCAGTAACATTTAACTATATCACTGATGATAGTGCTCAACCCGAGATAGAGAGGGAAAAACTCTTGAAAAATACGAAGCGATTATTCAGATTTAAGTGGGGCAACTTCCTACCTCCCAGGTGATGCTAAATCGTAAATTTAATTATTGATAAAATTAAAAATAAAACTCAACACACACATACACACGTGTATATATATATATATATATATATATATATATATATATATATATAAGGGAGTAGTCACCAACAATGTGTATTTTTTAACATTATTTTATTATTCCGTGTCTTGGTTTTTCATTGAGAATTATGTTTGGATCATTGTAATAATGTTTTTAAGTCATAGAAATCGTTTACGCGCGTTTCAGACGGTCTGTGATGCGTCCTCGTCAGAAATTATTTTCAAATTTACTATATATATATATATATATATATATATATATATATATATATATATATATATATATATATATATATATAGTAAGTTATGGAAATATAAATGGCAATTACGCTATACAGAATCTTCCGCGTTTCATTCATATGAAATATACATAAGCCTGATGAATTCTCAGGAGAATGAAACGCGGAATATTCTGTGTAGCTTAACTGTCATATATATTTTCATAGCTTACTACCTATCTATTGAGCACTGTTGAAGTAAATACTAAAAATTTACGCATAAAATTATAACCTCGTATATTAATTTATGTGATTAAATGAAGTAATCATATATATATATATATAAGTCTCTCCGTTGCTGCACACCATACAGTGTACTTTATGGGATGCAACTGCGTTTGATGAATTTCCCAAAAATCTGTAATTTAATTTGTTAACGAATCCATTCAAATGAAAATGGGCTTCATCTGACATAATCATCTTTTGTAGAAAATTGGAGTCATTTTCGGACAAGTTCTTGCATTTGAACTGCATATTGAACCCTTGTTTGAAATTTTTCAGGCTTCAGGTGTTGAACAAGCTGCCCTTTATAAGAAAAGAGGTTTAAACTGTGCAGAATATATCCCAAGTTGTCTGGATCACCGTCGAATCGATGTTTCAGTATACTGCTCCACGCTCTCTCGCACTCTTTCCCTATTTTTATTTGTGATGACGTTTCGAGGTCTGCCAGCTCACGGAAGATCAAGTACAGCTCCCTGGTCTTCAAATCGAGGCACAATGTTCGAATTGTGTTGTGACTTGGGCTATCTCTTACATGGCAGTGCGATCGATAAGCTGTTTGAGTCAAAACAACTGAGCCCTGATTTTGATAAAACAATTTCACAATTTGCGTACATTGTTCAACGCTATATTCATAATTGATTTCCCAAATATTATCTGTAAAATATCTGAAAGAGAGAAAAAATAATTATTAATGGTAAAAATGACAAAGATTTTCAAGTCCCTAGTGACTTTTGGACACCCTATATATATAGGGTGTCCAAAAGTCACTAGGGACTTGAAAATCTTTGTCATTTTTACCATTAATAATTATTTTTTCTCTCTTTCAGATATTTTACATTTTACAATCCCAACTAACTTATCTATTTTTTTGTGATTAAGGCCATTCAAATGATTTTTAATATCATCTAAGTTTCCACTCGTTTTTATTTTCATTAGAGAAAAACACCCTATCAACCCTTCTCTGGCGTTTATAACTGTCTGGGTCATCTTGACATTTTAATTCTTAACACTGATTTCATTTGGTCCAAAAATAGATTGGGTGTTTAATCGCAATTTTAAACATTTCATTTTATTCTAGTCTAGGAAGCACGATGTCTCTCGGTCTGACATTTGGTCATCTATATTGTTTGACTGAAAACAAATTATCCGGAAAACCTATTACAGTTTGAATTTTGTTTTTTTTGGGGGGGAGGGTTACAGAGGCATCACCACTTATCAAGGCCAAGAGGACACTCGAGGATAAGGGGTAAAGAGTGTAAAGTAGAAATTGGACAATATAGCAATCGTTAATAATAGATAATAATAATAATAATTGTTGTTTATGTATTTTGGGGGGAGGGGTTTCACCCACCTGGATTTTATCCAATCGGATATATAACTTGAAGTTTCTGCACGGGTTTTATTTATCCCTTCATTTTCTGAATTTATCTGGACTCGATCTAAATATATGTATTTTTGCATTTTCATAAACTTTTCCATTTAGTTTTATGAAAATATGATTCGTCTCATATTTTGCTGCTTCATTTTATGCGCTAAATAGAAAATTCATAGTTTAGCTATGAGAAATATTTTGCTAATATATTTCCTCTGAAAAGAAGCACGCATGCTTTGAAACTCCACGGATTAAATAATTTCTAAATGTCTAATATAACATACTGACCCAACGGGTCACGGGTAGTCTAGTATCTCTATCTCACTGCTGATGCTATTCTCTATCTATATAAGAGCCAGATACGTCCAAGGATGGAATACTGTTGCCACATCTGGGCAGGAGCTGCTAGAAAGGACTTGTCCTGCCTTGATAGAGTTCAAAATAGACTTCGTAGCCTCGTAGGAGATGTCCTTTTCTCCTCCTTGCAACCTCTATCTCACAGAAGAGATGTTGCGAGTTTGTCTCTGATGTATCGTTATTTTCATGGAAAGTGTACAACTGAGCTTCAATCTATGGTCCCCCCTCGCCAAACTTTCACAAGAAATACTCGTCTAGCTGTAAACACTATCAATAATTTCCCCCACTCTTTATCTGTGCCTAAACCTAAACGTAGATTCCATGAACAAAGCTTCTTTCTTAGAACTGCACGCCTGTGGAATTGTCTTCCGTTTTCCTGCTTTCCGGCTGACTACAATATGGTTGTGTTCAAGTCTAAAGTAAATAAGTTCTTGATGAGCCGTTCCATATAAGTTATTAAATTTACCAAATTTTCATTACTAATGATTACTATATTGACCAACTTCTACTGTACACTCTTTAACTCTTATCCTTGAGTGACCTCTGGGCCTTGATAATGTGGTGATGCCTTTGTAAAAAAAAAAAATATATATATATATATAGTCTAGTATCTATAAAACAGTAGTGTTCGTGTGTGTTTTTGTCTGTGTGTACAACTCCCTATGATCAAAGAAATATACAGTGTGTGTACACCTCTGCTGGTCAAGAAATACTAAAGCCCCATGATAAGGATACTTCTGTGAATGAGACGGTATTTATTTGCTTCCCCACTGAGCAAATTAGGCACAAGGCCGTTTTTTTAATGTGGAGAGAGAGGGAGGGGGGAGGGAAAGGGGGATCCTGCTCCCGAGAGGTGGGAAATGGGAGCTGGATAGTAACTGTGGTCGTAGGGTGATCCCTACCTTGACCAAGTTCAGATATGTGGGGTTACCCCCACATATGGACTTTGCTAGTCATAGCTAGTCTTAGCTTGCAGCATCTGTCGGAACAGATTGTATTTATTTGCTCCCCCACCGAGCAAATTAGGCACAAGGCCAATTTTTAATGTGAGGAGTGAAGGGAGGGGGAAGGGAAAAAGGGGACCAGCTCCCGAGAGGTGGGAAATTGGAGCTGGTTTAAGGTCAGGTATCTGTCGGAACAGATACTACACTTTGAGCGGCCAAAAGGCCGGGCAGATCCTTCTGTCGAAGGGGACGGTATTTATTTGCTTCCCCACTGAGCAAATTAGGCAGGAGGCCGTTTTTTAATATGGAGATAGGAGGAAGGGGGAGGGAAAGGGGGATCCAGCTCCCGAGAGGTGGGAAGTGGGAGCTGGATTAGAAACGTTTGGTATGAAGGGTTGCCCCTTCAGTGACCAAGGTCAGATATGTGGGGTTACCCCCACATATGGTCTTCGCTAGTCATAGCTGGTCTTTGCTAGTCATAGCTTTGCAGTATCTGTCGGAACAGATGGTATTTATTTGCTTTCCCACCGAGCAAATTAGGCACAAGGCCGATTTTTAAAGTGAGGAGTGAAGGGGAAATGGGGACCAACTCCCCGGGGAGTAGGGGAGCTGGATAGTGACAATTGGTATGAAGGGTTGCCCCTACATTGACCAAGGTCTTATATGTGGGGTCGCCCCCACATATGGTCTTTGCTTGCAGCATCTGTCGGAACAGATGGTATTTATTTGCTCCCCCACTGAGCAAATTAGGCACAAGGCCGTTTTTAATGTGAGGTAAAAACCAGCTCCCCCAAAAGTAGGCAAAAAGGGGGCACTCTGGTTACCAAAAATAATAATTGTCCCAGTATAGAGGGTTTCCCCTCCATTGACTGGTACAAATTATCTTAAGTGTAGTATCTGTCGGAACAGATACTACACTTTGATACACCAAAAGGCCGGGCAGATCCTTCTGCCGAAGGGGACATTTATTTTCATCTGTCACTTCTATATATAGCATTCTTCACACCACATACATATCGACTGAGTTACGGTCATTAGCATATCACATTAAATTAAATCATTTTAAATAATTAGCACGATGATATTACTTATTCGACATAATAGCCTCGTTAATACTGTACTATTTAAAAATATAATTTAAAATGTAATTATTTAGTTTATTTTCATTTCAATATATATTTGATTTTTTACTTATTATGAGTGTAAATCTGAACCCTTCTATTTTCCAAACCAGAAAACAAAGGGGAATAACCGTGATAGTTTAATTCTTGGAACACGTTATTATATATTTTCTCTAATAGATTTGTTTTCATTTCGAAATATTCTTCTAAGCTGAATTATTATTTTTATTTTTTATTCGGAGGTAATTTTTGTCCGCTTATTAAAGAACATTTTTTATTTGTTATTGTTGAGTTATCCGATTCTTTCACGGTATTTAGCAGTTTTACGCCGATATGATTCTTCGTTCTGTTTATAATTGTTTATTATTGAAAAAAAAAACTTACAGCCATTGAATTATAAGTGATTTGCCATACTTATAGGTAAAAATCTTACAGCCATTGAATTATAAGTGATTTGCCATACTTATAGGTAAAAATCTTACAGCCATTGAATTATAAGGAGACGCAAAGGAATACAAGTCAGTTGATTTGGCTACTAATGAATATGAAGCTGTTCAATACCCTGTGGAGTTTTTGAACTCTTTGGAATTATCTGGAATGCTTCCTCACATTTTAAATCTCAAAATTAGATCCGCAATCATGACTTTTCGATCTTTGGAACCACCAAAAACAACTAATGGAACCAGATGTGTTCTCACCGGATTACACACCAATGTACTTGAGGCCACTATTTTTTGTGGTCCCTATAAAGGTGAAACAGTTCTATTGCCAAGGATCCCCTTAGTTCCATCTGACTCTGAAGTTCCATTTAAATTCCGGAGGCTCCAGTTTCCTGTGAAGGTGTGTTTTGCAATGACCATAAATAAAAGTCAAGGTCAGACGTTTAAAACCATTAGTGTAGACCTGACATCAGACTGCTTCAGTCACGGTATGTTCTACGTCTCCATCAGCCGGACAGGAAGTTCAGAAAAACTCTACATTCTGGCTCCAAATCAAAGAAGCAGAAATGTAGTTTACTACAAGGCTCTTCAATGAAAAGTTCTACAAAAGGATATGATGAAAAACTGATATGAGATCTGATTGTGGTATGTTTTCAATATTCAATTTTTTAGATGAGATTTAAGCATCGAGTTGAAATTTACTTCCATCTTACAACATCCACTTACTAGAAAGGTGCCCACAAACCGCGTACCTGAGATTGCAGCAAAGTCCCGTGCAAAACGCCGGTATTTTTGCTAGTGTGTATATATATATATATTTACACAGGTACCACCAAATTATCAAGGCCAAGAGGCCACTCAAGTATAAGGGTTAAAGAGTGTACAGTAGAAATTGGACAATATAGTAATCATTAATAATGGAAATTCGGTAGATTTGATAACTTATATGGAACGGCTCATCAAAAACTTGTTTACGTTAGACTTGAACACAACCATATTGTAGTCAGCCGGAAAGCAGGAAAACGGAAGACAATTCCACATGCGTGCAGTTCTAAGAAAGAAGCTTTTATCATGGAATCTACGTTTAGGTTTAGGCACAGATAAAGAGTGGGGGGAATTATTAATAGTTTTCAGCTAGACGAGTGTTTCTTGTGAAAGTTTGGCGAGGGGGGACCATAGACTGAAGCTCAGTCTAACACTTTCCATGAAAATAACGATACATCAGAGAAAAACTCGCAACATCTCTTCTGTGAGATAGAGGTTGTAGGGAAGAGAAAAGAACATCTCCTACGAGGCTACGAAGTCTATTTTGAACTCTATCAAGGCAGGACAAGTCCTTTCTAGCAGCTCCTGCCCAGATGTGGCAACAGTATTCCATCCTTGGACGTACCTGGCTCTTATGTAGATAGAGAATTGCATCAGCAGTGAGATATCTACGGGATCGATTGAAAGATCCCACCATTTTTCCAGCGGCCTTGGCAACAGATTTGATGTACGCGTTCCATTTAAGATCAGGAGTAATGGTCAAGAACAGAAGCTTGTCAAAACTTGAGGCTTCCTGAAGCCATTCATTTCAATTGATGCCAGATGTGGATCAGAATGTTGATGATGTAAAGAGAGAAGCTTAGTTTTAGATGCATTAAAAGTAACCAGCCACTGCTTTCCCCATTGTACCACGTGCTCAAGATCAGAGGAGAGAGAATCGGAGAGAAATTGGTCGTTTACTGACTTAGATGTGCTACCATAAATGGTAGTGTCATCAGCATAAATGTCTACAAATGATGTAAGGATGTGATTTGGAAGATCATTAATGTAGATCAGGAAAAGAGTTGGGCCCAGGATGGACCCCTGAGGGACACCAGCATTTATACTGTGAGCTTCTGATTTTTGCCCCTCAACTACTACGCTTATGAACCTATCAGAAAGAAATGATTTAATAATTGAGAAGACATTTCCAGCTATACCATAGCTAGAGATCTTGTGAAGTAAACCTTTATGCCATACCCTATCAAAGGCCTTAGATATGTCAAGAGCAATTACCCTAGAAAGGTTGCCTCCATCGAGAGATTTGCTAATCCTATGAGATATAACTGTAAGCACATCTGCTATAGATCTAGCAGAACGGAAACCATATTGAGTGTCACTTAGAAGGTTATTTTTTTTTAGATGGTTGATTACTTCTCTATTTAACACAGATTCCAGCAACTTACTCATGACACACAGGAGACTTATTGGCCTGTACTGCGAGAGGGATGAGCGATCACCTGAATTCTTAAATACAGGGCATACTGATGAGATTTTCCAGTGTGATGGGAAGCTATTCTCCTTAAGATAACGTTTAAACAGTTTTGTAAGTATGGGCGCTAGTTCTGGTTGAAGTTTTTTGAGTACTATAATTGGAATACCATCAGGGCCAGTTGCTTTACTGGAATCAAGGTTTTTGATTAGCTTGGCAACATCACGTATAGATATATGTATATCACATAGCGTGTTTTCTGATACAGGGGGAAATATTGGGGGTTGGCGGCCTTAGTCGCAAAGGGTAGAATTAGCTGCAAAGTTCTTTGCAAAGAGTTTGGCTTTGTCTGATGCTGACGAGATTATCTCAGGTCCATTGATGATAGTTGGGATAGAGCACACGCTTCTGTTCAGGATTCTGTTTGCTATTTGCCAAAACTGGTGGGAATCAAGCCGCTGCTCAGCTACTTTGGACTTGACGGATTGAGCATAAACTCTCTTGCGTTCTTTATTACTTTCTTACAATGGTTGCTGGCAGTCCTGAAAGCGGCTTTAGTTTCCATACATCTATTACGTTGGAAGCAGCGGAAAAAGTGATTTCTGTGCGCAATGGCAGCAGCACATTCTGGAGAGAACCATGCCTGACTGTTAGGTTTTTGCTGGAACTTTTTCGAGGGTATGAAACGGTCTATACCTACAATTAACCATTCCGTCAAGTCTGATACTATAGAGGACACATACTTTTTAAACATGGAACGCAGAGGTAGATCCGATATAAATGTACGGAAGCTATCCCAGTCAGCCTTAGTGTATCGATATACTGTACGATGGAGAGGTACGTCTGGGGACTTATTACATTTCATTTTTATCTTAATTGATACAACAGAGTGGTCGGAAGATCCAAGAGAAGACAGAACAGAAACTGAACATAGTTCAGGGCAAGTTGTGAGAAAAAGGTCTAGTAGACTCGCATACTGGCCGTCATTGTCGGTCATAAGCAATGGAGAAATCATGAGAGAACCTCCTCTCATCATCGGTCTTGTTTGAGTGGGTTAACCATTCCACATTGTGAACATTGAAGTCTCCACATATGTGAATGTTAGCTGAAGGATAAGCAGATAGGACTTGGTCAATTTTCTCAGATATGCTTTTAAAGATAGTAACTCCACTGTTGTGGGGGCGATAGAGAGTAAATATAAATACAGTAGTGTGAGCTAATGCAACCCGGAAGCACATATAGGGTAAGTTAGGATCTTGTTTGAAGATGTCCCTACCACATGGAAAGCCATCTTTAATATAGGCACATATTCCATGCCCATGGCGATCTTGGGGGTCAGATTTAGAAGTTAAGTTAGAGTATCCTTTAATTGCAAACTCTTCTAGGGAAATAGCCTTCCAATGCCAGTTTCGCTTAAAAATAAAAGGTCTGGTTTAGTCTCCTGTAATTGGGTTTCAACCTCTGGAAGGTTGGAACGTAGACCCCTGATGTTGGAGAAGGAGACATGATAGTGGGGGTCTACGTTGGAAGTTTCAGATCCGGGTTTAATCGTGTATTTTTTTATTGAAACTCGTCATGATGGAATTTTGGAGTTTGTGGACTAGGTCGTCAGATTTGCTTAGAGCAGGACAGAGAGGGGAAACAAAGAGAGAAAAAAAAACTCTTCTAGGGAAATAGCCTTCCAATGCCAGTTTCGCTTAAAAATAAAAGGTCTGGTTTAGTCTCCTGTAATTGGGTTTCAACCTTTGGAAGGTTGGAACATAGACCCCTGATGTTGGAGAAGAAGACATGGTAGTAGGGGTCTACATTGGAAGTTAGAGAACCGGGTTTAATCGTGTATTTTTTTTTTAACTTGTCATGATGGAATTTTGGAATTTTTGGACTAGGTCGTCAGATTTACTTAGAGCATGACAGAGAGGGGAAACTAAGAGAGAAAAAGAAACGAAGAATTTTTTTGTAGAACATGATAAGGTAAAGCCGTAACAATTGCCCACTAATATGGCATCGAGAGGCCCCACTAAAAGCTACTGCATGGTCCAGAATCCATTCACCAAATGGCAATACAGCAGCCCCAGTACTTTGCACCTGCTGATAGGACAGCCTCCTTAGTGGTTAATCGAAGGTTCGGGTCCCTGACTATCAGGCGGATAACGTCAGCCCAGATAAAACGTTTACCTCCTGCAACCTTACTAGTGACATGGCTACAAGGATAGACATAGAAACAGAAAATTTCCGCAATCTCCGCCAACTGTTAGCGCAAAATACTGCCTACCTTGAAAACAGCTTTTTCTTCTCCCTTTGTCAGAAAAATCACTCATTAAAAAATGAGGACTGAGGGGCAAATAAGGAGAAGCGAGAGTAACGGGAGCCGCCGATAACGCATCCACAATGCGTTTTCTACTCTCCATAATATATATATATATATATATATATATATATATATATGTATATGTATATATATATATATATATGCTTACTGTTTTTTGGGGGGAGGGGAAAGAATTCCAACAAAGTGCTCGATTACAAAGAAAAAATTTTTTCGATATAAGAGCTTAATATTTAATTAAATACATATATATATATATATATATATATATATATATATATATATATATATATATATATATATATATATATATATATATATATACAGAAAGATAGAGAAATTTACACATCCGGGCAATGATCACTAAATCTGCTGCTAGTCTGAATAAACTATTTTATAGTAAATAAGTCGCTGTTTCATAGCGAAAGTAATTGAAGTCAATTTTGAAAGGGTCTGCTTGACTGAGTTAATCGCCATTGACTCATAAACGCGAACCTTGACGTCGGAACGCAAAACAATTACGTAGATAACAAGTCGAAAGCAAATCGTCCGGAAGACAATCGAACGACGACGACGACGACGACGACAACAACATTGCGAAATTAACGTTTGAAGCTTGACTGCAACACCACATTGCGCTGCTGCATGACAACAACTTTAATTGAGAAGCATTGATGTTGATTCGGATCGTGACGACTCGGAACAATAGCCCGACCGATGCCTTTGATCGGATCTTCCAATTCAACGAGAAGCGGAAGCGAATGAATACGTGAGCAGAACGTCAAATCCCGACAGTCGTCGTTGTTGTCTTCTTAACAAAGCCAGATTCGTAATTTGATTGGCCGATACGTGGGGTAAGTAAAGGATTTTGGGAGCGATTATCTGAAGATTAAAGCCACAGAAGAAACCGACAATTATTTCAAACAAATGTGATTGTGTGCTTTTTATTTAATATTAGCTGCCCCGACACGGCGTTTTCCGGGATCATGCACAACAAAGATTCTTTTCCACAATTCTGCCTATCTTAAAAAACAAATATATATTTTTTTTTTAATCTATATGATTTACGTACTTGTTACGAAACGAAAATATTATATTCCAAATATCACGTAAATTTATCAAGTAGTTTTATTTTTATAAAGAAAATCAAATTTTATGTGTAATCGAAGAACGACTATCTTATCCGCCATTTTGGAAACAATCTAAAAAAAAAAAGAAGAGGGATAACTAAACATAATGCAAACTTGCTAGATTTATGTTGTAATGTCTACGAATTCGTAGTAATCGTACAAAAGTGGTATTCTTTATAAAAAAAAAAAATAAGACTACTTGATCACTTCACGAGATTTTTGGAATATGATGTTGTCGTTTTGTATGTACATCATGCAGATTCTTCTTTTTTGTTGTTATTTTGTTTTTGTTTTTTTTTTTTTTTTTGTTGTTTTTTTTTTTAATAAAGGGGAAATTTTTATCTAATTAGGCCGAGGGTCTATCCTTTTACCACCACCGGTTTGTTTGTTTTTGCTTGTTTGTTTTTTGCTCGTTTGTTTGTTTGTTTGGTTGGTTTTTGTTTTGCTTTGTTTTTTTGTTTGTTTGTTTGTTTGGTTTTTTCTTATATTTTCTTTTTTGTTTTGTTTTTGTTTTCTGTTTTTTGTTTGGTTTTTGGCTTTTGTTTTTTTTGTTTTTTGTTTTTTTAGGGGGGGTTGTTTTTTGTTTTTTGGGTTTTTTTTTTTTTTTTTTTTGCCAAGATGGGGGTAATGCAGAGAAGGCTTGCTATGTGTTCCCAAAAGCTGCCGCAGCGACTACCATCTTGCAAGAGTTTTGCCATTTTCACAGTACTCGGACGAACACCAGCGTCTTTCTGCCAAAGACAACAACACGGTACCGAAAGAAGACCTTCCAGCAGGTACTGAACTCTCCCGAAAAGAGTGGGTAACACTCAACTGGACCCGAGCGAAGGTTGCCAAAACACGGGACAACCTACACAAGAACGGCTATGTACAGGATGCTCACTGTTCCTGCGGCGCTGACGTACAGACTATTGCACACATCCTCACAGACTTCCCCCTAAGCGAGGCATGCTCCGATGTGGACCTGAGGGATACCTGGGACGCTGTTCGACGATGGATTTTGAGATGGAATGAAACGCTATGATGGGAAATTATATATATATAATTCTGGACTATATATCTATAATATAATTTTAACGTGTGTATAACATTTCTTTTTAAAATTCTGTCATTCTCTTCTATCTTTCTTGTCCCCCCTCTCTCTTTTTCTTTCTTTCTCTCTCTTATTCTTCTTCTTTCCTCTGTTTACTCCTCTTTCTTCCCCTCCATCTTTCTCAACTCCCACTATTATCACACTCACTCCCTCTCTTACTCCACCCTTCTCTTTTCCTCTTTTTCCCTAGCTACATTCTTCTCTCCCTTTCACCTCTCCTTCGCTGCGCTTCTTTCAACTCCCTTCTCTCCTCACCTACCCTCTCTCTCTCTCTCTCTCTCTCTCTCTCTCTGTCTCTCTGTCTCTCTCTCTTCCCTCCCGCTCTAGTCCTTTATCGCCCCTTTATCTTATTCTTTCCCTTTCTCACCCCTTCCGCTTTCACTATTCCTTTTTTCTCTCTGTCTTCGCCCTTACTCCCTTTCCTTCATCCCACCCTTTCCCCAACAGTACTCCTACCCTTTTCTCTTTTTCTTCTCTCCCTAATTATCTCACCTCTCTTTTCTCTTCCTTGTTTTTCAATCCCTCTTTTTCCTTCTCCTTTCTCCCCTCCTCCTCTCATCCTTTCTCCTACGCTCTCCCCTCCTCTCTCTTATCTCTCCTCCCTCTTTCTAATAACAAAATAATCACATTTCATATTCGTTAAAAATGTTTGGGTCATAGTCAGCTAACGTACTTCCTAACCTCCGGCGTAGCGCTACCGGAAACTGTGACAAGGCAAATCGGTTCCTTCACATTTATTGTTCTTTAGCCTTCCGGTTTATTGAAATAAAATTAAAGAAAAGGACTTAATTAAAACTGTGCAATAAAAGTTTAACAAGATTTTACAGATAAAAAATAACGCAATTCGTCTTTATTTGCACTTTTAATAAAAAAAATCAAAAAATAAAAGTTGTTTAAACTTTATTTTTATTGCGGACTATTATCCTCATCTTTTTAGTTGTTATTTCTCGACGTTTCGGCCAACGATTCCTTTGGCCTTCGTCAGGTGGTAACCACGACGAAATAAGAACTCCGAATCTTCTAACTGCATCCTTAGCAATTACTGCCTTCCATAGTTGTTGTCGTCTCACCACGTGTTGGTCAAGTAAGCCTCTGGCCGGCTTTGGGTAGGATTGAAACCGCTATTTTCAGACAATGCTCACCTGGAACCGTAGAGATTAAACGTCTCTATCCACTGCACCACGGGCCCCGAAACGTCGTGAAACAACAACTAAAAATGATGAGGATAATAGTTCGCAATAAAATAAATTAAGAAATTGTCCTTTTGACTACTCTACACTCTTTAACCCTTATCCTTGAGTGGCCGATCGGCCTTGATAAGTGGTGACGCCCATGTAAAAAAAAAATAAAATAAAAATACAGAAGTTGTGGCATTAAAGAAAGAGAAGGACGTAGGGATACGCAGACAGAAAAACAGAGATCCGCTGCACTAAAGGTTAGCTCTCGCCGTACTGCAAAAAAAAACAAAAAACAATTCCCCATAATTAATCCCGGTCAATGTAAACAACATATGAAAATATTAAAGAAAATTTTATAATCTCTCATACATAAGTTCTGTTCACGGAAATCATGGAAAATCACTTCCTGCTTTCAGTTTCCCCGACGGTACCTACCTGCAAAAATTTAAAACAAACGAAAACAAACATCTTGCTGCACGATGTCATCGATAAATGTGGCGCCTTATCACAGTCTGCTCTCGTGTACCAGTGGCTACATACTGTTTTGGGGTGGAATAAAATTATTTTTTCAAGTTTTAATACATTAATATATGTGTGTGTGTGTGTGTGTGTGTGTGTGTGTGTGTGTGTGTGTGTGTGTGTGTGTCTGTGTGTCTGTGTGTATGTCTGTATGTATGTATGGTCAGATCATGTCATATGCTACTGGTACCATGTAACCCAGTATTACCTGCCTCATGGTCGGGTCACCGGCGACTAAACTGGATCCCCCATCAGACTTGTTTGGTGAGGAGGGCGGCTAGTCTCCCTGAAGGATTAAAAACAAGACCTTCCAAAGGGCGAATGAACTCTTTTTCTGGGTCAACGGCCAACTAGCACCGTGTATATTTGTATGTGTGTGTATATGTGTATTGGGGTAGAGAGGGCTCCCGTAAGCCGTGGTGAAAGCAACCTTTATAGGAGAAGCAAATCTCTGATTTAAAAAACCATAAAGCGGAAGACCTGTACCCGCATTAAGCTGGTCTGCAGTTTAATTTGCTCTTGCTTGTTGCTGGATCTCAACATTTTCAACCGAGAGAGAGACTTAGCTGTCGTACAAAGCTAAGACTCTGTAACATCATATTTGTATAGATACTCCCTCGGACATTTGGGCTCATGAATTTTAAATGTCTGAGGGATTGGCACTCGTCTGACAAGACGTTGCAATCATCATGTATGTATGTATGTATGTATGTATGTATGTATGTATGTGTGTGCTTTTTTGTGCCAAGTCGGCTCAGAAATGTGTCGTGCAAGAGAAAGTTTTATGCATATTCGTTGTTTGATGATCTATTGTTATAGATTTTCTTAGACTACAAGATAGTAAAACTCTCAACTGCAAATTTCCTGCGAACTGGTGTTGAGAATAAGACCTTTATGGCAGACATCGACAATAAAATGTCCGGTTATTGTTCACGTTTTACATATGGTTCCTATTTACAATGCCTCCCCACGGGACAGAGTTAGACACCAGGGTCATTTTTTAACGTGGAGAAAAGGAACAAAAATAAAAATTGTCTCAGTCGTGAAGGATTTCTCCTCCACTGACAGAGAACAAGAAATTCAAGAGCAGTATCTGAAACAACATGAAAATAAAACAAAAAGCAATGGCAATAGCGCCGTTTAAAAACGACAATCTCTGGTTGGCATTAAATAACCTTAAAACTGTCAATAATAAATTCCAATTAAATAATATATAAAAGGTTTTTATTTGAAATTTTATAAGAAATATGTTCACGAAATTAAAAAAAAATAATAAAAGCTTTTTGCTTAATTTTTAAATAAAAGTTTTTTTATTATTTGAATTTATATCGTGAATATATGTTTATGGAAGTCTAAAATAAAATGAATCAAAACTGCGACGAGTCTTGTTTGAAATTGTTTCGATACAACGAAAATGAGTTTTTTTGCGTCAATATCCGACAACGGATGAAACATGGATCGACTATTTCACTCTGGAATCAAATCGGCAGTCAACTCAGTGAACAACTGCAGAGGAGATGATGTGATAAAAAGGTCGAAAAGGGGGCTACGAATAGCATAAACCAGGTCTCTTGATGACAGGTACTCTGGCATACAAAAAAAATGCCTGTCTGTGTCAGCATTCCCTGCTATGGGCGGTTACAGGGTGGAACGATAAAATTGTCACCCCAGAAAGCCGACATGATCGTGATCTTCAAACGTCAATTTCGCAATGTCGTCGTCGTCGTCGTTGTCGTCGTCGTCGTTCGATTGTCTTCCGGACGATTTGCTTTGATGAAAACCGTTTTTTTTTGTTTGTTTGTTTGTTCATTTTGCAGATCATCTACTAGTTGGCCAGTCGTGTACAAATCCCAACAGCGATAGGAGCCTCCTATCATGTCTGAAAGTGACACAATGTTCAACGAGCGAGATCGGAGACGCGCCGCTGTACAATTCATGTTCTTTACCGATCCAAGTTATGACAACAGCGCCCTCAAAATGCATCAGTGAATTGCCACGAATAACAGGAACATGCCCAGGGTGATGAAAACAAAGTTTCCGGTTTGGGGTGTGGTTTCAATTGAGGGCCACATCATGCCACCTCACATCTTCGAAGTCAGCACATCTAAGTACATTAAAGTGTACTTAGATGTGCTGAAGAGTGTGGTGATCCCCTGGAACAATCAGGTGGCCGCTGGCAGATCCTGGGTGTGGCAGCAGAACTCGGCGTCGTCCTACAAGTCCAAAGAGACCCAGGCTTTGCTTCAGAAGGAGTGCTACGACTTTGTACCTTTCTCTCACTGGCCCTCCTCTTCCCCGGCCTGAACTCGCTGGGCTACTTCGATGAGAGCATCATCAACATGACCTCGCACAACACCAAAGCCAGTCTTGTGGAAAAGGCATGCTCCCAGTTCCGGACCCGTATCGAGGCGGTGATTGAGGCTGAAGACGATTACATTGAATAGATGTTAATCAAGTAATCTGAATTGATTTTTTCAATAAAAGTTTTAAAATAAAGCTGTAGTGTTGTTTTCTTTGGGGCGAGACTTTTATCGTTCCACCATGTATATATATATATATATATATATATATATATATATATATATATACATATATGCATGTATGTATGTATGTATATATATACACATGTATGTATGTATATATATACACATGTATGTATGTATATATATACACATGTATGTATGTATATATATACACATATATATATGTATGTATGTATATATATATACACATATATATGTATGTATGTATATATATATGTATGTATGTATGTATGTATATATATACACATATATATATGTATGTATGTATATATATATGTATGTATGTATATATATACACATATATATATGTATGTATGTATATATATATATATATGTATGTATGTATGTATATATATACACATATATATATGTATGTATATATATATGTATGTATGTATGTATGTATGTATATATATACACACACATATATATGTACATATATATATATATATATATATATATATATATATATATATGTATATATATATATACTAGCAAAAGTACCCGTCGTTGACTGGGTTCAAAAACAGCCTACAGAAAATGGACTCTGATTTATGAAAGTATGATAGGTTATGAAAAGGAAGGGTTGTAAAGAGATCGCTTCAAATTTGGGGGTATCACAACCAAAGCAAAATATGATGAAAGTAAAAATAAAATAGATGAACCCCATAATTTATTATACCATACCTATTTACACTGAAACACTTATCACAATATTTTGTGGATCTATATTAAAAAACCTTGTTAAACTTTGTGGCATATTTCCATTCTATGGAGGTCAGGCGCGAACGAACACCCCATAATTTTATTATACCATATTTCTTCAAACTGAAACATAATTATCAAAGTATACTTACGCAGATAGATATGAAAAGTCTTTATTAAAGTTTGTGCCTATTTCCATTCTATGGAGGCCAGGCGCGAACGAAGACCCCACAATTTTATTATACCATCCCTATTTAATTTAAAACATACTTATCAAATTATTATTACGTACATCTATATCAAAAACACTAGTAAACGTTTTTTTTTTTAATTTTTTCCCCATACTTTGTGGACTAGGCGCGTACGCAAACCCCACAATTTTAATGAATCATCATTATGCCAGATCTAACATACCCATTACTGTGTCTCGATACATCTTCTATCGTTATATATGATCAGTTTTCTATAATAGTCAACCATATAGGAGCCTATTCGTGACCAGACACACACACACAGACGTCCAGCTTTATATTATATATATATATATATATATATATATATATATATATCTGTAGAAATATATTTCCTTATAATATATATCAATCCTTATTGAAGAAGCTCAATGTAATTACAGAGCAATATAGAGAATAAATGATAAAAAGTTATATTCCAAAATTCATGATGTTGACCATCTTATAATTTATTCCTTTAATTCAGTTGACTTATATAATTCTTGACAGTATCTGTTTCATAGCGCAAAATCATTCATTTAATTATTATATCAATCAGTGAATCTATTTTGCCCTTAAATTATCAGAAGAAATAGCAACAATCAATCCGTCCAAAGGAATTGAAATGTGATTTGACATGATTAAAATCCGAATATATATTTATATATCATAGTATCATAGCGTTTCTCCTCGTAACGTCTTATATCCTTAGAATTCTTATTCTCTCTTGGAATAAATAATATCGTTAGAATTCAAAAGATTGGATAGTTAAAGGCGCGTTTCTTCATTTTTATTTACTGTTTAATTTTTAATTTTTCGTTTATATGTGTATATGTACTGTGTGCATGTGTGTACTTATATGTGTATATATTTAAAACTGACGTGGCACCTTCTCATTGGCTATACTTCATTCTTCTTCCCCTCTTTCCTTTTCCTTTCCCATTTTCTCCGTGCATGCTCATACTTTCACTACACCGATGAAGACTGAAGGATCGGTCGAAAATTATGTACTTGTAAAAAAGATTTTTAAATTTTTTTCATAATATTATTTTGTATTCCTGCATGTCACCAATTAAAAACGAATAAAGAAAAGTTATAAGCTTTTATACTTTTCGTATTCTTTTTTATACATCACATAGCTACGACGCGTGTGTGTGTGTGTGTGTGTGTGTGTGTGTGTGTGTGTGTGTGTGTGTGTGTGCGTGCGTGCGTGTGTGTGTGTGTGTGTGTGTGTGTGTGTGTGTGTGTGTGTGTGTGTGTGTGTGTGTGTGTGTGTCTGTGTGTGTGTCGGTGTGTTGTCGGTGTCGGTGTCGTGGCCATGTGATTTTCCTGGACTAGTTTGATGTCAAGACGAGATGTCAAATATATTGTTAAAAGTAATACGATTGCTTTGATTCCACTGTGATTTTCCCGGTGAGTGAGGTTTCAGCTTTGGACTTACACAATGTACAGCGTGTGCTCTTAGATGATGGTCACGTGGTATGGTTTAAACGGTGAACTTCTCAAAACTTATTGGGAAGGAATAACTTTCAAACTGAAGATTCATTTTCCAAGTATTGAATATATAAGAAAACATGTGTTCCTGTTCATCCTATGATGTGGATGGTCAAATGGTATGTACAGATCGGGGAGAGAAAGCACTAACCAGACCTTCCCTCGATGAATGTGAAGCAGACTCGAACCTTGAGGAGGCTTACTACCAACCAAACTCCAGTGAAAACCAATAGCTGGCGCCAGCGAGAAATCAATTGCAAACGGATGTTCCGATAATGCGAATTAATTTGCAAAGGTTATCGAAAGAAGTAGAGAATACTGAATATCTGGGGAGATTTGTTGTCACCCAGATTCCAGGGAAAAATCTATTATATCTATAAAAATGAAATTGTCTGTCTGTGTGTGTATATGTGTGTGTCACTGTGTGTGTACATTTCCCTACCAAACTACTCTGTCAATTTCAGTCTAAAGACTCAAGATAAGGAGTATTGAGATTTGAGGAAAAAATTTTAAGCGTTTTTTTTTGGCCAGAAAATTGGCTGTCAAGGAGTCAAAGTTCAACGATTTGACCTTTGAGAACTCTACCAAACTCCTCCGACAATTTTGGGTCTAAACACTTGAAATTTTAGATGTAGGTTACTTGGAAATGGATCAAACTTTTAAACTGAATTTGAGCCCAGAACAATAAATGTTAAGGGATCAAAATTGGGGACAAAGTATTTTTTAAAATTGACCTCTGCGGTCTCTATCAAATTACTCGGCCAATTTTTTGTCTAAATATTTGAAAATTTACATAAAGTTTATTCATACATAGGGCAAGCTTTTTAAACAGTTTTTGGCCGAACATTTTCTGCTAAGGTGTCAAATTTCAAAAGATTTTATCTTTGCGGTCTCTAGCAAACTATTCAACCAATTTTGGGTCTAAAAATTTCAAATTTTACATAAAGGGTAGCCAGAGATGCAGCAAACTTTTTAATCAGGTTTTGGGCAAAAATTTGGCTGCCAAGAGGTCAAAATTGAAAGAGCTGACCTTGGCAGACTCTACCAAACTCCTCCGCCAATTTTGGGTGCAAACACTTGAAATTTTAGATGTAGGTTACCTGGACATGGGTCAAACTTTATATATATATATATATATATATATATATATATATATATATATATATATATATATATGAGCAGACAGTTAATAAAATATGTTAAAAAACACTTTGAAATGAGTTAAAAACATATTTAATCTGAAAAGGAAACACTAGATAAATGGATAGTCCTTAATCCGGAGTTTCGAAGAAATACTCTCCTTCTCATCAGAGGGTAGGAATTAGCAAAATGCGGGATCGGATTTTACATGCTGAAGTATTTGATGATCTTACTTGAAAACAAAATAAGTTAAGCAGAGGGAATATGGTAAAGAAAAGTATTTGATGATCTTACTTGAAAACAAAATAAGTTAAGCAGAGGGAATATGGTAAAGAAAAAGGTGATTACACATGAATGGATAGTCTGGTTGAAGATAAAAAATCCAGTGACGGTAAAATCCAAATGTAAAACTTCAAGAAAGTTAAAAGAATTTCCATTTGTACAAGTAAAATCCAAGGAAATCCCGTAAGTGGAAGAAGATGGTCCATAATAATCCAAAGGCAGAAATCCATGGAATAATTCACAAAAATGTGTACAAGGAAAAAATAATATTAATAAAAGAAAAATAAGATGTGCTTTTCACTCTACTTCCGAGACATATATATATATATATATATATATATATATATATATATATATATATATATATATATATATATATATATATATAAAGTTATGAACAGTGTATAGGGCCCGAACAAAGCCGGGCTGTACTGCTAGTAATTATTATAATGGATGGAGATAGATAGATAGATAGATAGATAGATAGACAGACAGACAGATAGATAGATAGATAGATAGATAGATAGATAGATAGATAGATAGACAAACAGAGAGATAGATAGACAGAAAGATAGATAGATAGATAGATAGATAGATAGATAGATAGATAGATAGAAAGCGCCTAAAGAAAACTCGCATTTTGGGTTTTCTTTCGGTTTACATTGCGTTTATTACAATTTAAATTATTCACGTTTCAATTTCGTTTTCTATTCGTTATTTTATTCATTCTTTTTATTTTTATTTTATTTATTTTTTTTTTTTTATTTTTTTTTTTTTGTAATTAAACATTTTTCCCAATGACTCTCTTTTATTTTCAACCCTCCGGGAAAATTTTTCGCCAAACCAATTTTAAAACTGAGAGGGCTAACTAACATCCAAGTTCAGAATAGAAAATCAATAACAAATCAGAATTTCAAAATAATATTTAAAAACTAAAAAAAAAAAAAAGTTTCTTAAACCGCCCTTAGTTCGCAAAGAAACACTCCTTTCTTTGAATGAGGCGATCTATTAACCATGACAGCCAATTACACAGGGTGACCAAAAAAAACGGGCCCCAACTCTAATTAGGACTCATTTCTTAGTGTTTTGACCGAATGAAATGAAACTTTGTTCATAACTAGTTTATTATATTCAAAACATCACATCAAAACACTAGGGTCTTTGGCCTTTTTTTTCTCCGTTGACTGTAAAATTCTCAGAAAAACAATTGAATGTCCTCTGTTTCTTTTTTTTTGGGGGGGGTGGGGGTCACCCTGTAGTAATATTTCCAACTAGCGGGGGTACCCGGCGTTGCCCGAGTGTTTGTTTCCGGGACGGGGGGGGGAGTTTTAAAAAATTTTATGGTAGGTCAGTAGGAAGGATCAAACCCGGAGTCATGAGTAAAAGTAGGAAAATAAAGTGTGAAAAAAAAAACAAAAAAAAACATCTGCAACGTTAACAGTTCGGCCACCAAGAAAAGTCCATTCCAGTTGTTTAGGAAAAAAAAAAAAAAAAAAAAAAAAACGACTACGGTAGGTCGGCGCGAACGTGAAAATATAATGTGAATTGTCCAGCACGCTAACCACTACGCCACAGAGCACTGCAGCTTAGTTTAGTGATTTTAAATAACTTCACATGAAAGAACTACGAAGCCAAACCGGTGTTCTCTTCTCAACTGTTCCTTGTGAACGATCCCCAAACGGTGTTAAGTGGTGGCAGGGGGAGGAGGAATTTATTAGAGAGAAAATATTTTACCACTTCCATTGATCTTAACCGATTTTGGCCGTGACTTCTCAGCAGAAAAAGTATAGAAATCTAAGATTATCGAGGAATTTGAGAAATAATAAGCCTCATAACACACCTCAGATATTGTTCTGCCGTTTGTGCATATTATATTTGCATGAAATATCTTGATTTTTAATCCTATTAATGTCAAAATCAGACGGGAAAAAATGAGTTCATTTTATTTATATAGATAGATAGAAGAAGAAGATAGAAGAAGAAAAGATAGATAGAATAGAAGAATAGATAGAAGAAGAAGAAGAAAGAATAGAAGATGAAATATCTTGATTTTTAATCCTATTAATGTCAAAATCAGACGGGAAAAAATGAGTTCATTTTATTTATATAGAAGAAGATAGAAGAAGATAGAAGAAGAAGATGAAATACCAGAGAGAATAGTTAATCTTTTCGATAACTGCTTCTTCCAATCACATCAGACAAGAAGTCATCGTACTTTCCTACATGTACAAGGTGAAACGATAAAGTTGTCGCCCTAAAGAAAACAACTTACTAAAGCTGTATTTTTAAACTTTTATTGAAAAAATCAATTCAGGTAACTTGATTATGTAGTAGAGCTGAAGTTTATTGAATGTAGCTGCCTTCAGCCTCAATCACCGCCTCAATACGGAATACGGATCTAGATTAGAACGAAATTTCCAGATTCGGCGGAAAAGTTGCTAACTTGGTAACATTGCTGTTAACTCTGATTTGAATAGTGTTCCTATTTCTTTGCCTCCCCACGAGGGCAGAGTTAGACAAAAGGTCGGGTTTTTTAATGTGGGGGAACCCCCAGCTCCCCAAAAAGGAGTGCTCTGGATAGGAACAAAAATAGAAATTGCCTCAATCTAGAAGGACTTCTCCACTGATCGGGATCGGAAAAAAGGTGAAAAGCAGCATCAGAGCGGACACTACACTTTTCTCCGAGCAAATAGCGTAAGCGCACCCAATAAAAATAGTTCTTTCCTTCCTCGATTGAAGAAAAATTATTATTGTCTTTTTGTTTTGTTTTTTTGTTTGTTTTTTTTTTTTTTGGTTTTTTTTTTGGGGGGGGGATTAATTTTTTTTTGTTTTTTTATTCATCTATTTTTTTTTTTTTTGGGGGGGGGGGGGTAATTTGGGGGGGGGGGGTAATTTTTTTTTTATCTAATTTTTTTTTTTTACAATGAAAATAATGACGTCACATTTGTAAACTTAACTGGAACTCAATATAATTAAAACGAACTTGACTTGATTTGACGATTGAAGAGTGTTTTTCACAATTTACCAAGTGACACATACAAAACAAAAATTTAAGTCCTAAAAATGCATCCATTTAATTTACGCGATCAACGCTGAGAATTTTGATTTTCTTCAAATTTTCTTGTATTGTTTTTGCTGGGGGGGGAGGAAGCATCCTACCGAATGCTAGATATTCACCTGCTATCTTAGACATTCCAATCGAGAGATCTTTTTAATGTTTTCACTATCCCTTTTAAGCGCAATTTTTTTTTTGTACATAGGCATCACCACTTATCAAGGCCAAGAGGCCACTCGAGGATAAGGGTTAAAGAGTTTACAGTAGAAACTGGACAATATATAGTAATCGTTAGTAATGGAAATTTGGTAAAATTGTTAACGTATATGGAACGGCTCATCAAGAACTTGTTTACGTTAGACTTGAAGACAACCATATTGTATTCAGCTGAAAAGTAGGAAAACGGAAGACAATTCCATAGGCGTGTAGTGCTAATAAAGAAGCTTTGTTCATGGAATCTACGTTTCGGTTTAGACACAGATAACGAGTGGGAGGAAATATTGATAGTTCTTTCAGCTAGACGAGTGTTTCTTGTGAAAGCTTGGCGAGGGGGGACCATAGATTGGAGCTCAGCCGAGCACTTGGCACGAAAATAACGATAAAGCAGAGACAAACTCGCAACATTTCTTCTGTGTGAAAGAGGTTGTAGGGAAGAGAAATGAAGTCTATTTTGACCTCTATCAAGGCAGGATATGTCATTTCTAGCAGCTCCTGCCCAGATGTGGCAACAGTACTCCATTCTTGTTTATAAATTGTTTCTATCTCTCTTGCACTTGGTTCACCCGGTATATTTTCATGTCGTACATAAGACGTTAGTATTTCGTTATGTCCTTCCTCTCAGCTCTGTTTAATTCCGCATCATAGGGTATTGACTTCTACTAGGGTTGCTTCTTTCTCCTTCTTGTCCCCATGTAAGGTTTAATAGCTCCGTTTTCTAGGGAAATAACTGTGAGAATTGCATAGTCATAATGGGTGGTGTATAACTTATTTCCAACTGTTGTTTCTGGTATATGTTCCAAGGACTTGCGGCTGCATTCGATAATCAACTTTTTACAAATCGTCCAGTCGTTATAAACTCAAATGTGACAGACAAACAAAATTTGCTATTGAAAGCTTAATGCTATTCTATATTTAAGTGTGACAGACCAAAGAAACATTAATGCAAATGTAAGCAAAACAAAAATTCTGCTTAACCATGACAGACCATCAGAAATGTTAATTGCCACCTACGCGTGACAGAGCATATAAATAGTGTTTCAAACTTGAGCAAGAGAGAACGGCTAGAATATTATTTTAAACCTAATCTTGACAGACCAAAGAAAATGGTATTTTACCTTAATTGCCAACAGATTGACAAAATGTTATTTCAAACTTAAGCATTACAGGCTGATAAAATACTATGACAAACTTAAGCTTGACAGACCATTGGAAACTTACAGGCTGATGAAAATACTATTACAAACTTAAGCATGACCGACACCTGAAAATACTATTTCGAACTTAAATGTTACAGGCTGATGAAAACACAATTACAAACTTAAGCATGGCAGACAAATAGAAATATTATCTCAACTTAAGCGTGATAGACTATTAAAAATGATATTTCAAACTGAAATGTTACAGGGTGATGATATACTATTACCAAACGTAAGCGTGATAGAAAATCGAAAATGCTCTTTCAAACTTAAGCGTTACAAGCTGATGAAAACACGATTACAAACTTAAGTATGGCGGACAAATAGAAATGCTATTTCCAGCTTAAGCACGAGAAGCAGGTGAAAATGCTATATTTAAACCTGACACAACTATGGAAATGCTATTTCAATTGTGAAGGGCCACCAAAAAATATCATTTGAAACTGAATCCTGACAGACTAAATTAAGTTTGACAGACCACTGACGGACAGAACCGCTTGTCGATATATCTTGATGCATTAAAAGTAAGATGCGTCAATTGAATCTAAACGTTTTACTATAAACAATGGTGTCTATACAACCGACAAAGCCGCACACTAAGATTTAAGGTCGCAGTTGAAAGAGAAAATAGATTGATTTTTTGAATAAACTGAGTGACCTTTGCTATTTGAATCTTTTAATTATTTATTTTGTAATTAAAAAGAGGCTTTTAGGATTTCTTCGTTGCAGACATTCGATTGCGATTCGAAACTCAAATAGTTTTAAACTCATAAACACGAACAATTATCGATCAAAGTCGATGAATTCTTCTTTCCAGTTCATTCGAAATATTTCACGTTGGTTTATTTGTTTTTTGTTGTTTTTTTTGTTTTTGTTTTTTTTACGTGCTTGGTGTTTTGTTTATTGTTAGTGCTTCTACGCAATTTCAATTAAGCGATTCCGTCGAAAACCCCGCCTTTTTGGTTTCTCTCAATACAAACACATTATTATTTAAAAATAAAAACGTACTCCAATCACGCACGTGTATAGATAAGCTTAACTACTCATTCAACACATTCACAAAGGAAAAAGGTGCGTCACCCTACAGAAAATGCAGTAATAGAATAGGAAGTAGATGTCAGCCAAACTTGAGTGAAGCATTTAAACTTACAGCCGAGAATAAATATGAATCTAATTGGTTAGCTAGTTAAACTAAACGTCACGTAGATATATAAAAAAACACAGAACACAAATTCTATGTATTTTAGCCTGACGATTACTTTCGAAGCTAAAACATAAAAGATAGTGTTTATTATTATGTCCATTATATGTTGGTTGGTTGGTTGGTTAGTTGTTTTACGGCATATCAACCCTTTTCAGGTTATTTAATGCCGAATTCAGTGATTTTGAAGAAAACTTTTATTAGAATATATTTTTTCAAGTCATTTTCTATTTAACCCATAGTTGGTACCCTAACAAGTACTAACACTCCGGGTCAGAATGGACCTGGGAGCAATGGCAATTAAAGGGTGGCTCCACACTCCCCAAAGCCCGCAAGTTGAGGCCTCACTATCGGATATAGTTTAAGGTCATATCCATGACCCATTATATGTTCATAATATTATATATATATATATATATATATATATATATATATATATATATATATATATATATATTAGCTTACCCTGCCACGCGTTGCCGTGGCTAAATTTGGTGTAATGGAAAATTCTAATAAAAAGAGAAAATGCATGTTTCTTATATTCTTAGTACAGCAATCCACTCTAAAAAAAAAAAAGAAAAAAATGAAAAAAATGGTACTCTTGCAGAATTGGATCCTGATCCTCAGGATTACCGTCAATCATTGCTTGGGTTCGACCAACAATCAGTGGATAAAGCTAACGTTGAAACGCTAAATGTTTTTTTTTCTGTATACGAAAATGTGAGTTAGTAATTAATATTTGAGTGATGGGGGGGGGGGTTACTATACACAGATTCGAAAAAGTTGTCCGAAAACAAATGAAAGCAAAGGTAAGGTAAGTTACATTTCTACCTAATTGGATAATTGTTTAGTGTTTTTATGTAAGGTAAAATGTTTAATCGGCTGGAAAAACAGAAATGGTTGCAGACTGTTGAATACGTTAAGTTTGGGAAATGAAGTTGAAAACTAAAAACTATACAATACAGTGTCAAAAACCCACCGAATATGTTACCATGACATAGGCTGACATAATCGGTGGGTTTGTGACAGTATTTTGTATAGTTTTTTTGTTTTAAATCACTTTCTCAAACTTAACATAATCAACAGTGTCCGCCACCATTTGTATCTTTCAAATACACCGATAAACACTGTTTTTCGAGCTGACTAAACGTTACATTAAATGAAAAGGGTGTGTATTAACAGATACAAAGAAGTTGTCAAAAAATGAATATATAACAAATATATGTTATCAAAAGGCAAGAAAAGTAAATGTTCTACCTAACTGGATAAGATTGTAGTGTTTTTATGTAATGTATAATGTTTAATCAGTTCAAAAACATGCAGTGTTTATCGGTATATTTGAAAAATACAAATGGCGGCAGACTGTATCGAACACGTTAAGTTTGGGGAAATTTTGGGAAAATGAATTTAAACTAAAAAACTATACAAAATACTGTTAGGAACTCACTCAATATATGTTACTGTGATGTAGGTTGACATATAATCAGTGGTTTTAAATTTTGATCGATACAGGTAGCGACTTTTAAGAGTCCCTTTTAGTGATTACCTGGTTTGAGGATATTATACAACTAAATGGCAAATCTGCCCCAAAAATCCGGTATTATTTTACTTTAAGGCCCGTCTCATGTTCGTATATAACGAAATATTTTATTGTAGATTTCAGTGTACTAAAAACGAATCTGCAAACCGTTTCCGTCGCAAAAAGAAAGGTTTCATGATATGAAGAAATTACTTTTTCGAAAAGTGGGTGATCACTTTTCAATTTAAATTTAACTTAGAATGAGCACCCTCTTTCTGGCCACCTGAGAGAGAGACATTTTTCTGTGTGTGGGGGGTGTTTTGGCGGCCAACCCCCCGCCCCTCCAACCAATTTAAGCAGGTAATTTTAAAGGATTTTCCAAGGGTAGAAAGAAAGCCCTCACCCCAATAATCGTGGCCACAAAGTGGGTGATCATTTTACGTTAAATTATTATGGAAAAGTGATCCTTCACTTTTTTAAACTAACATTTCTTCATATCTTGGAAACTACTCGTTTGCCTTAATTATAAAGGTTATTTTCGTTTTCAGCGACCCCGAAAACCTACAGGAGTGGTAATTTTAAAGGAATTTTCGAGGGTGGAGTAATTCCTCATATTTATCTTCTTTTTTTTTCCAATAACATAAGAAATTAAGAATTACACAAATTTATGGTGCTAATGCACTTACCGATCCATACTATTTTTTAAATCGTATTTCCAAGTTTAATTAAAGTTTGTTTGTTTTTTATTCAATTGTATTCTAAATAATGTTAATGCTTCAATACTGTTCCTTGTCTGCTTAAGTTTCATTTTTGTTTATTAAATTGTTAGGTGAAAGTCCAGAATAGTTACAAAACACCCTCTTCTCCCCATGTTAAGAATGGCTTTTTAAATAATAGCGTTATTATTTCAGGACGGATCAATAAGTGCACGAGTACCCAATTTCTTTAATAAAGAAAAAGCATTCATATTTTAGAATAGATGCAAAACTCCCTCCCCATGTTAAGAATAGCTTTCTAAATAACGGTATTATTTCAGCACGGTACCTTCTCTGCGTAAGTACTATCTTTTGTTTATTAAATTGTTAGGTGAAAATATAAAATAGTTACAGAACACTCTCCCTTTCCAATGTTAAGAATGGCTTTCTTAATAGCGTTATTTCAGCACGGTATCTTTTCTGCATAAGTACCATCTTTTGTTTATTAAATTGTTAGGTTAAAGTATAGAATAATAACAAAACGTGCTCCCCATGTTAAGAATGGCTTTCTAAATAATGTTATTATTCTATTATTATATTATTATGGTACTTTCTCTGCATAAGTACCATGTTTTGTTTATTAAATTGTTAGGTGAAAGTACAGTACTCATGCAGAGAGTGATTCGTGTTGTAATAATAACGTTAATATTTAAAAAGCCATTCTTAACATGGGGAGGGGAGGGTATATTTTAACCTTACAATTGAATAAAAAAAACATAATAAAACTGTAATTAAACCTGGAAATACGATTTAAAAAATAGTGCGGACAAAAAAAAACTGTACTTTACCAACCAATCTTATGTCGAAAAACAAAAAAAAAAACTCAAAAAGCGACAAACTTTTTTTTTTTGGCCTTATATAATAAAGAAAAAATGTGTAAATTAAAAAATTTGGAAGATAAACAAATGAAGTATGGTTTTTTTTTTTTGTTTTTTGTTTTTTACTTATCGAGTTAACAGAAAATGAAATCTTTCGTCAATTCGTGGCTGTGAAATGAATCGAACCGGAAGTTCAGTTTTATCAACAGAACAGATTCGCAGTAACGGCTTACGAAAATATATTTATTTTATTTAATATTTTAATAATTCGCGAGGTAAATTTATTTTAATAACATAAAAACATACCTCGACACTAAAGATGGGTTGTCTGAAAATTTCAAATAAATTGGTAACGTAGTATATGGTTTTATTCACTTGTAACGAACCAAATTTACATTTTTATATATATATAGATATATATATATATATATATATACTATAAAAAAAAATAAAAAAACGTATATGTGTAAAAATATTTTTAACCTTTATATATCTAATTTTAAATAAGAATGTAAATATACTAAATACTAATCATAGTGGGGGTGATAAGTAGTTAAATGGATTAATCCTAATCTTATAAATACAAGACTGATAAATTAAAAAATTAAAAAATATATCCATTTTAAATGTGGAAATTGATGAATCGCACAGGTAAGAAATTCATTTTTATAGTATGAAAAGGTTAGTAATTGCAATTAAGAATAGGAAATTGGATCAAATGTTTGTAACATGTCTTCTTCCTAAGATTAAGGGTGGTGGTGTTTGATCAACACTGCTGGGGAGCCATGATGTAATATACTGTTTTGTTTTTAAATCCCCGAAACAGTGTTTCATGGTAAACAACTGATGATCCCTTGAAAAATAAATTATTGGTATTATAGTAAATTTGAGAGCGAGTTGATGCAGTGATTGCAGGTGATTAAATGACTTACTGACGAGATGGTTTTCTAACGAATGATAAAAAAAATTTTTGTATAGTTTTAAAGGTTAAAAACTTCAAAGACTATATATATATATATATATATATATATATATATATATATACATCATGTATCTACATAAAATTATATGTATCTATTTTCAGTATTTACTTCGACACTTCTTGATACGTAAATAGAGGTAGATGGAAAAATATCTATGATAATAAATCTACACATAATATTTCACATTTTATTAAAATGGGGCCTTCATCAGGCTATAATAGCCTGACGAATTCTTACGAGGATGAAACGCGGAAATCGCCATATATTTTTAAAAACTGTATATATAATATATATATATATATAAAGTAGTAACATTCGTGTGTGTGTGTGTGTGTGTGTGTGTGCGTGCGTGCAACTCTCCTAGAGAAAACACCACTAGACCGATCATGACCAAACCTGACATGATGATGGTCTCTCACCTACGGATGGTGAACACCATCTTTCAAGGTTACGGTCAAGGGTCAAGGTCAGAGCCTATGTATATATACTCTCCTTCACCTTACACCACTGGACCGATCATGACCAAACCTGACATAATGATGTTCTCAGACCTAGGAATGGTGCACACAATTTTTCAAGATAAAGGTCAAAGATTAAAATCTTAATTGGTTCGGCTCTTCATAAACTGCACCAACTAGGAATGGTGCACACCAAGTCGGGGTCCGCCATCATCCCGGGGCCACCCTTCTTCGTTGTGAATATAAATCCGGTCACCCTCTTCCACCCCATGCCCTAAACCAATCTTGATGCAATTTGGCATGTTAGTGGCCCCTAACATATGCCAAAATTTATTGCGCTGTATCTCTTAATTTTGATATTCCAAAATAACGCTACCAAAAATAATGCAATGGATCATTAAGGATCCTTTTTCTTTTGAAAGATTTGAGGTAATACTTTCCCCTTTTCAGATACGCACTAAAGATGCCATCCAAACGGAATAGAAACGAAACTGAGGAAGAAAGATTGGCAAGATTAGAAGCTAATAGACTAAGAGTTGCTGCAATTCGCTCCAATGAAAACGTTTTACATAGAAAAAGACGTTTACAGTTCAACAGAATACGTCAAAGAGAAAGGAGAGCAAGATTAACAAATTTGGAAAGAGCAACCCAACGTGAAGTTGATAAAACTATGCACGCTGCAAGGTGGTTAAATTCATCAGAAGAAGAAATTCAAGAAAGGGAAAGAGATGGTCGGGAAAGGGAAGCAATACGATGAGCAAATGAAACAAAAAGGAAAACAACAGGAACACGTACATGGGGTCAGTTGAAAGAAGCAAGATAAAAAGTAAATGAAACAGATGAGGAAACAAAAAAAAGATGTACACGAGGTGAGTTGAAAGAAGCTCAAAGATGAGAGAATGGATCAGAAATCAAATGAATCTTTCGTCTATCCCGGTGGTTCCCAACCTATTTTGGGCCATGCCCCACCTAGGCATTTCTAAAATCCTGATGCCTCCCCTTTGTGATACTACTACTACGTGCACATATATATATATACATGCGTACAGAAGCAGCAGCAGTAGTAGTAGTAATAGTAGTAGCAGAACTACTACTACTACTACTTGCATATATATATATATATATATATATATATATATTTATATATATATAGCGCACACACATACACGGCCGGACGCTCCCCTTAATACAAAGATTCACTATGAAACAATTCACTGTTAATATAATAATAATAGTAATAATAATAATGAAAAAAATAACTCATTCTCAAATTGCCCTATAGTCTTTGGTATAGTTAGCCCAAGGGTGCACGTCCTGCCCATGCCCCACCAAAATATTGCCATGCACCACCGGTGGGGCATGCGCCCCACGTTGGGAATGACTGGTCTATCCCAAGGGCGTGAGCGAGAGGCTACAAGGAGAGAGAGTATGACTTTACCCCAACAAATGACAGAAAAAGCGAATGATTGCTTTTAGACTAGAAATAGAAAATTGCAACAAGAAAAGGAGTATTCGGAATTCATTGAGATGAGTATTATTTATTACTTCAATTCATAAATAATACTCATCTCAATGAGTTCCAATTAAATAACATATATACCATTCGATATGGACCCGACCATGGAAGGTCAGATAATAAAACGTAGATTTATAAGATCAAAAAATTCAACCTTGATCCCTCTTCGGAGCCAGTGATGCAGTTGATAGAGACGTTGAATATTTACGGTTCCAGGTGAGAATTGTCTGAAGATAGCGGTTTCAATCCTACCCAAAGCCAGTAGGGGCTTACTTGGTGAGAAGACAACAACAACAACAGAAGGCAGTAATTGCAGAGAATGCAGGCAGGAGATTCAGAGTTACCACCTGACGAAGGCCAGAAGAATAGTTAGCCGAAATGTCGTGAAACAACTAAGAAAAGATTAGGATAATAGTCCGCAATAAATAAAATTAATAAAGAAAAGGATTGCTCTACAACAAAAATGACTCTCTCACTACAGCTGACAAAGGAAAATTGGACAAAGTATTCAGCATTGCTCAGCTGTGAAATTTAAAAGAGAGACCCCTGCCTTTAGATTTTCTCTGGTGATTCTCCAGATAGCATTGGTAATGTTCTTCTTTAGTTGGTCTAGATTATGAGGATCATTGGCATAAGCTTTTTGTTTTAAAGTTCCTCAAAGACAAAAATCACATGATGACAAGTCCGGGGAACGTGGTGGCCATAACCCTTTGCTTATTGTTCTCTCTTCCATAAACATGTCATGAACTCATGTCAGTGATTAGTGAGACGTGTGGCATGTAGCGCCGTCTTGTTGGGAAAAGAATTGCATTTTGTCCTGTGGTGTCAGTTGGTCGATAAGAGGAAGATTAGATAGATCGAGCTACTTTTAAGTGGGCCACACTGTAGAACATTCACAGCAGACACTCGCCTATTTACAACAACTGCTAACAGTTTTCCTTATCTAATTGTGTCTAAAACTAAACGTAAATTCCATGATTTAATTTTGTATACCGGTCTTTCTGCTTGTGCGGTAATAAAATTTGTCAAATGTATTTATCATTTTAGATTGCATAAGGCGTTAACTTTGGCCAAAATTGTCTGTTCCTTCTTCCATCGTATTTTTTTATTATAAATTTTGCTACTTATCAAAGACATTCCGATATAAAAACTATCTAAAAACACTCCCAGACAAATAAACGCCTTTTTGCCCAAATTTTCTGGAGAGGCCCATTAAAATACACGATAAGATCGTCCAAAACAGCGAAACAGTATTATATGTGGATGACTATAATGCTCCCTATCTTGGGTTGAGCATATTGGGAAGTGATATACAAATTACCAGCGATGCTCTTTATGTAAACAAATTGAGCTTAGGTATTTGGACAATGTAAAAAACATTGTTAATTCACTGCCCGCATAATTAAAAGAATCGTTTTTGGCATCGGAAAATAGGCACAAATTTTTCTGATTTCGTACTGTATGTCGATGACTATATATATATATATATATATATATATATATATATATATATATATATATATATATATATATATATATATATATATGGCGGGCGGCGATTTATTTTCTAGAGTTATGGTTCTTTCTCATTTGCTTGTCACTAAATTCTCTTCAACGAAATTCATGTGTGTGAAATATCAAAAACAATCGAGCGAGCTGTTTTGGAGTCCATAGGAAACGGACTCATACACGCACAATGTTCCTTATATATATATATATATATATATATATATATATATATATATATATATATATATATATATATATAAAGTTAGGTCTTCCCTAATCGAGCCAGAGATGTCTCGTGTTGCGGGGTTTGAATCGTTCGACTGGTATTAATTGTGACACCCTGCACTGCAGATTCCAGAAAGGATGAAACACTAGTGTCTGTAGGTATTTAATTATTATAGTAAAATAAATATATATATATATATATATATATGTCTCGGAAGTAGAGTGAAAAGCACATCTTATTTTTCTTTTATTAATATTATTTTTTCCTTGTACACATTTTTGTGAATTATTCCATGGATTTCTGCCTTTGGATTATTATTGACCATCTTCTTCCAATTACGGGATTTCCTTGGATTTTACTTGTACAAATGGAAATTCTTTTAACTTTCTTGAAGTTTTACATTTGGATTTTACCGTCACTGGATTTTTTTATCTTCCACCAGACTATCCATTCATGTGTAATCACCTTTTTCTTTACCATATTCCCTCTGCTTAACTTATTTTGTTTTCAAGTAAGATCTTTGACTTATTTGTTGTTTCAACAAATACTTCTGCATGCAAAATCCGATCCCGCATTTTGCTAATTCCTACACTCTGATGAGAAGGAGAGTATTTCTTCGAAACTCCGCGGATTAAAGACTATCCATTTATCTAGTGTTTCCTTTTCAGATTAAATATGTTTTTAACTCATTTCAGAGTGTTTTTTAACATATTTCATTAACTATTTGCTCATATTATAAGCTCTATTTCCTATTTGGTATTATCGAGCTTTTATATCTGGCTGAGATAATTTTATAAATATTAATTCTTTAATATTTATAATTTACTTTAATTTTACCATCTTGGATCATTTTGGTAAATTCAATTGTAATTTTCATTTTATATATATATATATATATATATATATATATATATATATATATATATAATAAAAATATATATATATATATATATATATATATAATAAAAATATATATATGTAATAAAAAATTTTTTGATTCATCCAGCCTTGACAGACGTGTTTTTAAATATTCTCTCCAGTACTTTTCTTTTGATGATTTGGAATTCATTCCATTTGCGCTTTTCTCCAAGGAACTCTGCCTTTTGGATTGTTTTAGACCATTTGGAATTTACCCATTGGATTGAAATTTTAAATTCGGCCGTTTTGGATTTTACCATTTTGGGATTTTTACCCTTCACCGGACTATCCATTCATGTGAAATCTTTTTATCATTTTTCTTTTGCCTCCTGTTTCCCCTTACCTCACCCTTTTTTTTAACCAAGTAAGATCTGTGACTTACTTGTAGTTTCATTAAATACTTTTATATGCAAAATCCGATCCTGCATTTTGCTAATTCCTGCCCTCTGATGAGAAGGAGAGTATTTCCTCGAAACTCCGCGGATTAAGGACTATCCACTTATCTTGTGCTTCCTTTTTTAAAATTAAATATGTTTTTAACTCTTTTTCAAGATGTCTTTTAACATGTTTTATTAATCATTTGTTCATATATATATATATATAGAGAGAGAGAGAGAGAGAGAGAGACAGAGAGAGAGAGAGAGAGAGAGAGAGAGAGAGAGAACAGAGACCTCTACTTTAACATACGAGTAAGAGAATTTTCAAAAAAAAACAATGTATATATGAAACTTTTGAAATTACAACTTCGATACAACTCTTATATATTTGATAAGAACCGCATCTTTCCGAGCCGCAGGGATATTTTCACCTTTGATCTTAATTCACAAGAAATAATAAATACGCAAAAACGTTCAGTATATTTTTTTCTTTCTTTTTTTTTTCACTTTAAAAAGCTTTTTGCATTGTCAGAAAAGTTAATCAACAGAAAGAAACGAGACTAAAAACGATTTCGTGACAATTCACAGTGATGTCTCATTCACAAAGACATTGCATTGTTCTGTTTTGTTTTGTTTATCTTTTTGTTCCACGGCATATCAACCTTTTCTGGTAACTTAGTGTCCTATTGTAACATAGCGTAGACGCACGTATGCAAATCCATGAGAAATGACGTCACCGGTAGGGAAATACAAAGACTTTAAAAGTGAGATCACGTTAGAGACGGGGATGGCGTTCGAGATCACACACACACACACACACACACACACACACACACATATATATATATATATATATATATATATATATATATATATATATATATTCTGATTTGGATTAATCGTCTCAACACTAATATATATATATATATATATATATATATATATATATATATATATATATATATATATATATATATATATATATATATATATATATACACATTGGTGCTGAGACGATTAATTCGAATCAGAATCTGGAATAAAAAAATCGGAACTTTTGGCGGGGGGGTGCAATCGGTATCGGAATCCGAAAAATTTGTACCTATTTTCTGATGCCAAAATCGATTCTTTTAATTATATTTTTCTTCGATAAAAATATAAAACAAAACAGAACAATACAATGTCTTTGTGAATGAGACATGGCTGTGAATTGTCGCGAAATCGTTTTCTGTTGAAATCTTTCTGTTGATTAACTTTGCTTTTCTTTTTTTTTTACATAGGCATCACCGCTTATCAAGGCCCAGGGGCCACTCGAGGATAAGGGTTAAAGAGTGTAGAGTAGTCAATTGGAGAATATACTAATTGTCAGTAATGGAAATTCAATAAATTTGTTGACTTAAGGGGAACGGCTTATCAAGAACTTGTTTGCGTTTGACTTGAAGAGAACCATGTTGTAGTCAGGTGGGAAGCAGGCAGACGGAAGAGAGTTCCACAGGCATGCACTTCTAAGAAAGAAGCTTTCTTCATGGAATCTACGTTTTGATTTAGACACAGATAGAAGGTGAGGAAAATTACTGACAGTGGTTTCAGCTAGACGAGTGTTTTTCGTGAAAAATTGGTGAGGGGGACCAGAGATTGGAGCTCAGACGAGCACTTCCCATGAAAACAACGATAAAACAACAACAGGCTCGCAACGTCCCTTCTGTGGGAGAGAGGCTGCAGGTAAGAGAAAAGGGCATCTTCTACGAGGCTACGAAGTCTATTTTGAACTCTATCAAGGCAGGATAAGTTCTTTCTAGCAGCTCCTGCCCAGATGTAGCAACAGTACTTCATCCTTGGACGAACTTAGCTCTTATATAGATAGAGAATTGCATCAACAGTGAGATATCTGCTGGATCGATAGAAAGATCCCACCATTTTTCCAGCAGCTTTGGCAAACGATTTGATGTAATTGTTCCATTTCAGATCAGAAGTAAAGGTCAAGCACAGAAACTTGTCAAAACATGAGATCTCCCCAAGAGGAGAGTCATTCATTTCAATTTATTCCAGATGGGGATCAGAGCGTTGATGATGTAAAGATAGAAGCTTGGTTTTAGATGCATTAAAAGTAACCAGCCAGACCTTTCCCCCATTGTACCACATGCTCAAGATCAGAGGAGAGAGAATTGGAGAGAACTTGGTCATTTACTGACTTAGATGTGCTACCATAGATGGTAATGTCATCAGCATAAATGTCTACGAATGATGTAAGGATGTGATTTGGAAGATCGTTAATGTAAAGAGAGTTGGGCCCAGGATGGACCCCTGAGGGACTCCAGCATTAATACTGTGAGCTTCTGATTTCTTCCCATCAACCACTACTCTTATGAACCTATCAGAGAGAAATGCTTTGGTAATTAAGAAGACATTTCTAGCAATATCATAGCTGGAGATCTTGTGAAGTAAACCTTTATGCCATACCCTATCAAAGGCTTTTGATATGTCAAGAGCAATTGCCCTAGAATGGTTGAAATATAACTGCTGTAGATCTAGCAGAACGGAAACCATATTGCATGTCACTAAGAAAGTTATTTTTGCTGAGATGTTTGATTACTTCTCTATTTAACACAGATTCCAGCAACTTACTCATGACGCACAGATTTATTGGCCTGTACTGAGAGGGAGATGGCTGATCACCTGAATTCTTAAATACAGGGCATACTGATGAGATTTTCCAGGGTGATGGGAAGCAATTCTCCTTAAAACACCATTTAAACAGTTTTGTAAGTATGGGTGCTAGTTCTGGTTGAAGTTTTTTTAGTACTATAATTGGAATACCGTCAGGGCCGGTTGCTTTACTGGAATCAAGGTTTTTGATTAGCTTCGCAAAATCACGTACAGATATATGTATATCACATAGCGTGTTTTCTGATACAGGAGGAAATATTGGGGGTTGGTGGCCTTGGTCGCAGAGGGTAGAATTAGCTGCAAAGTTCTTGGCAAAGAGTTTGGCTTTGTCTGATGCTGACAAGATTACCTCAGGTCCATGCAAAAAGCTTTTTGATGTGTGGAAAAAAAAAGAATAAAAATATACTGAAAGTTTTTTTTGCGTATTTATTATTTCTTGTGAATAAAGATCAAAGGTGAAAATATCCTTGCGGCTGTCAAATATATAAGAGTTGTATCGAAGTTGTAATTTCAAAAGATTCATATATACATTGTTTATTTTTGAAAATTCTCTTACTTAAAGCAGAGGTCTCTGTTCTCTCTCTCTCTCTCTCACACACACACACTCTCTCCCTCTCTATCCATCTATCTATCTATATATATATATATATATATATATATATATATATATATATATATATATATATATATATATATATATATATAATTAAATACCTACAGACACTAGTGTTTCATCCTTTTGGGAATCTTCAGTGCAGGGTGTCACAATTAATACCAGTCGAACGATTCGAACCCCGCAACACGAGACATCTCTGGCTCGATTAGGGAAAACCTAACTTAATATATATATATATATATATATATATATATATATATATATATATATATATATATATATATATATATAAGGAACAGTTGTAATTTCAAAAGTTTCATATATACAAAAAAACGGTGCAGACAATCAATCGATTTGATTGAAAAATGGGTGATTTCACCGATTTCAATGACAATAAACATATGGGGGTGTGAAACATTGGTTGATCATCATTCAACCATGGGTAACGTCGGGTCACCCTGTTTATATATATATATATATATATATATATATATATATATATATATATATATATATATATATATATATATATGTATAAAATAAAAATTACAATTAAATTTACCAAAATGATCTAAGATGGTAAAACTAAAGTATATTATGAATATTAAAGAATTAATATCTATAAAGTTATCTCAACCAGATGTAAAAGCTCGATAAAACCAAATAGGAGATAGAGCTTATAATACGAGCAAACAGTTAATAAAATATGTTAAAAAACACTTTGAAAAAGAGTTAAAACATATTTAATCTGAAAAGGAAACACTTGATAAGTGGATAGTCCTTAATCCGTGGAGTTTCGAAGATATACTTTCCTTCTCATCAGAGGGTAGGAATTAACAAAATGCGGAATCGGATTTTGCATGCAAAAGTATTTGATGAAACAGCAAGTAAGTCAAAGATCTTACTTGATAACAAAAAAGTGAAGCAGAGGGAATATGGTGAAGAAAAAGGTGATTACACGTGAATGGATAGCCTGGTGGAAGATAAATAATCCAGTGACGGTAAAATCCAAATATATAACTTAGATTTGACCGTCACTGGATTACTAGCTAACTCTCTCCAAGCAATTAACAACAAATAAAAACCAAATAAATAAACCGAATCTAAGCGAACACCCAACAGGTCAAGACATACTTACCAAGAAATCATCTCACCAACGAGACGCCAAAAACATAAATATTAAGACTCAAATTTTGAAGTAAACCCCTCCTTCTACCCCCACATATCCCCCTTCCCCATCCACATATCCCTGTGCCCTCAGCTACACCAGAAATGAACTTCACAGACCCCCACAAGGTCCTTAAACTTCAAAACTAAAACATTACCGACATACCAAGCAACCCCCTTCCACCTTTCCCCTTTCTTAGAATTTATTTATACACACACAGAGAGGGGAATTCTCGAAATAAAGACAAAACGTTTAACACATAACTCGGTTTGTTCCTTTTTTCTTTCTCTGTTTTGTCGGAATACTATTTCCATTATTCTCATAATTATGTATATATATATATATATATACTTCAGAATAATGAAATACAATAAATCTACTGGTATGCAAATCCAGTGATTATCGGTCTCACAAAATATCATTGGATGTAATATTTTATGTAAGACTATCACAGCTAAATAAAATTGCTCAATATAACAGATAGAGCAAATAAATCATAATTTAGGAATTTAAATTTTATGATTTGAAACGGTTAAATTTCAAATATAGAATGTTTATTATATGCAAAACAATGAATACAGTTTGATGAATACATTTCCTTCACCCATGAGTTTTCGATGTTTATTAATCTCCTCAGAGGAAAAATATTAGCAAATATTATAAATGGTTTGTACCTTATTTGCTAAAGGTAATAAA
>NC_136513.1:83862204-84024704 GCF_053919585.1 Euprymna scolopes
GAGATGTCCTTTTCTCTTCGCTGTAACCTCTATCTCACAGAAGAGATGTCGCGAGTTTGTCTCTGATGTATCGTTATTTTCATGGAAAGTGTTCAACTGAGCTTCAGTCTATGGTCCCCCCTCGCCAAAATTTAGCTGAAAACACTATCAATAATTCCCCCCACTCTTTATCTGTGCCTAAACCTAAACGTAGATTCCATGAACAAAGCTTCTTTCTTAGAACTGCACGCCTGTGGAATTGTCTTCCGTTTTCCTGCTTTCCGGCTGACTACAATATGGTTGTGTTCAAGTCTAACGTAAATAAGTTCTTAATGAGCCGTTCCATATAAGTTATCAAATCTACCGAATTTTCATTACTAATGATTACTATATTGACCAATTTCTACTGTACACTCTTTAACCCTTATCCTTGAGTGGTCTCTTGGCCTTGATAATGTGGTGATGCTTGTGTAAAAAAAAAATATTAATATATATTTATTATAATTATTATTATTATTAATCATTATTATTTCTATTATATTATTATTATTATTATTATTATTATTATTATTATTATTATTATTATTATTATTATTGTTAAGTGTTGAGACATTATGTTGAACAGAGTGCAGTCCTGATACTGAGGGTGAAGTAACAAAGATGGTGGTTAAGAATCAAATGCGATTCGTGACATAGCCAAGGGCAAACTGATTGAATCCAAAATTCGACAATTTTTATAGTAACTTTGGAACATTTTCATTGATTGATTACCACAACTGGTGGTTATAAAAACGATTGGCGAAATCATTGGTGTCATCCCCCCATTACTCGTGATGGGGAAGGTCTCCTAGCGGCTTTGGCTGCAGGGAGACAGGGTAGAGTACTCGTCAAGGATTCGTTCTTGACACTCATCCCGACAGGTGAGGGGCCAGGAACCGGCCCAGCACCTGTTGGACTGAGGTACACCGCTTGGGTACTACCTAGGAGGTCCACCCTCTCAGGCCTTACCACCGGGCTTTCCGGTGAGGCAAGTTAATTGCTTGTCCCCTGAGGCGCTCCTACCAGGGAATGCCGACGGGGGTGCCCAGGCAATTTTTGTTGAGGCGAGAGTGCCCCTTCTTTAGGGGAGCTCGCCTGTTCTGCACTTTCCGCCCTTGTGTCACATTTTTCTGTGCTGAGCAGCAAATAAATATCTACCCCCATTAGGAGTCAAAAAGATTTTACAATTATCATCATTATTATTATTATTGGAATTGTTTGCTCGGTTTGGGGTTGTAGACTGTTTGGTTAGTGACAACGCTACACAGTTCACCTCGAGACGTATCAAGACAAGCATATTACAACACCCCAGTACCACGCCAGAAGCAACGGCCAGGCCGAACGCTTTGTCGATACACTTTAAAGGGCATTAAAAAAGGCGTCTGGTACACCGACAGAAAAGGCCCTTCAGCAATTTATGCAGATTTACAGAATCATGAGAAATCCGAACAAACCAGATGCGGGATCCCCAGCAGAAATCATGTTTGGACGGAAAATAAAATCCGTATCTGATAAACTGCTACCCAAACACATAGTACACAACAGAACCTCTACAATGCCAATGAAACAGTTTAACAGCAGAGATAACATGTATTTTAGACATTTTAGAAATAACGTTTCTTTTTGGGAACAGGGAACGATCTTACAAAGAATCGGTCATGTTATATACATCATTCAGGTCCCAAAGTTCCAACATAAGAAGCACTTGAACCAAATCAGGAAACGCTTTTACGAGGATCAAGAAGAACCACCACAGGACGGCAGTGAGGCGATTGAAACTGTGTATGACTGTTTTGGCATAGACCCTCCAAAAGGGATGTCAGAACCGAGATGCTCCGGCAGAAAGAGGAAGCCCCAAAAGGCAGAAATACTGATTTTCACAACTGCGGAAATCAGCTTGGGAGGGGCTGTTGTGGGGGAATCACCCTCCAAATGAACTGTTCTATCCATTATATAAACCATAGACCTTTTGATCCCAGGTGTGGATTAAACACCAGAGCAACCCTCGCCTGCTCGGTGACGTTTACTACTCTTCTCAGTTGTAACCTTTTTACGTTGTTGTTCTGTAGGGGACTAGGATATATAAATACCCCAATCCCGTTACAAAAGAATAATGAAACGAATGGAATTGAAGGAAACAAAGACTCAAGTAATGGATAAGATAAACGTCGTTTATTTGCTGTTGAAAGAAATGAACATTTTAGTTATAACATGTCCGCGCGTATGTAACCAATGTCCGTTGCAGGACTGGTGTTGTAGCAAGAAAAGGAAATGTGTTTTCATCTCAAGTTTGGGTCACTATTGTTTGTTCGCGCATGGGAATTGAAGTGAGTGTTGTAGTGGAAATGAGAATCCAGCGTGTAGGCAAGGAAGAGGATATTAGAGTTGTCATCAGTTAGTAGTCAGCTATGCGAAGGTGTTCTTAGTGACCAGTAGTAGATGGAGAGAGAAAGAGTGAGAATGTATACATACAGTCATTAGCTCGTGCCCCATACATAGTAGGAGGTGCGCGTGCGCACGCGCCGAAACGGCGGCAGCTTGTTAGCCCAACCTCTCTCGTTGAGACTTGGTCCTAAAAAGAGGATTAGAAACAGCCTGTCTCCATGTTTTATACTCGCTTCTGGAGTGTCTTTTGCGCATGTGTACTTTCCTAGAAAGCGGAAGTGACGTCGTCCATGTGTGTGTTCGTGTTCGCGTGTGTGAGTACATGTGTATACATAAGCGTGTGTGTATATATATGTGAATGTGAGTGTATGTACGCGAACGTGAATATGTGTACATGTGTGGACGTGGGCGCGTATGTTTGTGTGCGCGTATGTATATGACAGCTTGAAATATGAATGTGTGTTTTGTGTGAGACTTGAAAAAGGCTCGTACAGTTCCAGTAATTCTGTTTTCTTGCAAGCCATAACAATCAGGAAGAGAGTTGGATCCAGGATGGACCCCTGAGGGACTCCAGTATTAATACTGTGAGCTTCAACCCATCAACCACTACTCTTATGAACCTATCAGAGAGAAATGATTTAATAACTGAGAAGACATTTTCAGCTCTATTATAACTGGAGATCTTGTGAAGTAGACCTTTATGCCATACCTTATCAAAGGCTTTTGATATGTCAAGAGCAATTGCCATAGAAAGGAAGCCTCCATCGAGAGATTCGCTAATCCTATGAGATATAACTTTAAGTACATTTGCTGTGGATCTAGCAGAACGGAAACCATATTGCATGTCACTAAGAAAGTTGTTTCTGCTGAGGTGGTTGACTACTTCTCTATTTAACACAGATTCCAGAAACTTACTCATGATGCACAGGTGACTTATAGGTCTGTACTGAGAGGGATATGACTGCTCACTTGAATTCTTAACTACAGGGTATACTGATGAGATTTTCCAGGGTGTTGGGAAGCAATTCTCCTTAAGGCAATGCTTAAACAGCTTTGTAAGTATGGGGGCAATTTCTGGTTGAAGCTTTTTCAGCACTATAATTGGAATACCGTCAGGGCTAGTTGCTTTACTGGAATCCAGGTTTTGATGAGCTTAGCAACATCACACACAGATATTTGTATGTCACACAATGTGTTTTTTTTTATATATATCTTTACATCATCAACGCTCTGATCCTCATCTAGTTGATAGTCCTTAATCCGCAGAGTTTCGAAGCTCCGCGGATTAAGGACTATCCATTTATCTAGTGTTTCCTTTTCAGATTAAATATGTTTTTAACTCATTTCAAAGTGTTTTTTAACATGTTTTATTAACTGTTTGCTCGTATTATAAGCTCTATCTCCTATTTGGTTTTATCGAACTTTTACATCTGGCTGAGATAACTTTATAAATATTAATACTGTAATATTTATAATATACTTTAATTTTACCATCCTGGATCATTTTGGTAAATTTAATTGTAATTTTTATTTTATATATATATATAAATATATATATATATATAAATATATATATATATATATATATATATATATAAATATATATATATATATATATATATATATATATATATATATATTTAAAATTAAAATGTTTAAATTGGACGTTATTTCACGCGGTTAATGGTAGCCGAATGGATTAGGTCTTCGCTAATCGAGCCAGAGATGTCTCGTGAAGCGGAGTTCAAATCGTTCGACTGGTATTAATCGTGACACCCTGCACTGAAGATTCCCGAAAAGATGAAACACTAGTATCTGTAGGTATTTAATTATTATAGTAAAACAAAAAATAATAATGATTATGACAGCCCCTTTAAGAAATTCGTTTCTTATCGTTGAGCACTTTCAGTTGAATTAAAGTCGGTCAATTTAGCTCTTATGAGCACAGATCATCATATAATGATTAGATCACTCTCTGACTGACGCAAAGAACATTTAAAATTAAAATTTTTAAATTCGACGTTATTTCACGCGGTTAATGGTAGCCGAATGGATTAGGTCTTCGCTAATCGAGCCAGAGATGTCTCGTGATGCGGGGTTCGAATCATTCAACTGGTATTAATCATGACACCCTGCACTGAGATTCCCGAAAGGATGAAACACTAGTGTCTGTAGGTATTTAATTATTATAGTAAAAAACAAAAATAATAATTATATATATATATATATATATATATATATATATATAATAATTATTTATTTATATATATATATATATAATTATTATTTATATATATATATATATATATATATATATATATATATATATATATATATCTTTTATCAGTTTTAAAGATGATATCAGTAAAATATCTCTATACACTGAGTTAATCGAACACTGAAGTTTCGGTCAGCTCTATCCAGCATATTGATGTGTATGTTGGCAGCAGCTGGACAAATGTTGTTTTACAGGTGAGTCAAGGTGCTAGGACGATCGTTGTAAGCAATTTCAGATATCCCTATAAAAAATAATCACATAGTGATAAATCAACGGACAGTGCTGGACAATGCAGATCGTCCCTCCTCAACAGCGAAAGCATATTTCAACTTCGTCCACTCCATGATGCTCACTGGAGTTCCTGAAATAATAATTGTCCAAGTCAGCATATGTTTCCCGTAGCCACTAGCGACGACCTCACAGCAGCCTGTTCCAACATTAGCTGAGACTTCCTACCACCATTCGGTTTCTTTAACAAAAATAAACCTAACAGATTTATATTCATTCACGACGGTACCTGCTGCGTTTGTCATCTCTTCTTTGCGATTGTCGTTTTGCTTTTTCTTGCCTGTGTTGTCTTTTATTTGTAGGGACGATTGCCACCAACATTCTACCCCGCAACAGGTATAATAACATTTCAATTTTGTAAAAACGAATACAAATCCATATGATACAAGTAGATTATGCAATTATGAGCTTTTTTTTTTTTTTTTTTTCAAGGTAGTCACCACTTATCAAGGCCCGGAAGCCATTCGGGAAAATATTTTTTTCTGGCCTAAGGTCGGATACTTTTTAGCCAGGCCTCGTATATTCAAAGGAAATAACAAAATAAACGGGTCCAAGGGAAATAACTCTAATATATAAAAAGAGACAGAGTAATTTCCCTTGATATTCCATTTAACATTTATCAGTTTTCTGATTCTAAAAATGTTCACGATTTCAACATGGTTAAGAGATGTTAAATATTTAATCGCAAGGGTTTGTATTACTGTACACATAGATTCGAAAAAGTTGTCAAAAAACAAATATATAACAAATAAATGTTATCAAAGGCAAGATAAGTTACTTTTCTACCTAACTGGATACATTTTTTGTGTTTTTATTCAATTCAGCTCGAAAAAACATGCAGTGTTTACCGATGTATTGGAAAATTCAAAATGGCGCCCAAAACTCTCTTTAACATGGTAAGTTTGGGAAAAGGTGTTATAAATAATAAACTAGAAAAAATACTATTTAAAAAAAAAAAAAAAAAACACCGAATATATGTCAACTTATGTCACGGTAACATATAATCAGCAAATTTCTAACAGTATTTTGTCTAGTTTATTATTTATAACATCTTTTCCTGAACTTACCGTGTTAAAGAGAGTGTCGGGCGCCATTTTGAATTTTCCAATACATCGGTAAACACTGTATGCTTTTCGAGCTGAATAAACATGTTACATTGAATAAAAACACGAAAAATATATATAGTTTGGTAGAAAAGTAACTTATCTTGCCTTTGATAACATTTATTTATTATATATTTGTTTTTTGACAACTTTTTCGAATCTATGTGTACAGTAATACAAACCCAATCGCAAATATAAATGTGCTTTTAGACACTATTCATTTTAATTAATTCCCTATTAGTTTTTTTTTTTTTTTTCGATTTTCTTATGGGATTATCATCTTCAGTTAACTATTACGTATAATTATATTCATGCAGATATTCTACATGATTTATACTTGCGTAATATTTGCGTAAAATTTATAGTACACACAAACCTCTTTCTATATATATTTATGTATGCGTATATATATTTCTTTTAAAAAATTTTGCCCAGAAAACTCTTGTCAGTTTTTGTCGACAGACACGAAACTTAATATATAGGTTATTCGAACCCATGCAAAACTTTATATTTGGGTTTTAACCGGGGAAAATCGGTGCAAAAGTTAAAGTAAATCGTAAGCCAAACGTTTTGGTTTCGATTCTCGGTGGTGACGCACGAGTTATTTATTTATTTATTTATTTATTTATTTTTTAAATCCTTACTATACATTGGGTCCAATAAAATATAATAATAAATACGAAATCGACATCATCAAAAATATATATATACTTCATTTAATCACATAAATTAATATACGAAGATTCATGCGTAAATTTGCTTAAACAGTGCATTCATAGGTAGAGGTAGGTAGTAAGTTATCAAAGTATATATGGCAATTAAGCCACACAAAATATTCTATGGTGACAATTCTCACGAGGATGAAACTCGGAATATTCTCTCTCTCTCTCTCTCTCTCTCTCTCTCTCTCTCTCTCTCTCTCTCTCTCTCTCTCTCTCTCTCTCTCTCTAGCTAGCTATATATATATGTGTGTGTGTGTGTGTGCGTGTGTGTGTGTGTGTGATTAAATTAAGTATATATATATATATATATATATATATATATATATATATATATATATATATATATATATATTAACAAAAAACCAAGACATCAAAGAATGGGTTGATAGCAACAATTAATGTATTTCATTTTTTGCCTTAAAATTTGTTGATATATGAACGATTACTGAATTATACAAACCCAGTAAAATTCGGAATACTACAAATGACGCGCGTGCGCGCGCGCGCGTGTGTGTGTGTGTGTGTGTGTGTGTGTGTGTGTGTGTGTGTGTGTGTGTGTGTGTGTGTGTGTGTGTGTTAGCAGGCCGCCCAGCATTACCCGGTCGTAAAATACGCTTAAATATGATATTTTGATTAATGCAGATTTCGTATTTGTTATATTATATTGGACCCAATGTGTAGTAATGATTTAAAAAGTAAAAAAAAAAAAGATGACTCGTGCGTCACCACTGAGAATCGAAACCAAAACGTTTAGCTTACGATTGACTTTTTACTTTAACGTTAATGCATGTTTGCTGTAAGGCTAAAAATTTAAACATGAACCAATAGCTATTACGTTGCGCATGCATATTCGTAATGACGTTGTTCTACCATTACCTGACAAATTCCATTTCTTAAATTTTCACACTTTTGCACTGATTTTCCCCAGTTAAAACCCAAAATATAAAGTTTTACATGGGTTCGAATACCCTATATATTAAGTTTCGTGTCTGTCGACAAAAACTAACAAGAGAAAGAGCTTTGTGTGTACTATAACTTTTACACAAATATTATGCAAGTATAAATCATGTAGAATATCTGCATGAATATAATTACACGTAATAGTTAACTAAAAATGATCATCCCATAAGAAAACCGAAAAAAAAACTAATAGGGAATTAATTAAAATGAATGTTTAAAAGAATATGCAAATTAGCTAGATCTTTTGCAGATGAATGCAATTTCACCACCCATATATAACAAAGTTGTATTTCTTTTTGAATAAATAGAAAAAAAAGTTTTTAATATGAATATACAAAAAAAATTATATATATGCATAAATAATATATATATATATTTACTATAATAATTATTAAATATCTACAGACACTAGTGTTTCATCCTTTCGGGAATCATCAGTACAGGGTGTCACGATTAACGCCAGTCGAGAGATTCGAACCCCGGCAACAAAAGTCTATCTGGCTTCATTAGGAAGGACCTGAACCATTCGGCTACCGTTAACCTCGAGAAATACAATTGAGATTAAACATTTATTCTTATTAAATGCTTTTAGTGTCAGTCAGAGTGATCTAATCATGATATGAGATCTGCGCGTATTAGCTCAGTGGACCGACTTTATTACAACTGAAAGTGCTCACCGATAAAAAAAAAAAAAAAGTTTCTTAAGGAAGATGACATTATTACTTACTATAATAGTTATTAAATACCTACAGTCACTAGTGTTTCATCCTTTCGGGAATCATCAGTACAGGGTGTCACGATTAACGCCAGTCGAGAGATTCGAACCCCGGCAACAAAAGTCTATCTGGCTTCATTAGGAAGGACCTGAACCATTCGGCTACCGTTAACCTCGAGAAATACAATTGAGATTAAACATTTATTCTTATTAAATGCTTTTAGTGTCAGTCAGAGTGATCTAATCATGATATGAGATCTGCGCGTATTAGCTCAGTGGACCGACTTTATTACAACTGAAAGTGCTCACCGATAAAAAAAAAAAAAAAGTTTCTTAAGGAAGATGACATTATTACTTACTATAATAGTTATTAAATACCTACAGTCACTAGTGTTTCATCCTTTCGGGAATCATCAGTGCAGGATGTCACAAAATATGTTTTTCCAATTATATTTCACTCTTTGTGTATACCGATTCTTTTTTGTTTAAAAGCTCAATGTATGTATTTTTATCGTTATTTCCATGGCAGGTGCTCGTCTGAACTCCAATCTCTGGTCCCCCTCGCCAATCTTTCATGAAAAACACCAGTCTAGCTGAATCCACTGTCAAAAGTTTCCCCCACTCTTTATCTGTGCCTAAATCAAAACGCTGATTCCATGAACAAAGCTTCTTTCTTAGAACTGCACGCCTGTGAAACTCTGTTCCGTCTGCCTGCTTCCCTACGGACTACAACTTGGATGTCTTCAAATCCAATGTTAACAAATTCCTAATGAACCGCCCCCTTAAGTAAACACTTCAGCAAATCTCCTCACTAACGTAATATACTTGCAATAACCCTTATCCCTGAGTGGCTTCCGGGCCTTGATAAGTGGTGATCACTATGTAAAAAAAAAATGTAAAATACAATAACAGAGGATATATAGACGAATAACAGTATAGTTACATTCCAAGATCTAAATACTTACGATTTTGAGATCTCAAAATTTGAAACAATCGCAATTTGAGAAAGAGAATTTTCCTCGAAATATATTATGGAACACTGTCACACACAGTACGTCACTGTGCAGAAGTTTGACTTTTCAAGTAAGTAGTATTATTGACAAAAGAAAAATTCATATATATATATGTATATATATACGTGGCTTTGTTGTTGATTTTTTAAACGATATTAAGGTTAACGAATCCTCCTCGGAGAACCGGTGTTTTTCTTAGAGAGTCGCCCATTTTTTATTTGGACGTATTTTTTATTTATTTATTTATTTATTTATTTATTATTTTTTAAAAACAGTAATCTACGGACACGCGTGATTCGGAGCCCTACTCCTCTTCAGCGCAGCTTGATTGTTGTAAGGATTCGAACCTTGGACCTTATATATTTCAGTCCAGCTCCCTAATCCAGTACGCTATGATGCCATAGACGATTTACTGCTTTGTTTTTATCGTTCATCTGTTTACGTGGTTTTGTTGTTGATTTTTTTAAACGATATTAAGGTTAACGTCTCTGCCTCAGAGAACCGGTGTTTTTCTTAGATTATTGTTTTTTAAAAATAATATATATGTGTTTGTGTGTATAGATGTATATATTTCACTTGTTTTTGTCTTCCCTCATCAACACCGACATTCCGTTTGTCTTCTAACACTTACCTTTGATAGATAGATAGATAGATAGATAGATAGATAGATAGATAGATAGATAGATAGATAGATAGATAGATAGATATAGGAAACTATTTATGATGTACGTACTCATAACGGAACAAAGATTTCATATTCCAAAATTAATGAAGTATTTTTTTTTTAACTTAGAAAATCACAATTTATGATTTTTAGCGAATTTAATACTAAATTGTATCCATTATAATGCTGATTTTAGTCTCGATAGTTCAAATTGAGATATCTCCTTATTTATAAATCATTGCCGATCAAAACACTACGTCTCTCTTAGTCATAAAATTTTATTTTCTTAGTTAGAATGAAAAAATTACTTGATCAATTTACGTAATTTTTGGAATATGACATCTTGGTTCCGTGATGAGTACGTACATCATAAAGATTTTTCGGCACTTCTGCAGTATACGGACGGCGGCCATTTCTTTTCTTTTTTTTTTTTTTGATGCGTTTCACTAAACTGTCGCCAGGTGGCGCTTCTTGGATAAAGAACAGGGGACGATAACTCATACTTCTTGGGAAATTCTTTGAAAACTTTATCTTAAAATGAATGTAAATTTCGTAAAAATGCTCAATATTGCATTGTTGAAGTCGGACATTCAGGACAAAATTGACTTTTTTGCATGCTAATAGATTTTTGTCGGTCACGGAGGAGCAGTGTCAATGTGGACAAAGCATGGTATTGCCAACCAGCAATAGTAGTACCTATTTACAATGCCTCCCCACGGGACAGAGTTAGACACCAGGGTCGTTTTTTAACGTGGAGAAAAGGTACAAAAATAAAAATTGTCTCAGTCGTGAAGGATTTCTCCTCCACCGAAAGAGAACAAGAAATAGAAGTGCAGCATCTGAAGAACAGATACTACGCTTTGATCTTGTCCCGAAGGCAATAGTAGTAGTGACGGATACTGCTGGAGATGTTGCTTTAATTCAAAAAATGTTCCATTTAAAGGTACTTGTGTTATATAGGGATCATATTTAGAGAGAGAGAGAGAGAGAGAGAGAGAGAGAGAGAGAGAGAGAGAGAAAGAGAGAGAGACGAATATTATATATGTGAGTGTTCATATTGGTGAGAGAGACAGGGTACACTTTAAAGAGTGACAGGGACACGTAATACAATTGGATGAGGGAGATACATAGAAGAGAGATATTCATTTTACAGTCTGTGGTTCTTATAACATATTTCTTCTTAACACATATATTAGAGAGGAGGGTTATCAGTTCTTTCATCACAGGAGGGGACACTCATTACTTCTTGATAGAGAGGGAGACACATTTCTTAAGATGATGGAGAGACACGTTACTTAAGGATGGAGACAAAGTTCATATAAATGATTTACAATACCTTTGTTTGTTGAGAATGACACGACACAAGACGGCAGTTACAAAATAATGATGCTCCTTTATTTCTTCGACTGGTCAATGATTTCACATCAAGGAATTCAAAGTCACTACATGATTTCAACTTCTAACCCTTCGCTTCCAAAGGGGGATTCAATCCGCACTCGACTCTGACCCTGTCTGTTTGTCTCACTAAAACTAGCCAACTATATTGAAAACTCATCTCCCAGCCATGATGTCATTGCATGGCCAAAAACGTGCATAATCGATCCCATGGCCTGGACATGCTTCACGTGTCCCGTTCCCCCATGTCTGAGCATGTGCTTGACTCACGTGGTCCTGAACTCACGTGCACTGTTCACACATATCTGCAACCCAAATTCTTCTAACCTATTTTTCGACTAACCTATTTTTCAATATGTTTAAATTTGCCATTGTTCGTTTTTCTGACTTTGTTTCGATTCAATTTCCATAAACAGAATTGAATCATCAAATTCCTTTTCACAATAACATTTCTAAACAATCGAATTCCTTTTCAAACAAACATATCTGCTATTTTATATTAGAACAATGGGTTTCTCCTGAATCTTAATTCCAAACCTAGCTTTCCAGGTTCGAATTCTCGGTCTATCCTATCTCATTTTTACTTACAAGAAAAGGGGACTTGTTCTTGTAACACTTGTACAGTATAATCAAGACCTTAAAACAATGAAAATATTGAAAAAAAAGTTATATTGTATGTATACATTATGGAATGAAGTTCTCAAAAAGAGAATTTCACTATTTTTACCGGTTAATAAACAAATCGAATTTGTTGGTCCCCCAACAAAAGGAGGGTGGACCTGTAAATTCACCTTTGTCTGTTCGTTTGTTCGTCCGTCCACACTTACTATCGTTAACACCTTCTCTATTAGTTTCCATCTCTGGCTCCTTTTTAAAAGATACTACATGGTTTCTATATCTTTCCTTAAACACGCTTTCAGTGGCCCCAAGATATATCTTCCTAGTATTGTCGCTTTTTATCTCGCATTTATACACTATTTCTGAGGTTAGGCATTTCCCACCCAACGGACATATCCCAGGTATTCTGCAATTACATTTTCTGTCTAAGGTACTTTCATTCGATGCTAACTCGTTATTATTCCTTATTTTGCTGATTTTCCTATTGTTGGAGCTAATTATGGTGTTAGTTAAGTTGCTTGACGTCGAGAAAGATAATTTTACCGAGTTTCTATTTATTATTTTGCTTAATCTATTCTCCGGGCGGGGAAGTTTTTATCAATTATTCTGTAGAATTCCCTATGGAAACTAATAGAGAAGGTGTCAACGATAGCAGGGGGAAGGGTACAAGAATCAGCATTAGAAATAAAAAGAGGAATACAACTGCATTAGGGGATTGGGTCAGAAAACTTAATAGAAACAATAAAGATTTTGAATTGAAATGGCCAGTAGTGGGAGGAAGTATAGCCATGGGAAATCAAAAAGGTGCCATCTATGTTTATTGGGAGCCTTTTACATAGTAAATTGTAAATAAGAAATTTTGAATAAAAGGCTAGATTCCATACAGGGATGTCTTCACAGGAATAGGTTTCTGCTATCACGCCTTAAATGTAACTGAGGTATAACTTTTTATAACAATAAGGATCATCGGATGCTAGGATTAAATTTTAATGTAGAGTTAAATAGTTTGGAAGAATGTAGTCTAAACGAAGGATCCAAATCTAATAAGCAAATATAGTTTCTATTATTCTAAACTGAATAAGAAATATAGATAAAATATAAAGCTCAACAAAGACTGGAAACACTGTTCCATAACCGTGAGCATTTTTTAGTATTTAGTTGTAGCAGTATTGATGGTGAAATAAGTGGTATCCTTTCCAGATCAATAAAACAACTTAACAATAAACTAGCAATTATTATTAAAAAATTAAATTAGCAATTAGTGCATTGGAAATTAATTGATTTTGTTATCTGACATCTAAAGCTTGTAGAATCCCTGCTGGTTTATTTACCCTTGTTCTAAATGTTTTTATCCAAAAATGCAAGGGTATACACCTTCTCAACGGAGTGAAGCACATTTATAGTTATTGGGTGGTTTTGTTGTCAGAATAATTATTAGAGGATATATATTATTTTATTTAGGTATCCAAGAAGACAATACACAAATTGTAATTTTGGTTTTTGGAGCTATGATGAACCCAAGTAGATTATGGATGAATAGCAGATGTAGGTTAAACCTATGGGTAAATAATCAGTTCTAAGATCAATTTGTTAAATAAGCTATCATAGCCTTTTCTGTATCTGTTTACTTAAATTAATTAATAAATCATCTTTCCAGTATCTACTAGACCTGGAACATCAAACGGCCTTAGTTGTCTCCCTTTAACTGTTATAAGTACTAAATACGACCTTTATTTCCACATAATTCTTTAACTAGTAGTTAACAACGTAATGGATTATCTCTCTTCGTAATTAGTTTTTTTCATAACTACATAGAACCGTATTTGATTAGAACGATAATGAATGTTAAAATCTTAAATAATGAAAAATAGAATAGGATCCTTTACTCGGAATGTTGTATAAGGATTAATAAATATAATGTATTGTTTTTCTTTATTTTCCTATTTAATAAAATATTAAACCTAAACTGGTCTTAAATCTAAGATAATCGATATTTGTAATCATTGTTGCCACAAATAAGCGAATACGAAACTAAAAATTAACCGTAACGTTATAGTAAGGTTGTTCTAGCCATATTATAAATATAGAAATAAAATTTTAAAAATTCTTTTTAAAAAATTAATTATGTGAAATAAAGAAATATAGAAATCTAATTTAGGAATTCAATGAATCGTATTATTTAAATGTTTTAAATGGCTACGGGTTTTTGTGGAAACTTCTTATGACTGTTTTTAAATAAGGATACGAAAATTAGGTGATATATAATAATTTGAATGGGCTTATGACGGAGCATGCCTCCAAGAGAAATGTTTTCGCATGCTTCATTTCCGTTAAGGGAATTTTCTTTAAACAATGTTCTATTGTCAAGAGTGTTTTTTATTCAAAAAGTCTGAAGAAATTCTGGTTATGCGAAAATTTTCAAACGCCATAATGCTTGAAATTGTCCGACTGGTATGGAAACAAGTGTAACTTAAAATGAAATACACTTTTTGTTGCTATCAATTTATTTTTTGAAGTCTTGGTTTTGTTAATACAGTGTATATATATATATATATATATATATATATATATATATATATATATATATATATATATATATATATATTATGAATGATAAACAATACACAAGTCGATTGCAATGATGCAAAACTACATGAATTGTACTTCGAATTGCTTCTACATCCACCCTGTTCTCATGATCTAACCTCCAGCGACTACTGTTTGTATGTAGATCTCTAAAGAATGCTCCAGGAATATCAGAAACTGTGTCGTATTTTGAGAGCAAAGATAAATCATTCTACAAAAAAAAACTCCATCAAGCAAAGACGACATTTTATTTTATTTTGTTTATGAATTTAAATAATAAAAAAAAACAATAAAAAGGGGTTAAGGGCTGGGAGAAAGAATGCATAAAAGTTCTCATTTTTTTTCCTCAGCAACGCCGTGATTGCCTGTTTGTATGAAATAAAAATTAACAAGGTATTTTAATTGAATCATTTTTTTTTTATTCATCATATTTAAAAAATATCACATTACAAAGAGAAAAATATTCATTTAGGAAAATGGTATTTAAAAAGTTTAAAAAGTTTTTTAAAAAAAAGGCACAATTAAGTGATAACATTTTTGTAGCAACAAATTTGTTTACCAATTCTTCCAAACGAGTTTGCACATCTTAGAGGGACCTTCCATCAGGCGATAATGCTGGCTGCCAGATTCAAATTTCAAAGTGCATATGTGTTCGCCTGTTGTATTTACATTTGATATAGCATTTTCATAAGTCTGTCAAGCTTAAGTTTGAAAATGAATATTTGTTTGTCTGTTGCATTTATTCCAGAAAAATTTTTATGCAGAATAAGTACCGTGCTTATCATCAGAATTTTATAGGCAGTTCACATAAAACGCTGGAAGGTGTTGAAGCACTGAGCCATTGAAGCCACAACAGACAACATCATTTAAGAAAACATTTATTCGCCTTTCTTGGATTATTATATAAAAAAAAAAATATTTATTCGGATAAAATTAAATCTTCCTTTGAGCACAAAGAAACAAAGAAAGAATTATAAAAAAAAATCATTAAAAAAAATTTGTTAACTTTCAACTGGGCCGGTTATATCCCTTTATCATAAAACTACCCGGGGTAGTTTGGGATAAAGGGACATAACTCTTGTATACACAATACTACTATGCAATTTCAGAAACATGTATTTCAATTTTATTTTCAATGTTAAAAAAATATTTTAATGGCATTTTTATTAATACTTAAAAAGTAAAACTTTCAAACTAAATATTTACTCATGAAACTTAACTAACAATGAGTTTTTTTTTTCTTGATTTTAATTTTCGTAAAGTTTCATAAAAATTGTTAATTTTCTTCATAACAACATGTTTTCATTTTTTCAGTTTATTTTTCATTGAATTATTCTTGTTATAACAGAAATAATATTTTTCATTGAAAAAATTGGCAAATGTTTTTGCATGACAAAAACAAAGAAAAACGTTTGTTCGGCATCTACCTGCGTTTTACGTAAACTGGCCAGAAAATTCTAATGACAGCACGGTTCTCATTCTGCATAAGTACCGTATTTTTATCAGGCTGTCATGTTTAGTCTATCATGCTAAAGTTTGAAAGAAAACATCAAAGGAAAGCAAATGATTTCCAGTAATTTCCTTAAAATGCTGTTCAACTTTTTAAGTCAAAAAAATAGGAGGCTTTACTTTTGGGAACAACGCTCGTATTCAAAAGGTATGTTTATTCAGTATCAAGTTTCTTTTTGTAATTGAAACTAGATTCCTTTGTGACTCAATTTGATATTTATAAATTTAACTAGCAATCCACCCGGCATTCTCCAGTTTCAAAATCCATAGCAATTTGCAAAAAGCGGTCAAAAATCAAATATGCAACAAATAAATGTTACCAAGTCAATAAAAATTACTTTGCAATCTAACTGCATCATTTTTTTGGTGTTTTTAAGTAGTTTTTGATTTTATCTCAAATATTAACTTTCTTTACAGTTTTTAAATTTCCAACCAAGATGGCTGCCATCTTGCCCATTTTTGGGGGCCCAGCCAGCCTCAATTTCAGTTATCACAATTTTTTTTTATGAGGGGGGGGGTCACCATTGGAGAGTTCCGTCCACACAAGGAAAGTTTTAATTTTGTTTGGAGGGAGGAGCATTTTAATTTATGGTGGCCGCCACTATACCTCCCCCACCTTGCCCCCCCCCCAGAACTAAATTATAAATGAAAGCAAAAATAGAGGGGGATTTGAATCCTCCACCCAAAAAAAAACTTGTGATAAATGAAAACTAAGCCTGGTATATCCCTTTATCACAAATACCAGGGTAGTTTTGTGATAAAGGGGCATAACTCTTGTATCCACAACACTACTATGCAATTTCAGAACAATGTATTTCGATTTTATTTTCGATATTTAAAAAATATTTTAATGGCATCTTTATTAATACTTAAAAAGTAATTTCGATTTTATGTTTAATATTTCGACACAAATTTTTACTGGACATAAAGTATACAATTTTTAAGGCCTTTCAAGACATTGTCAAGAAATTTTCTATATTTTCAAGGATTTTTCTGGGGAATGATAGAAATAAAGCATTTTCAAGGCAAAAGTCAAAATTCAAGGATTTTTCAAGTCTATGCAAACCCTGATATAGTTAACAAATACCCTCATTGAATCGTTTATGTTCTTCCTCAATGTAAATACCTCCAACCCACTCAATTAGCAGCAGCATTTCACTGTAGAGGTCCATATACACCGTAAGATTTTCTGCTATAATGTCTGTTTTCTTTGAACTGCTTGACTTTGGAATTCTCTCCCTGCACCCCATTTCTTCGACTGTACCAGCATGCAGTAATTTAAATGTAAACAAATATCTTGCTCTCCTTTAAATATGGTCTGTATCACAGTCGACTCTTAGAATTTAGTATCAATATGCTTTCTTTATAATATCAGATTGATGCAAAAGTTTTGCTGGTTTGTAGAAGCGGCATTTTAAACAATCATAATTTATTTTATGCATATTCTTATTATTTAAACATATCGCCATGATTAATTAATATTAATAAATATTCAGTTGTCTTGCCAGTTATTTATGGCAAATGTTAAGCCATGTTCTTAAAAAATGTATTTTAAATCAACGTTATTGAATACATAATTAATTCTGTTCAATATTTTATTTCGATATTAGTGATATTTATAAGAGTGGAAAGAAGATTCTGTCTCTCAACAAATAATACTGATCCCAGCACACATTAATAACTAAACATTTCAGTAACAGACATTTTTGTAGATAACCATTATTTCACTTCTCAAACTGTCATGGCTGACTTCACTTCAAGGGCAGATAACTCGCACATAATGTTGCAACAGTAACAAAAAATAAAACCAATTTTAACAACTAATGTGTTGATTTTTATTCAGTGGAAACAAAACAATTTAGAATTTGAACAATGTTTAAATTTGTGTCATATATTGCCAATACTTGAGGACAGGTTATGTTAGAATATAATTTTTTTGATTTTATTCAACCAAACAGAAAAAAAAATTACCACAATAACAATCATCAAAAAAAAAAAAAGCAATAATTAATTTGGGTTAAGAACTAAACTTGGTGCTTGTTAAGATAATCGACAGATCGATTTTTTAAAATATGAAAATATGTTGTTTAAGCAAAAACAATACTTACTTAATTGTCATGTTGAAAATTGTATTAAAAAATTACAAAAATTCATCGAGTAGAAAATTACTTACAGTTAAAAGTAATTTTTTACGAAAAATTGGGAGAAATAGCATTTTCCTTAGATATGAACACCTTGAAGATTGCAAATACAGGGGACATACTTATCTCTGTTTTCAACACTTTAACGTTCTACTCCTTGAATTTTCGTAATCTTTGGATATATTACTATTTTCGACATGACAAGTAAGTACCGTTGTTTTGGCTTAAAACTATATATCTTAATAATCAATCTGCCGTCTCTATCGTAATAAGCACTTTGAACTTTCTTTTTGTGTTTTATTTTTTTTTTTAAATACTTAAATAAATAAAAATATTATTCAACATTCAATGTTTTTATGAACTACAAGAAGACCCGATGTTGCCCGACGTTGAATGAAGAACACTACTACATATTTTCTCATTCATAACCATATTGCTTTCTTTTATTTTCTCATTGATCCCCACCTCTTTTTCGCCCCCTTAGTATAATTGACAGATAATAGCTAGAGGCCCAAGCAAGAGTTACATAACACCAATAAACCCAACAGATGGTACCCAATTTAAACTTTATTTTAGCTCTTTTTTTTTTTTTTAAATATAAACAATATTTTATATTCAATATTTTAATATTTTTAGCAATTTTAAAGGTCAAAAGTTCATGTTAATAGAGCAGCTGGGGGGGGGGGTATCAATAGATTTGGAAGGTAAAAACGTAACTGTTATCTGGTTCAAGAACATATTTGAGCTACTCATCTTGGGAAACATAACCCTGACCTGTGGGAAAGGAAGAAGTATAATAGACATAATTCCAAACACAATAGATATGTCAGACAGATGCAGCCCATTTTATTTTATTTATTTTTTTTATTATTAAATAAAAAAATTAAAATTTTTAAAAAATGTTGAATACATTTTTATAACTTAATACTTTCAGCAATTGGTGAGGTCAGAGGTTAAGGGTGGGGTAAAAGGTAGAAAATGAATAAATATTACAAAACAAAAAATGCAAACAAAAAAAATGCAAACAAAAAAATTCAAACAGAAAAAAAAATGCAAACAAAAAAATTCAAACAGAAAAAAAAAATGCAAACAAAAAAAATGCAAACAAAAAAATGCAAACAGAAAAAAAAAATGCCCTCGAATATTTTGTCAGAAAAAAAAAAGAAGTACAGGAATAGGAAATTAAATAACCACATGAAAACAGTTTTTCTTTTAACCATAAAAAAAAAAATGAAAAACTCAATCCCACAAACTATGAACCAAGAAAAATGGAGTGGGTGTGTGGGGGGGGGGGCAAATGTGAACATCGAAGATCTCTTGCTTAAGGTTGACCAGTGATTAACATTAGTACATCAACAAAACATTTGCATTAAATGGGATCCGTCATAGGGATAGAGGGTGAAATTTGATGGAATCCTATAGAGCTAAATCCCATGGATTAACAGAGTGTAACTTGATGGATCAGTAGAAAGCTAAATTTGAACGATAATTAGGCTCAACTTAAATTGATAGATGACTGAATCTAATGAATCTAATAGAAGGCTAAACCCGATGACTTAGTAGACACCAATGGATTAAGAGGGAGCTCAATCTGATGGATTAGTATAGACCTAAATCTGAAAGATAATTACAGAGCTAAACTTGATTGCTTAACAGAGATCTAAAGGATTAGTAGACTAAATCTGATGGATTAATAGAAATCTAAATCTAACGGATTAGTAAAAGGCTAAACCTGAGAAATGAATACAGAGTTAAATCTGATGGATGAGTAGGAAGCTAATTTAATGGAAAGCAAACTTGAAGAGATTAACTGAGAAACTAATAATGAACAAAAAAGAATTGAAAGATCACTCAACTAAAATATAAAATGGATTCATTAGTAAAGAGAGTGAAACAAACAAAAAAAGTAGTTGGAGAGTGGGATATATTTAACAAGACACTGGCCATCATAAAGTGAGAGATGTGTAAGTTCACATCTGCCAAAAATTAAAAAAAAAAAAAAGGAAAAAAGATCAGCACCAAATCATAATTTTGTTTTTTTTTGTTTTGTTTTTTTGTTTTTTTGTTAAAAAAAAAAATTTTGTCAACAAGAATAAACGTGAGTAAATTCACAGAACCCCGACGGTGAACAAAGACCAAAGGCCCCTAAATCCCACCCCACCTTTAATTTTATGTACAAAAAAATTGTCAGGCATTTAATCCAATAGAAATTACACATGCCTAACATTATACAAGCCGTTTGGAAAATCAATGACAGAACTTTGGAATTCTGTTCTATATGTGTAAATAATAAAAAAAAAAAAATCTTTACCAAATATAATTATTTCTTTGGCCTTTCTTTCTTTTTTTTTTTTTTTTTTTACTGTTGCAATATTTTTAACATAAGGATATCGCATATGTTCACAAAACTTTGGACGATTATATTTATCGACAGAGGTGACAAGAACGAAGCAATCAGATATCAGAATCGCTTTATAAAATATATTGAACTTTTTTTTTTAATTTTTCAGTCATAGCTTTTTGTCTTGATTCTGCTGATTCTGACTGGATTAATACTATCAATTTTTTTTTTACCTGGATTTTTTTTATAATTCAAAGCTTCTCTGACCGGATTGATAGTACCAATTTTTTTACTTGGAATTCTTTACAATTCAAGCTTTTCTGACTTGATTGACGCTGCCAGATTTTGCTTTGGGCAACTAAATATTTTTCAATTGGAGGTAATAGTCAGCTAATGTACTTCCTAAGTTCTGGTGTGTCTGCTACCGGAAACGGTGACAAGGCAAGTCGGTTCCTTTGCTTTTATCTCTCATGCCTATATCTCCCCTGTGCATGTACTTATTTTTTTATTGTTTTTCCGATTCTTTTTTTTATTTAATAATCATTGAAAAGTTTTTTCTGTCTTATTTTAATTAAAAATTATTGAAATTAGTTTTTTTGTTGTTTTTTTTGCGCTTTTAAGTCTGTATTCATGTAACGAATTGCCATATTCCAAATATCACGTAAATTGATCAAGTAGTTCTTTTTTTATTTAAGAATATCAAATTTTATGACTAGCCGAATATGACAGCTGGTAGACGCCATATATTTTTAGTCTGCATTAAAATTCAAGAGCAGACAAATCAATTCAACTAACGAGTATTATTTATTTCTTCATAAGAGATCATCAATGGCTGCCAAAATACTTAATCGCTAAAAATCATAAAATTTGATTTTCTTCAATAAAAAAAAAACTACTTGATAAATTTAAGTGATTTTTGGAATATGACATCTTCGTTCTGCAATGAACATGTACATTATAAAGATTTTTCTGTATTTTTTTTTTTTTTTAAGTAAGTGTAATTCTAAATGTACACCAAAAAAGTTCCCATGGACATAGATGGTTTCTGAGTTATAGGCCCGTGAAATCAAATACAAATCACCATTAGTTATTGTATACGTTTAACTAGTGCGATGTATGAAATAGTGCAATGTTATTTATACATATTGGATAGATAAACAATATACCTATGAGAGGATCACATATGAAATAAACCTCTTGCCATATACACCAATAAAACCATGAAAAAAAAAAATGACACTAAACAAATATAAAAGCCATGTGGCTCAGAAGAAAGATCTGAGCATTATGATCACCAAAAGCTTCTTTGATAGTCAACACAGGTGACGCAGTCAGCATCCTGTAAATGTTGGCCCTTTTTATTTCAGATAACAGAATACAACAGACCAAACACAAGCAAATAAATAGGATCAGCCAAAAGCAAAGACAATAGAAAGAAAGAAATAGATCATGACTAAAGTTAAACTAGTGCTGTTAGAAAAGCCACCCCTACACAAAAAACTTCCTTTACACACATAGAATATAATAATTCCAAAGTTATGCCCTCAATTTTCAAACCACCATATATATATATATATATATATATATATATATATATATATATATATATATATATATATATATATATATGATGATGATGATGATGATGATGGACTCTTCATCGATTTTCGACGTATGAGACTCCAACAATTGACCTGTAGGTCTAGAACTCAGCGTGTCGACATTCACTTAGACGTATGTGGCACTTTAGTCCTGCTAGAGACTTGCAATAGCGACCGCAGTGGTGACAGACATATAAATGCGAGAATTTAGCTCCACACTGCTCAGTATTATTTTTTGACTTGACTCTCGCTTCTTTTAGTTTTTCGATGCAAAACGCGGGGAACTCCTTGATTTTTCTGTCACACATTTCTATCCATTTCCTTCTGTCTTTTGCAATCAAACAACGTCGCAACTTACAAGAGTCTTGGATTTCCAGTTTGTTGACTGTTTTGGTTTTTGTGAATTGCAGCGTTGCTTAACTGTGGAAATAATTATATCATCTCTCATGCTCTGAAAAATTATGTATATATATATATATATATATCTTGACCTTCCAAAGGTCGAATGAACCCTTTTTGGGGGGGTCAACGGCCAACTAGCACCGTGTGTGTTTGGGGTGTAAGCCGTGGTGAAGGCAACCCGTCTAGGAGAAGCAAATCTCTGATTTAAAAAACCATAAAGCGGGAGACCAATACCTACATTAACCTGGTCTTCAATTTAATTTGTTGCTGGCTATCTTGCTCTTGCTTGTTGCTAGATCTCAACATTTTGAACCGAGAGAGAGATTTAGCTGTCGTACAAAGCTAAGACTCTGTAACATCGTCTTTGTATAGATACATCCTCAGGCATTTGGGCTCATGGACTTCAAGTGTCTGAGGGATTGGCACTCGTCTGGCAAGACGTTGCAATCATCATCATATATATATATATATCTATTAATATTGAGTAAAAACATTAATAATTGTAAATTATGAATCAGTTTCAAAAGGAAAGACAAAAAAAATCAACTTGATTTTGTTTGTTTTTTTCTTTTTGAAACTGATTGATAATTTACAATTATTACTCTTTATACTCAACATTAATATAGCTCTAGGATAACTATACCTATTGAGCTTATTATATATCTATATTACTATGGGTAATGTTCTTTTAAAAGTATTAATACATTTATTAATACATTAAAATGCTCTTTAGACTCCAGGTCTAATTCCTCTATAAAATATAGAATATATATATATATATATATATATATATATATATATATATATGTGTGTGTGTGTGTGTAGGAAATTTATTACTGTGAGTCCAGAATGAGTTTACATATTGTTTCAGCTAGGGGAAAATCCTCAAAAAGAAGAGGAAATATCCAACTAGCATCGTCAGAATTCATAGATGGACTATCCTCTTCTTTTTGAGCATTTTCCCCTAGCTGAAACAATATGTAAACTCATTCTGGACTCACAGTAATAAATTTCCTATATACTGCTCTGGCTACACATTGAGCACTCTAGTCCGGTTTTTTCACCACTGGTAAATAAATATATTTTTATATATATATATATATATATATATATATATATATATATATATATATATATATATATATAATGTATATATATTCTATATTTTATTTTTATTATATATATATATATATATATATATATAGTAATTTCTATTTTATATGAAATTACTAACTAGCTCTACCTACGTATTGAGCACTTTTGAAGTAAATACTTAAAGTTTACGCATAAATCTATACTTTCGTATATTAAATTTATGTGAATAAATGAAGTAGTTATATATATATATATAATATAGAATATATATATATATATATATATATATATATATATATATATGACTACTTCATATAGAATAGAATATATATATGACTACTTCATATAGAATAGAATATATATATATATATATATATATATATATATATATATATATATATATATATATATATATATATATGACTACTTCATTTAATCACATAAATTAATATACGTAAGTATAGGTTTATGCGTAAACTTTAAGTATTTACTTCTACAGTGCTCAATACATAGGTAGAGCTAGGTAGTAAGTTATAAAAATATATATGGCAATTAAGCTACACAGAATATTCCACGTTTCATCCATGCTAGGATTTGTCAGCCTGACGAATACTAGCGTGGATGAAACGCGGAATATTCTGTGTAGCTTAATTGAATGAAAATTTGGAATTAAATTCAATAAATTAAAAAATTTACAACAAATTTATTATTTGACAAGGAATACAAAAAGTAAAAGTTTTTTTTCTTAATCCATGAATTTCCAATAAATGGCTCATATCATCAAAGGAAATGTTTTTAGCAAAATAATGTTTATAGGCAGTCATTTCTTCTGATGAAATGAGCCATTTATTGAAAAATTAAAGAAAAAACTTAAAATTTTTGTATTCTTTGTTTGAATAATAAATTTGTTGTAATATTTTTTAATTTATTGGATTTAATTCCAAATTTTCATTTATAATATTGCTCTATCTCGTATATTGAGCTTATTTATCTAATTGGGATTGTCTTATAATTATTAATATTAATATTTATATGGACATTAATTTTTCAGTATTATACAAGCTTTAATTTAAAAGCATTTCAAAATTTCAGTTAATTGTATATATATATATATATATATATATATATATATATATATATATATATATATATATACTTGTTTATTGTTATTTAAACATGCTCACACCCTGCTGCTACAAATAGCCACTTGTTTCAATCAAACAACAGATATCATCAGGCAGCGACGACTATTCAAAAGTTCAATGAATAAAGATTATTCATTGAACTTTTGAATAGTCAAGTCGCTGCCTGATGATATCTGTTGTTTGATTGAAACAAGTGGCTATTTGTAGCAGCGGGATGTGAGCATGTTTATATAACAATAAATAAGTATTATCAGCTCTTTTTATTGAGCACTATCTAACAACCTCGTTGAATTCATTAGTCCATTACTTTTGAATATAAAAAACCCCGAGTATATATATATATACCAGGTAAAGATATCCAAAAGTAAAAACCATTGAACTTAACAAGCTTGTTGATAGTGCTCAATAAAAAGAGCAGAATATTATTTTATTCAATTTAGGTAAACAAAATTATCATTAGTCACTACAATAAATTTACTGTTTCAATCTAAAAAGAATTTATCAGGCGCCAGAAACCTCTGTTCTTCATCAAGGCCAGTCTTTTAATTCATTAATTTTAGACTGGCTTCATGAAGAATGGAGACCCATGTCGCTTGATGAAATCGTTTTATATTGAAACAGGAAATTTATTGTAGCGACAAATGATAATTTTGTTTACCTTAATTAAAGAAGATAATATATTGGAAAATTGTAAGTGATGTATAAAAATTATTTCATATACATGTTTTAAAAAAGTTAAAAGATTAAAAACCACATATTATTAAGTTTCCAGAATATAGTTTAAGACTGCAGTTAAAAATAAGCTCAATAAATAATGGGTTATATCGACCAGAGCTTTCGTATATTAATAGTGTATATTTCAAAAGTTTAAATATTTGAAATGATAATTAACGTTTTATATATATATATATATATATATATATATATATAGAGAGAGAGAGAGAGAGAGAGAGAGGAGGAGGAGAGGGGGAGAGAAAGAGGGAGAGAGAGAGAGAGAAATAAAAACTACCTTGTACATGTCTATATGCATAAAAATATCAAGATGTAGGTGTGTGTGTGTGAAAAATGAAAAATCAAAAATTGTTTAGATGTTCATGAATATCTTGTTCTTATTAAAACAAACTTTAAACAAGGTAGACTCATTCAATCCATTTTAAACTAATCTTGCTGAAGACTTCTTGAATCACATTATGAAATCTAATACAATTAAATAACATAATGCTTTATCACTTTTAATCAGCAAATAACTACTAATCGAATAAAACTGAAACTTTCCCAACCAAACGTTTTGCTAGTGAAATTAGATGATTCCAATATTTATCCAGATCCCAATACAATTACCAATTCTGTTCTAAATCCCCGATTCCAATGCAATCCCTGATTCCATGACAATTGCTGATTTTGTTTTAAATTCTTGATTCCAACACAATTACTGATTCTGTTCTAAATCTCCAATTCTGATACAATGACTGATTCTGTTCTAAATGTCTGATTCGGATATAATTATCAATTCAATTAAATATACCAAAGTTACATAAAAAAAATCAACTAAAAATTTGTTTACACAATTTTTGGGGTATAATATTGGAAAACAATCTATAAAAAAAAAAACAGATATGTTCTTAATTTTTATATCTCACCAATAAGTTATGAAAAAAATTTAATATTAGTAACATTTTTTTTTTTCATTAAAATCAAGTTTAAAAATAATTTTAAAAATCGTTTTTTGGAATTAGAAATTAAGCTAAAAATATATCGATTATAATACCACAAAAGTTCTGTTTTTGTTTTTTTGTTTTTTTTGATTTCCAATCCCAATTAATCGCTTCAACTTTCCATGTCATAAACGCACCACATATTTTTGTATTTTAACGTCTGTGCTTTTCTTTAAATCAGTCACATTGAATAAAGATAAACAATTTTTGGTTTTCAATTTCTATTACACTGGATTATTAATTCCATAACTATCATATATATATATATGATAGTTATAGAATTAATAATCCAGTGTGTGTGTGTGTGTGTGTGTTATTACTGCTTAAAATATATACTTGCAATATGAAATTATATATTCTATATACATCCATAAAAATTTAAAAAAAAAAATAAAGGCACTTTGCTTGATGTTTCATACCGATCCTCCTAACGATCACAGTATTTAATAAAGACTTTTTACCACTGGAACAACCACGGCTATGGACCCCTACCTCATTCCTTGCCCATATCTAGATTTTGGATCAGTGCACTCCATTCTCATGATTTGGTCATTGTTTTGGCCAAAAGGTCAAAAACCGCTCCGAGGGCCCAGCTAATTTCAATCCCTTTCACCTTCTTCGTCAACTGTTTGAAAAAAAAAAAAAAAAAAAGAAGAAAAACAAAACGGAATGTTATAAATCGGTTGGCATTTTTTCACAAAAATGTTTTGGTTTCAAAATTTTTGGAGGTATGGGTTGAGAATTTGTATTTCCTCATCTCAGTTTTTATATTCACACTATTTCAGTTAATGCAACTGCCAACTATCTTCAGGTGTGTCTTTTGAACTTAGAAATACTCAAGCAATGGATGACAGGATATGAACAATCTACTCCCATGAATTAAGTAAACAGATCAGTCAAAAATTTTTTTGAAGTTTTCAAATTTGAGATCCGTTATCAAAGTTTGCATGTTGTTCCTCAGCGGTGGTATTTTGAAATGTTGGAATGGTGTCTTGACTATGCGATATTAACGTCAGGGATGTGAGTTCCGATAGAAGCGAGCGGTGGTATGTTGAAATGCTGGCATGATGCGTTGGAGGGACAACACGCAGACTTTTACTAATTTTATTGATTTTTCTTTTCTCCAATTTAACAACATGGCAAGAAAGAAAAAAAATAGAAAAAAAAAATAGAAAGAAAAAAAATAGAAAGAAAAAAAGAAAAAAATGTATAAAATTCTGAAGAAGGAGTTTGGCTCCGAAATATTTAAATTATAAATTTGAAACAAATAAATATTTGTTTATTTTTGTAATATTGCGTTGTGATTTGGCTTTCAAGTGAATCTTATACATATTTTATTTTATTCAAATTCAATCAACGCTCTATCACGAAACTCACATCCCTGATATATATATATATATATATATATATATATATATATATATATATATATATATATATATATATATATATATACATGGCATAATTATATTGACACACCGGTTCTCGTCATATCACCGAAGTTAAGCAACATTGAGCCTAGTTAGTACCAGATGGGTGACCATTTGGGAATTCTTGGCATTGTATGTGCTCTCCGCTTATCTCGGCATTTGTTTCCAGTCGTCCTGTACATACATATCACTTGCCACTGGTATTTAACAATGTCTACTCAGGAGAGGTGTGGTTGGAGATGCGCACCTCCTGACACAAAAATTTCATGCAAAGGCACCCCTTTGTGGGTATCCAGTCTGTCAAAGACTGAGGGAGCCTCAATTGTATAGATATCGTGTATTTAGGCAGCATGTTTTCATTCAGGCAAGTATTGTTAAACAGCACAGCGTGTTTTTGTTTAATAAGCTTTTTTTTTTGTCATTTTATTTCTCGGTTAAATCTGTGTAAAAAAAATGTTTCATAGTCGTCTTCGTTCATCTGTTTTTTTGGGGGGGGTTGTTTTTTTGCAAGTACTTTCGACTGAGTTTCATCAGTCGTCTTCAGCCAGTTTTTGATTACTGTTTCATTTAAAATGTGGATGCTTTTATATTTAAATTACAAAAAATGATCATTAAGTAAAATTTGTATTAACATATATATATATATATATATATATAATATGTGTGTGTGTATGAAATTTTCCATCGGGCAAAATGCAACATGTTAAAATACCGCTATATTCATTTAACAAAAAGACGATGCCTATATAAGATACATCTATATAAAAAGATGTTAAGGCAAGTGGAATATATAATCATTATAATTATTCAAAAATAAAGACTAAATACCAAGTATAAAGATTTATTATGGAATCAATCTATATCTATACTAGCGGGGGTACCTGGCATTACCCGGGTGTTTGGAGGTGTAAAAGAAAAAAAAAAGTGTTAGTAGGGAGGGAGGCTCGAACCCGTGGCGCAAAGGAGGAAAAGAAAATGAAAAGAAAGTGATATTTTACCGCTATGCTACGAATCCGCAGGAAGTGAAAAGCATTCAAATTTAGCACTGTCCATCAAAAAGTTAACTTGCTAAGTGAATGCAGAGATGAACGCTGGTTGAAGACCAGTTAAGCTTTCCGACGTTCTATTTATTTGCTTCCATATGATGTCAGGGAAATACAGCTCCCCATAAATAGGGAGTGTCCAAATGAGTAGCAATTATCTGATATGAGGGTTTTCGCCAACATTGATCAAAACTAATTGCTTTCTGGACGTCCCGGCACGAAAGGCTGAGAAGCTGCCTTCGCTTTTGATTAGTTTCGGTTTTATACGAAAAAGCCAAACGAACACGCGAGAGGATGAAATAGCATGAATTTTATAAAAGTTAATCAAATTAAATCTAGATACGACGTCCCTTCGCAAATCATAGATATTAGCATCTAGGGAGTATATAAAATGTTTTGAAGAATAGTAACACCCCCCCCCCCAAGAATCCTGGTAAAAAAGCCTTTGCTGGACATAAAAAAACACATTTTGTCTTTTATATATATACATCACCGGTCTGTAGAACAACATACCGGGGGGGGGGGCTGCTTCCTCGCTAACTGCAACATGATAGCTTTCAAGTTTAATGTAAACAAGTTCTTGTTGAATCATTCTTAAATAGTCAAACCTCACGCAAGTTCCACCATTACAGATCATCTGATATTTAAGCTTTATCTTTTCAGCTTTGATAAGCAGTGCCCCCCCCCTCACTCCAGAAAAAAAATAATGTTTGACTATTAAGTTTCTAAGTTAAAAAAAAAAAGATACACCTGAAAAATATTTGGGGGGGGTAACATCAGCCGAAATGTGTATATAACAACTAGTGATGAGATGATTCTAATACTTTTCCAATTCCGATACAATTATTGATTCTGATATAATTACTGATTCTGAAACAATTACTGATTCTGATATAATTACTGATTCTGAAACAATTACTGATTCTGATGCAAATACTGATTCTGATATAATTACTGATTCTGATATAATTATTGATTCTGATACAATAATGAATTCTGATACAATTATTGATTCTAATACAATTATTGATTCTGATTAAATATTGATTCCAATATTAGTACCGATTGTGATATAATTATTTAGTCTAATACAATTAATAATTTCAATATAATTACCAATTCCAATATAATTACTGATTCTGAAACAATTACGGATTCCGATACAATTATTGAATCAGATACAATTATTGATTCCGATACAATTACTGATTCTGATATAATTACTGATTCTGATATAATTACTGATTCTGACACAATTACTGATTTTTATATAATTATTGATTCTGATATAATTACTGATTCTGATATAATTACTGATTCTGATACAATTACTGATTCTGATACAATTACTGATTCTGATACAATTACTGATTCTGATACAAATACTGATTCTGATATAATTACTGATTCTGATACAAATACTGATTCTGATACAAATACTGATTCTGATATAATTACTGATTCTGATACAATTACTTATTCTGATATAATTACTGATTCTGATACAATTACTGATTCTGATACAATTACTGATTCTGATACAATTACTGATTCTGATACAAATACTGATTCTGATATAATTACAGATTCTGATACAATTATTGATTCTGATACAATTACTGATTCTGATACAAATACTTATTCTGATATAATTACTGATTATGATACAATTACTTATTCTGATACAATTACTGATTCTGATACAATTACTGATTCTGATATAATTACTGATTCTGATATAATTATTGATTCTGATACAATAATGGATTCTGATACAATTATTGATTCTAATACAATTATAGATTCTGATTAAATATTGATTCCAAAATTAGTACCGATTGTGATATAATTATTTAGTCTAATACAATTAATAATTTACATAAAATTACCAATTCCAATATAATTACTGATTCTGAAGCAATTATCGATTCCGATACAATTATTGAATCAGATGCAATTATTGATTCCGATACAATTATTGATTCTGATATAATTACTGATTCTGATACAATTAATGATTCTGATATAATTATTGATTCTGTTACAATAAATGATTCCGATATAATTACTGATTCTGATACAATTATTGTTTCTGATATAATTATTGATTCTGATCTAATTATTGATTCTGATACAATTATTGAGTCTGATATAATTATTGATTCTGATACAATTACTGATTCTGATATAATTACTGATTCTGATATAATTATTGATTCTGATACAATTAATGATTCTGATGCAATTACTGAGTCTGATATAATTATTGATTCTGATACAATTACTGATTCTGATATAATTATTGATTCTGATATAATTACTGATTCTGATATAATTACTGAGTCTGATATAATTACTGATTTTGATATAATTACTGATTCTGATATAATTACTGATTCTGATACAATTACTGATTCTGATACCATTATTGATTCTGATACAATCACTGATTCTGATACAATCTTTGATTCTAATACAATTACTGATTCTGATACAGTTACTGATTCTGATATAATTACTGATTTTGATATAATTATTGATTCTGATACAATTATTGATTGTGATATAATTATTGATTCTGATATAATTACTGATTCTGATATAATTACTGATTCTGATATAATTACTGATTCTGATACAATTACTGATTCTGATACAATTACTGATTCTGATATAATTATTGATTCTGATATAATTATTGATTCTGATATAATTGTTTATTCTGATACAATTATTGGTTCTGGTACAATTACAGAATCCGTTACAATTACTGATTGTGATATAATTATTGATTCTGATACAATTACTGATTCTGATACAATTACTGATTCTGATACAATTTCTGATTCTGATATAATTATTGATTCTGATAGAATTACTGCTTCTGATACAATTTCTGATTCTTATACAATTACTGATTCTGATACAATTACTGATTCTGATACAATTATTGATTCTGATACAATTATTGATTCTGATACAATTACTGATTCTGATATAATTATTGATTCTGATATAATTATTGATTCTGATATAATTACTGATTCTGATACAATTACTGATTCTGATATAATTACTGATTCTGATATAATTACTGATTCTGATATAATTATTGATTCTGATACAATTATTGATTCCGATATAATTACTGATTCTGATATAATTACTGATTCTGATACAATTACTGATTCTGATATAATTACTGATTCTGATATAATTATTGATTCTGATACAATTATTGATTCTGATATAATTATTGATTCTGATATAATTACTGATTCTGATATAATTATTGATTCTGATACAATTACTGATTCTGATATAATTACTGATTATGATACAATTACTGATTCTGATATAATTATAGATTCTGATACAATTATTGAATCAGATATAATTATTGATTCTGATAAAATTATTGATTCTGATATAATAACTGATTCTGATATAATTATTGATTCTGATATAATTACAGATTCTGATATGATTATTGATTCTGATATAATTATTGATTCTGGTACAATTATTGATTCTGATACAATTATTGAATCAGATACAATTATTGATTCTGATATAATTATTGATTCTGATATAATTATTGATTCTGATATAATTACTGATTCTGATTCTTTATAAATCTCTGAATATTTAATCATAAAATTGTTATTTTGCTCAATTACTGCTCAGTATTAAATGTGCAGATATTTTCTCAAACATAAAAAACACAGTTGTGATGGTGATGATGATGGTGATTGTTATCTATATATTTTAGTTTTACTATTAGTTAAGAATCAATCAATGTTTATTAATTTTTCATTACAACCAGCAGTGGAAAATTTAAAAAAAAAAACAAAAAAAACAAGCTGCACGTGTGGTTCCTCTCTGCTGCTGCATGTGAGATGACGCTACTAAAAATCGTGAAGAAATGATGAATGTGAGAAGTGTGACAGACCAGGGGAAAAAAAGTGTCATTTTTTGCGCATTTTGTGGGCATTTGTGACCTTTTTTCATCAGCTGAGAATGACGACTCCCAGTGAAAGTGAACAAACAGTGTATTTTCACGCTTTAAGACATGTATATTAGAATTCAGCGCCATGGAAAACCACTATATAGACATACATATCAAGTTTTTGAGTAATATGAAAAAAGAGCTTCCAAAAGGCATTTTTTAGCCCTAAAAGTCCCAGAGGGATGCAAACCAGAATTTGGCGCAGATACTCAAGTCCAAAAAGATCCAGGCTTGGCTTCAGAAGGAATGCTAAGACTGTATACCCATGTCTCACTGGCCCCCTCCTACCCCAACCTGAACCTACTGAACAACTTTGTTTAGTCATACGTCGAAAACATCACCAACATGACCTCCCACAACACCAAAGCAAGCCTGATCACTACTAATCTGCCGAGTATTCGCCAAGCTCCTGCCAGCACTTGTGGAAAAGGCATGTTCCCGGTTCTGGACCTGTATCAAGATGATTGAGGCTGAAGGCAGCTACCTTGAATAGTCGTCATCTTTAGTACATAATCAATTTACTTGAATTGGTTTTTTTCAATAAATGTTTCAAAATAAAGCTTTAGCGTTGTTTTTTTTATTTAAGGCAAAAACTTTATCTGTACATAAATATTTATCAATGGAACTTACCGTAGATTGATTTTTTTTTTTATTTCCATTTTTCTTCATAGACCATACTCTACAATAAATGGGTTTTTTCTAACGTTTTAAAATATGCTCGGTATATTTCAGCATTTTATGTAAGCCGCCAACATATGCCGGGGCAACATCAAGGAAAAACGAGTTATTAAACTGCAGAAGTATCAGAAAGATGAAAGTGGCAAACTTCGGTGAACATTTTTCAACAAATGGTTTGGTCGAGAGATGACATGAAATACGAGGTTTAATATTTGTCGCCCATCCAATGTCAGGTATTTCTGTTAGGCTCCTTTTATCGGTACAAACAAATACATACCTGGACTACTTTTTTCTCTGGCAACGAATATCCATCTTGCAAAAGAGAGTAGATGTAAGTCAGATCCATACAAAGGAAAGGGTGGCCACTCTTCGGCTTTCGACACACTGCGATATAAAGAAACAGAAAATTTATTCCTCGTAGCTGGAAAATAAATTGGATAAAAAATTGGATGTACATGTTTGAAACCCAGTGCTGATTAGATGACGAGCGACACCAGAAAATATCGGGTATGTGCACACACACACACAATGATAGTGAACTGGGCATTCTGGGTGTCGAATCCGATTGCTGAGCTGATGACATCATTTGTAAATAAAAGAATCGTCTACATTTCTGGTGCCTTAAAAAATGACCTCACTAACACAATTAGAACAATAGACATTCCAATTCAAGGAATATCAATATAAGAATATATAAAAGCCAGGTACGGCCCACAATGGAGTATTGTTGCCACATCTGGGCAGGATAAGCTGCTAGAAGCAGCTTATCCTGCCTTGACAGAGTTCAAAATAGATTTCATAGCTTAGTAAGGGATGCCCTTTTCTCTTCCCTGCAACCTCTTTCTCACAGAAGAGACGTTGCGAGCCTGTCTCTGCTTTATCGTTATTTTCATGGCAAGTGCTCGTCTGAGCTTCAATCTATGGTCCCCCCCTCGCCAAACTTTCTAGCCAAAACCACTATCAATAATTTCCCCCACTCTTTATCTGCGCCTAAACCTAAATGTAGATTCCACAAACAAAGCTTTTTTCTTAGAACTGCACGCCTGTGGAACTCTCTTCCAATTGCCTGCTTTTCAGCTGACTACAATTTGATTGTCTTCAAGTCCAATGTAAACAAGTTCTTGATGAACCGTCCCCCTAAGTAATCCAATTTACAAAATTCCCATTATTTATGTTTACTACGCTATAATCACATTGACTAGTGTATACCCATTAATCCTTATCCTCGAGTGGCCTCCGGGCCTTGATAAGTAATGATTCCTATGTAAAAAAAAAATAAAAATAAAAAAGGACACAACAGAGAAGATAGTTGGACTCACATGCTGTACTGCTACCGTCATCTCAATCTGTCTGTCTGTCCCTCAATCTCTCTTCTCTCTATCTCTATTTTTCTTATCAGAAACTGCTCTGTGCTGTTATTTATGGAGATCTGCAAGTGCTGGGCGGTGTGTGTGTTTTTTTTAAATGGATGAAGGCTGTAAAATGGAGATGGGGCATTCGTTGCTTCTGCAAAGCTTAAATAAGTGGGTAGGAGAACGTATGTGTGTATGCACCAACAAATGACGACAACTTGCAGGAATAGCTCGATTCACAGGGAAAGGGCTCAAGACTGCAATGAAACTAGCATTTGTGACAGGGTTCCCCAACAGCATCTCAGTGGAGTTGCAACAAGCACCAGACCTTGACACCTTGACTACGGTTGATTTGCTGGCACGAACTTGGATACTCATATGAGATGCAGCTAAGGATACTGTTACAGTCATGCAGTCACTTCAAAGCGAAGTCAAAGTTCCACCCACAATGAATGCTCAAACAGAGATCATCTGTTACAAATACCGTGGCCAGAGCCATATAGCCAAAGACTGCGCAACGGAATGGTCCGATGGCACAGGCATTTAAAGGTTGTGATAAATAAATTACAATGTTTTAAGTCCAACAAGATTGGCCACTTTGCTGCATTTCTACCCTGGACTGAGTCACATGGTCTCTCAGAGCTCTCTCCAACAAACCATATTGATGCCAGACTTAGTGCAGACACCTGATCACCATAGTTGAATTCACACCACAGGTCCCATTCATACAAACCAGCTATAATACAGGATGTCCAAAAAGTCACTGAAGGGTTAAAAAATCTTTGTCATTTTACCATTAATGGTTATTTTTTTCTCTCTATTTCGGATATTTTACAGATAATAATTGGAAATTAATATTAATAAGTAAAGCACTGAACACCATATGCAAGTAGTGAAATTGTCAAGGGTCAAGTTCAGTGACCTTTTTGGACACTCTGTATTTTGATTTTAATCTTCAGTTCTGCTCGGTGACATGCTTCTGTCCGGTGAGATCTACAGTTGATATACTAACTGTTATATTACACAGCATTAGTGAATCTTTCAACGGGGGCTTCATCTCTAGAGCAATAGCTCTTGACATATCAAAGATAGTGCATGGTATAAAGGTCTACTTCACAAGATTACCACCTATGAAATAGCTGGAAATATCCTCTCAATTATTAAATCCTTTCTCTCTGATAAGCTTATAAGAGTAGTCGTCAATAAGCAGAAATCAGAAACTCATTGTATTAGCACTGGCGTCTCTCAAAGTTCCATCCTGGGCCAAACTCGTTTCCTGATCTTCATCAATGATCTCTCAAATCACATTCTTAGATCATTCGTAGACATTTATGCAAACGAAACCACAATCTATGGCAAGATTCAAAGGCCAGCAATAATCAAGATCTTTCCGATTCGCTTTCTTCTGATTTTGAGAACAAGTTGCAATGGGGAAAAAGGTGGTTGGTTAATTTTAATGCATTGAAAACTAAGCTTCTCTTCTTTTATCATAATCGCTATGATCCCCCATCACGCCCCAATTGAAATGAATGACACTCGTCTTGAGGAAAACACCACGTCTTTACATGATTCTGAGACTGACCTTCACTCCTGATCTGAAATGGAATTCATACATCAAATCTGTTACCAAGATTATTGGAAAAATGGTTGGATCACTCTACTGCTCCAGAAGGTATCTCACTGCCGATGCAATCCTCTATCTGTATCATAGCCAGGTACATCCTAAAATTTAGCACTGTTGCCACATCTGGGTAGGAGTTGCTCGGCACACCCTATCCAGACTTGACAGCATTCAAAACAGGCTTCAAAACCTAGTAGGTGATACCCTTTCCTCTTCCCTGCAACCTCTTTCCCACTGAAGAGACCTTGTGAGCCTGTCTCTGCTCTATCACTATTTTCATGGCAAGTGCTCAACTGAACCCCAATTTCACAAAAACACTTGACTAGCTACAACCACTATATACTATTTCCCCCACTCTCTATCTGTGCCTAAATCTAAATGCAGATTCCATGAACAAAGCTTCTTTCCCAGAACTGTCAGCCTGTGGAACACTGTTCCAATGGCCTGCTTCCCGGTTGAATACAACATGGTAGCCTTCAAAGGCATTGTAAGTAAGCTCTTAACGATTACTACACTAGCACCTTACATTCATTAACTCTTATCCTCAAGTAGGCCCCAGGCCTTGATAAATGGTGATTCCCAAGTAAAATAAAAAATAAAAAAATTCAGAAAATTTGTCATGAAAATCAAAGAGTTGATGATCGTTGATTCAGAACAAAAGAAAACGTGTGTGCATGCAAATATACGAACCATCTTCGGTTGCTTTCCGGAAATTTTCCACGGTCACATTACCACCAGCAGATTCTGAAAATATAGAATTCAATAAATATTATCATGGAACAGTCGATGGCGGAAAATCAGAATTATTTTCTCAAAAAAGGAATAAAAAATAAATAAGACAAACATGAAAAGATGAATCTTTATGTTGCAATTATTTTGACTCATGATGCAGGTATGGTCCCTCACAGTTGGGAGATTCTATTTATAAACGCTGCTGCTAGGAACTGACCAATCAAATTAATTCACGTTTTGCTATCAACCAATCAGAAACCAGAATTGCTCCGTAGAAATTAAACCTTTTTTAGCAACCTTGCATATGTATTCTTTATGTATACATAAGAAGTTTCTTTGCTCTTTGGCTACAAAATTATAAAGTCTGGAATCTGTACAAAACAGCTGTCTGCTGAGACATCATCATCTCTATCGTCTAGTGGTTAAATGTTCTACTGTTGGATGTATGTGTGAGCGTTTCACATACAATAAAACAGTTCATTAAGACTCGGTCTGTGTAGCACACAGCAAATAACATACGAGGTGTCTTCAATAAGTTTCCAGACTTTTTTTTGTATAGACACTTTTATTGATCGTATACATATGAAACTCTAATCCTCTTCAAAGTAATCTCCTCCGGCTGCAATGCAGTAATAATGGAGTGAGTGTATATAAACAGTGTCTATTTAACAGATATCTTTTTAATGTTGTGATATAGTGTGTGACATCTAGTGGTTAAAATGTTCCTCTATTGTTGTATGTGTTGGTGTTTCACGTACAATAAAACATTTCATTAAGACTCGGTGTGTGTAGCGCACAGGCAGGTAACAGACGAGGTGCCTTCAATAAGTTCCCAGACTTTTTTCGTAAAGACACTTTTATTGATAGTACACACATGAAACTCTAATCCCCTTCAAAGTGATCTTCTCTGGCTGCAATATAGTCTGGACTATAGGGAGAGTGAGGAACTGTCTTAATACCTATGACAACATCTTTCTTTCTGGTATTCTCTTAACACCTTTCGAACAAACTTTGTGCAAATCTTCAGTTCCTCGCGAATAATTGTGTGCACAATTCCGATACTGACGTCAAATCGTGCACTTATTATCTCAACGGTATTTATCCATGAAATTCTTTATTTGGCCAATCAACTCTGGTGTTCTGACTTCTTTACTCCTCCCAAACCCCTCATCATCCCTCACAGACTTCCTCTCTTCCTTGAATCTATTATGCCACTCAAAACCTGATGCTAGACTCGTTCAAGATGGTCCAAAAGCAGTCTGAAGAATTCCATACGCTTCTGTGGCATTTTTTCAAAGTTTAAAACAGTTTTATTGTATCTCATTCTTCTGATTTGTCATTTTTATTGATAGTACACACGTGAAACTCTAATCCTCTTCAAAGTGATCTCCTCCGGCTGCAATGCACTTGTACCATTCCAACAACTTCTGAAAAACCCCATGGAAGTCTTCTTGTGTCACATCCTCTTTCATCTCACTTTTCTCATAACGACAGCCTCTAAGGTTTTCCTTGCGCTTGGAGAATGGCACTTGAGTTCTGATCTAAGAAGATTGATTCACATCAATATTACGGATTTTTTTTATTTATCAACCAATTAATTGACTACACTTGGATTCATGTAAATAAAAAAAAGAATAAAAAATAATATAGTGATGCGGACTGTACGTTAGAGAATATAAGGTTTCTCAAATTACTCAAGGCCCTAGATATGACCTTAAACTATATCCAGTGGTGAGGCCCGAGCGTGCAGGCTTTAGGGAGTGCGGGCCACCCTTTAATTGCTATTGCTTCCAGGTCCACTCTGACTCAGAGTGGTAGTACCTGTTAGGGTCCCAACTATGGGTTAAATAGAAAACGACTTGAAAACAACAAATATATTCTATTAAAAAGTTTTTCTTCAAAATCTTTGGATTCGGCATTAAATAACCTGAAAAGGGTTGATATGCCGTAAAGCAAAAACAACCAAATCAAATTAGTTAAAAACAATGACTATATTTATTACTAATGGAAACGGTGCATAGCGGAGTGAATGTATATAAGCAGTGTCTATTTAACAGATGTGTTTTTAACATTGTGATACATACCGTGTGTGACGTCTAGTGGTTAAATGTTCTACTGTTGGATGTATGTGTGAGCGTTTCACGTACAATAAAACAGTTCATTAAGACTCGGTCTGTGTAGCACACAGGCAAATAACATACGAGGTGTCTTCAATAAGTTTCCAGACTTTTTTGTATAGACACTTTTATTGATAGTATACACATGAAACTCTAATTCTCTTCAAAGTAATCTCCTCCGACTGCAATGCAGTAATAATGGAGTGAGTGTATATAAACAGTGTCTATTTAACAGATGTTTTTTTAATGTTGCGATACATACCATGTGTGACGTCTAGTGGTTAAATGTTCTATTGTTGTATGTATGCGTGAGTTTTCAAATACAATTAAACAGTTTAAGTTCATGTAGCGCACAAACAAATATCATATCTCTTTCCGTTATGTCTTCGTCTCTTTTCATTATTCAAGTTCATCTGCCTCCAAAGGTAACCAAACAACAATAGGTTTTATATTTGATATAACTTTATTCTTGACTTCCCATCGCAGCTGCAAGATGTTATAATTTTCTAAATTAAGCTAAATTCACATTCTCCCAGCTTCCAAAACACAGAGACGATATCTTTCGTCTTGACTTGTCCCGTCTGACTCCAAAATCTAAACTCTGATCGTGTGTATATTATGGTGTTAAATCGTAATAAAACGAAACAAACAAGACTTTTAGGAACAAACATGTATTCACAGAGATTACAGGCAAAGCAGGTTGAGCAATACCATTCCTCAACTGTAGAGTGTTTGCATATGACCTTCTTGGCCATGTGCCAATCTCTGACTCTGGAGCACCGGTACTCCTTACTAAAAGTGACATCACCAGAGGAAGTGACGTCATGAGAAAGTCCATTAACCCCATGAAGGGGAATCTCCATCACCCCCATCCCAAGCTTTTTGTTCGTAAAAGTTTTCAATACCTCTTCCTTTTAGGATTTCCCATCAATGGCTCGGTAAACTTTCTCTTATGGAACGACTGTCGTAGTTCAGGTGTTTGTTGAGCAGGTTCTATTGGCTCATATTCCAATGGTGGACTGTCGCTGGTTCCAACTGATCGACATCTTCTTAGTTAGTTCTGGTGACGTTTGTGGGTATATGTTGGTCCTTGAATGATATATACCATGTCAACGACTCTCTTAGTAATTGTACCCACCTCCCAGAATGATGTGTTGTTTTTATAACTTTTGAAAAACACTTTTTCACCTGATATGAAACATTACACTGGGTACACAAGTGGTAATTAGTGGTCTGGACTGTTTGGGTAAGAACTTGTCAAAAACGGATCTCACTTTCCGCGCAAACATCATTTCTGCAGGTGAGACTGCTGTTGGTGTATTCGGGTTGGGTGTAATCCTACACACGTGTAGAAATTGTTGAAATGCTTCCTTTTTAATCTCCGGTAGAGACACCGGGAGTTCTCTGATTGTGTTGCCCATTATCGTTATTATTTCCCCGTCCGCCTGAAAAGTGGCAATGATGGAATCTTCAAACGGGTCCCTTTTCAATGGTATCAGCCTGGATAGGCTATCCGCATGGCTAATTTGTTTCTCATCAGTTTTGTCAGTCTCCTTAGGTTGCTTTGGCTTGGGGAATTTTTTTGGTGCGGGTTTTTTAGCTTCCAGCTTTGCAGTTTCCGTTGAAGATTCCTTTTTTGATTTCTCTGTTGCTGCAAATGGGACGTTTCGTTTCTTCTTGAAAACGGGAAAAGTGTTTTTCTTTTAGTTCGAATCTTGCTCTAGCCTTTGTACATTTTCCTAGTCCTGGTGAGAATACTTCTGGAAATTCCACTTTCAACTCGTCCTTCAGTTGTTGCTCCTCCGTAGCCGAGTCTTCTACCCTAAGATAGAATTTATTCATAGGTTGGTCCCACAATTCGAATCGCTCCATCCAATCAGTACCGAACAGGTTTTCGGATTTCCTATGTACATACACTTTCACTTTTTTAGTAACACCATTTAAGGTCACCGGGAGTGTGAGCTCTCCCTCAAATTCCACTTTATCGCCTGTCACAGCTCGAGCTGATTTGTTCGCCTTTTGCATGGTTGGTTTCCTTAGCCTTTTCCATGTCTTAAGGTTAATGATGGACAGGTCTGATCCGGAATCCAATTGTAGATGCACAGTTTTATTTGCGATGTTAACTGTGACATATTTGCGCCAGTTCTTATCAAAATCCAAGTCGAATCTAGTCTGTCGGACATTGTTCTTGACCTTGTTCTTCCTGCACTGGATCGCTTTGTGGCCCTTCCTGCCACATTCGTTGCAGTACTTATCTTTGTAAAAACATTGATTCGACCTTGTAGGGGATTTGGGTCTTGTGACTGGGTGGTACTTATTAGGTGTGGCCTGAGTTTTCTTACTTTCAACTTTGCTTTTCTGGGGTGAGTATTTTTCCGGTCTGAAGGTTATCCTTCTAATGAATGTTGCGCCTCGACGTGTCTCGAATTGTTCCTTACGCAGACTACCCGTTGACAATCCTCGGCCAACTTCTGGAGAGTGCGTCCCTGTTCGTTCTCAAGTCTAGAGAGAACACATCATCTAATCTCAGTGTTTTTAGATGAGACTAAATCCTGTGCAAAAATTAAACATTTGAAGTCATCTGCCGATAAGTCAGATAGATGGAAATCATTGCAGTATTTATTTACCACGGACGCGAAGGTCAGATAATCGTCGTCGTCGCTTTTTTGTATCCCTTGCTTCTTGGTAAAAACCTTAGAGACACTCTAATATGAGGGTGGACAAAAAAAATTTTTTTTTTACTTGCAAAACAAAAACAAAATAATGTACTGTGATACAATACAGTTGCAAAAGAATAAAAATAATTGTGGAATTGGTCGGAAGTTAACTAAAATGACTACTTTTTAACATTTATTATATGTGTTTGTGTGATGGGGGGGATACTCTCCCCACGAGGAAGAAAAAAAAAATTTTCACTTTAGAACCGACAGTTAAAAATAGAATATTTCAGAAAATTCCACTCAATGAAAAAAAGTATTTCCTTTAGTCCAAGTAAAACGAAAGGGAAAAAAACATTTCTGTTCCATTAAATATTGCATAAAGTTAGCAGCAAAAAACAAAGACAAAAAAAACGTTTCTCTTCATTTGAAAAATGTCCAAATTTGCATAAGAATAAACCGTAGACAAGTTACAATTAGAATTGTTCTCACAGTGAAATTGCATCAACAGTTTTCTCTTTTTTTTTACGGCATTAACAAAAATGCGTTTAGTGCAGTCCTTTTCAATTTAAATATAGAGACAAAAAGATTAATTTATAATTGAGTCGAATGCTTTGCCATGTGTTCGTTTTCTTTTCTTTTTTTTTTTTGTTTTTAGAACATAATTGCCAGCCGAATTCTTAGCTTGTAAATCCGAAGTTCTTTTGAAGTCAAATTCATTTCATTACTTTTCCTTTTTTGTGGAGTTAACCCGTGTGAAAGTCGAATCCGACGTCACCAGTTGTTATGGTGTTAAATGGAAATAAAACACAAGTAACACAGGACTTCTAGGAACAAACATGTATTCACAGATATTACAGGCAATACCATCCCTCAACCGTAGGGTGTTTGTACATGACCTCCTTGGCCGCATACTAATCTCTGACTCCCGGGCACCGGTACTCCTTACTAGAAGTGACATCACCAGAGGAAGTGACATCATGAGATAGTCCATTAATCCCATGGAGGGGCGTTTCCAACAGTGTATTACCATGCTATCTCATTACATCATTAACTCCACGTAACCAAGACACAAATTGGATGATCTACCTCTGTCACATATTTTGTTTTGCAAATATCATATCTCTTTCCGTTATGTCTTCGTCTCTTTTCATTATTCAAGTTCATCTCCCTCCAAAGGAAATTCCTGAAATGTAAATATTTTAAATATTTGATTGTTCTTCTTTATTTTGCATTAAGCAATTCTAACTCCCTAATCTGGAATGCAAGCCTTTCTTTGTTTTTGGTGATAGTTACAATTCAGGTCATTTTCATAGGACCAGGTAGATCATCAGAAATGTGTGTATATGCCACTTCTGATTTTGTTAGTGTCGCGCCGGTTCAATCTAACATAATTCAAACGGCTAAAAATGTTTTAAGACTTTCATTAATTCAAACGGCTAAAAATTTTTGAAGACTTTCATTAATTCAAATTTCCAAGCAAAATACTTACTGATCAGTCCATAATCGACACCTCGATCATAAAAATAAGAAAACAACATTATGTGATGTTCTTTCAGCTCATCAACCAGATCCACATTTTTCTTGATGAATCCTTGGGCAATCGAGTAACACGGATCAAATCCATTCTTCTCTTGTCGAGCACTGAGCAATTCGAAAAAAATAAAAACGAAACATAAATAGTGAGATGGTCATTTAATATGTAGACATAGATAGCATTGCATTTGATAAATCAATTTGTTATTTTCACTTGCCTTTTACTGTATAAAATTTATTTCACTTTCGTTGCTTTTTGAAAATACTTATTCCACCTAGGAATACTATTAAAATGGACATGGTTTTATGACTGACTTAGACATTCATAAAAACATTAATCTATTTGACTACTAAATGTTATATTTGTTTACAAGAAGTATTCAACTATTTGTTGCTTAATTTTTTTTTATTACATTTTCATCCCAAACAAGGTACATTGCCACTTTGATGTAGGCAGTTACTATCAGGGACCTAAGCTACAGGGGTACTATATAGGGAGTTGGGCAGCAAGATGTCGGTTCACGTTACACTTGAACTTCTGCATGTCAGTACAGTTTGGGAAGCAGGGACCCGGAAGGGAATTCCAAAGTCTAATGGTTCTGAGAAAGAAACTACTGGAGTAGAAGGCTCTCTTACATCTAGGGATCTCTACTATGAAGGGGTGGGATTTAGCTGCTTGTCAGGTTTGTCGGGGGTATTTACGTCAAGGGGGTAGAAGTGCTTGCACTTCGTCAGAGCATTCACCGTTAAAGTACTTGTAGAACAGGCAGAGGGATGCAACATTTCGTCGATGGGACAGAGGTTGAAGCTTAGATGATAGTTCAGGACCTATCAGGTTGGAGACTCTCTTTTGAACCTTGTCTAGAAGCGAGAGACTGGTAGCAGATGCAGCAGCCCAAATATGGCAACAATACTCCATACATGGGTGAATGGTGGCCTTATAGAGGTACAGGATACTTTTGTGCGTTAGTAGCTTTCTAGCATGGTAGAGAGAACCTACCTTCTTCACAGCAGTCCTGGCAATGCTCTCAATGTAATTGTTCCAACTAATGTTTCATGTGAACGTTAGGCCAAGGAGTTTAAAAGATGCACTTTTAGATAAAGAGTCTTTGGCCATTGCTATTGGTGGTAGAGAAGGTTTCTTGTAATTATTGAAGGAAACCAGTTTAATCTTGGCAGCACTGAATGTGACCATCCATTTTTGTCCCCATTCCACTACAGATTGGAGGTCATCCTCTAGTGTTTCTGCCATTTCCTTAGATATGTGTTCATTTGTTTTTCTGTCGTGTCTGTTATAGAGCGTGGTGTCATCAGCATATATACCCATCTCAGAGACAATTTTGTCAGGGAGGTCATTTATGAATATTAGGAATAATAGAGGTCCAAGCATAGACCCCTGAGGCACTCCCGCATTTATATCATATTGTTTAGATATAAGACCGTCGAGGACAACCTGGATTTTTCTATTATCTAAGAAGGATTTAATTATGTTAAGTATTCATCCAGTGATACCGTATCATCTAATTTTCCTGAGAAGACCTTCATATCATACCCTGTCAAAAGTCTTAGATATATCTAGAGCTACCGCTCTACCCTCCCCTGCTTTGTCCAGTGAATGGTACATACATTCAGAGATTACAGTTAGGATGTCTGCTGTTGAACGGGCTTGCCTAAATCCATATTGTTGGTCGATCAGAAGTTTAGCATCTGTAAGGTGATGGACTAGAGCTTGGTTTATTATGGACTCAAATATTTTGGCGAAAAGTGGGAGGAGACTAATGGAGCAATAATTAAATGAGACAGTTCTTTTGCCAGAATTCTTGAAAACTGGTACTACAGAAGCAGTTTTCCAGCAATCAGGAAAGCAAGATTCATTAAGGCATTTGTTGTAAAGTCTGGAGAGAACTGGAGCTACTTTGGCGAAGCACTTTTTTAAAAGCACAGCCGGGATGAGATCAGGTCCACATGCTTTTGAAGTGTCAAGATTTTTTATGATGACATGCACCTGAGAAGGGATGATTTTCAGATCGTCTAGTGTGGCATCAGTCTGCAAATGACAGTCAGGAAGGGGGGGGGGGGGTAGCAGAGTCCAGTGTGGAGTTTGAGGCAAACCGACTGGCAAGCATGTTGGCCTTAATTAATTGTATAGCATAATATTTGATTAACTATTTGTTGCTTCAAATTAATTGTATTGCATAATATTAGAGCAATAACTTTCTTTCACAAATTTAATTACCTGATGGTATACGTAATGCCTCCTTTTTTTATCTCTTCAGTTACACCAGGTGGAAAACAAGATGTCATTAACTTCTTTGGGTCACCTGGAAAAAGAAAAAAAACGTTTAGTACAAGTTTACTTCTGGTTTTAAATATTACTGATGGCAATATGAGTTATTTCCCTTGAATGATTATACAGGAAGTGGAAACTATTTAAGGCTAAGATGTGAAAAGTTCCAACTTTGACAATCAATCCTACAGAAACAGGGCCATATTGGTGAACTTTTCTTGGTATCCTCAGGAAGTCTACTCTTCCAGGTCTTGCGTCCTGGCTTTCAGAAGGTGCAAGTTGTCTGAGACGCCTTCACCAATAAGATTTATTTTTGCAGGACCAGAGTGCTCCCTCTCTAGGTGTCAATTTTCCCATCTTCTGACCTTGTCTTACATTCCCTTGCAGAATAAATAAGAGAGATAAATACCGTGAAGTAACAATGAATGTCTGGAAACATTAAGAATTATCTCCCCTTGTTATATAAAAAAGGGCAAACCAGAAAAAATATAACCAACCAACCCTTTTCTGGTCTCCCATTTTCAGACAAAAGTCAGAAAAAAATGAATACCCAAAAAATAAAGCCTTATCTTGAAATATTTTAAAATAATTCTTTTGTTTTGGATCAGAGCAGAAGAACCACGATCAAAAACTCCATGCAATATTCCAACGAATTTGGAAAAAGATTTCACATTGAATGGCAACAAATGTGCATATAACAAAATGTAATTCGATTTCATCCGACAAATCTTCGCTAATGAAATCATCAGCTAATCACAAACTTAACAAAAAGCAGTCGTTGGAGTACTCGATCTGAAAAATCTATCAGACGTCAGGACTTTGCTGGGGATGATCAACTTGTGTAGTTTACGAGTCACTTCAAAATATGTAACTGACAAATGAACCTTGGAATATAAGTGAATGCCCGGGCTAAAATTATCAGATCGACGCCAAATCTCGAGAGAAACATACGCACACACACACACACGCACCCAAGGAAATGCCACGCATCCCCCCTTTCTCCATCACGGTTGGCATCGTGGAGAACGAAGAATAAGATTTTGGACTGTTTTCTGGTGCAATTGAACTGAATAATTGTATATAAGTAAAAAACTTGTATTTTTCATGAATTAACTTTTAGAAGACTAGAAACCCCTGTGTTTGTTTTCTTTTGATCTGCATGAGAAGCTAATTGAATTTCAGCAAATGCTGACGTCAGGAACCGACAGCGAAGCTTGTGAAATGAGAGAATCCTGTAAAGTACTCCCAGAAGAAGACGATCAAGGCCACTGCAGTTTCGACAGGGTCAGAGGCCACATCTACTGACCTACGGCAGGAGGCTTACATATGGACACTTTTATTGATAGTACACACACAAAATTCTTTGAAGTAATTTCCTGTGGCTGCAATGCACTTGTGGTACTGTTCCAAAAAATTCATAACGAAAGCCTCTTTTGTATCGTCAGTTCCTCATGAGTGCTCACACTGACATCAAATTTTGCACTTATTGCCTTTATAGACACACTAGCGTTGCCCGGGTGTTTGTAGGTGTGTGTGGTGTTAAATAAAAAAGAACCCGGGGGGGGGGGGGCGAAGTTTGAAAATAAAATCGGCCAGCCAGAATGAGTTAGTGAAAGATGTTTGAATTTATTTAAGTAAGAACCAAATTGACAGGTGCGCGCTCGGAAGTCGTTGAGCGTTATGACGACAACGACGACGTCAATGACCAGGTTTGTTTGTTATAAGCGAAGTAAAAAAAGAAAACACCGTTAAAACTTAAGTGGGAAAAAACACAAAAAAACTAACATAAGGCAAGCGATCGATGAAAACAGGAAACGAACAAGTGAAAAATGGCTTAAATAAACCTGTTTCGAGATTAAAATTTAAAAAATCGGTGGGTACTCGGGTGTTTTGGGGTGTGTGGGTCGGGGGTGGATAAGCGATGTAAAAAAAAAACAGAAAAACGAATGTTACGTGAAAAATGGCTTAAATAACACTGGTTCAATATTTATATTTCAAAAATCGAAAAAAAAAAAGACATCTCACAACACGATTCGAATGCAAAACATTTAGATAATGAACCAATGCACTAATCGACTGACCTAACACGACGTACATGAAATTTGTTCAGTTTTTCAACTATTTAAAGTAAATCAGATCATGACGTCATCTGGCACATGCGTAGAACCGGTCGTCATCACGAGAAGACCATTTTTGTTGACCCCCCCCCTGTCGAAAATTGTCGATTTCGGGGGTGAGAAAATGAACGTTTTTGGCCAATTTTTTGATATTTTTCGAGCGAAGGATGGGGCTTTGATATAATACCAAGTTTGTGAATTTTCATCGTGTCTGTCAAAAGTTTTTAGCAGACACACAAACATACACACATACATACATACATTTTTGCTTTTATATATATATATAGACTAGGGGGGTACCCGGCGTTGCCCGGGTGTTTGTAGGTGTGTGTATGGGGGAGGTAAATAATAAGAATAAGCGAAGTAAAAAAAAAAAAACGTTGCTCGAGAGTTTAAAGATGTAAAAGAAAAAAAAAATAGTTTTGGCCGGGAGGCGGGATTGAATCCGGAAGCCTTGATGCGGAGGTGAAACAAATGCCAACCACTTAACCGTCTAGGCCAGGAGTAAGAGGAATTTATTAGAGTGTTAAAATAAGGCTTATAAAGCGAATGAAAGAGGTTTGATTGACAGATAGCCGCTAAATGAGGTCATCGCGGGAGCGTTACGAGATGACGTAGGAGTATTTTATTTAATGCGTGACAGCTTTTTGGGGTTTGTTGACTTTGTTTCAATGCGGAGCAGTTTTCGCTTCCCCAAGATGATGGTTCCCCAAGATGATGGTGGAGGAGGGAAACCGGCTCCCAAAATGAAAGGAGATTAGCAATTGTTTGATATAAGGAGTTTAGCCCCAAATTGATCAAAGCTGATTGCTTGTGGATGTTCCCGGCGCGGTGCCGAGAACACCGTGTTAGCTTTGAATTAGTTTTGCTTTTTATACAAAAAAGCCGAATCAACATGTGAGAAGCCAAAATAGCAATAATTTTGTAAAAGTCGCTGTAAGTAAATCTAGACACTACACGCGTTGCCAAGTCCTAGATATTATTATATAGGGGGTATATAAACAGTTCTAAGTGATAGTAATGACCCTAGGAGCATGTGCGAAAGAAAGCTTTGCGAAACATACACGAAATGGTCATGCACATTTTGCCTTTTATATATATAGATGATGCTCCTTATCAATGAAATTCTTTATTTGGCCAATCAACTCTCGTGTTTTGACTTCCTTACTCCTCCCACACCTTTCATCATCCCTCACAGACTCCTTGTCACTCAAAAACTGATGCTCGATTCATGCAAGATGTTCCAAAAGCAGTCTAAAGCATTCCATACGTTACTGTGCCATTTTATCCAAGACTGGAGTTCAGACAAGCAGTCGCCATGAAATTAACGATAGAGCAGAGACAAGCTAGCAATGTCTTTTTAGTGGGAAAGAGGTTGCAAGGAAAGCCAGTTTAGAACTCTATCAAGGTGGTTTGAGCGCCGGCCCAGAAATGGCAACAGTACTCCATTTTAGGACGTATGTTGCTCTTATACGGATAAAGGATGGCATAAATTGAATCTACGAAACACAAGCGTCAACACAGGAGCTCCAATTTTCTACTCTAATAGTTCCTTTTCTTTGAACCACTTGCTTTTGGAATTCCCTCCTTGCTCCAGATTTCCTCAACCTTACTAACATGCAGAAATTTGAATGTAATGTGAACAAACATCTTGTAGTCCCATGCCTCACCTATAGATATGACAGTATATTCTTTGCTTGGGGGTGAACAAAAGGAAAAAAAAACATTGGAAGAAGAAAGAGATTAAAAAAAGATGAATAGAATATGGCGACGATAACGTTATGAAGGACAATGTTTATCGATGTATTGGAAAAGTAAGAATGGTGACCGACTCTCTCTTTGACACGGTAAGTTTGGGAAAAGGAGTTGAAAATAAAAAAATATGCAAAATACTAAAGGAGTTACCAGGATATTTTTCCATCATTTCGAAACGAGCAGACATCAAACCAAGTCCCAAATAACTGCAATGAGAATAAATAAAATTAGAAAATTTTATAAATAAAAAATAAAAAAAAGCAATAGTGCTTTCTTAGAAGTAAACCTATTTTCAAAACAAAAATCAGAAAAATGTTTAAAAAAAAAAAAACTTTATTATGTGCACAGAACAAAAAGTCATATTCCAAAAATCACATAAATTGATCGAATAGTTTTTTTTTTAATTAAGAAAATTTTATGAGAAAGCAAGGAGGCATTTTGATCGATCAAGTAGTTTTTAATTTAACTAAGAAAATCAAATTTTATGATAAACTAAAACATTGCATTTGATCCGCCATATCCTCACAACTAAAGGAGAGACAACTTAATTCAAAATATCGAGATCAAAATTTACTATAATTTATTATTAACCCTTTATGACTTGGTTCAACGAATTTGTTCTGTTGTAAATAAATGACTATAATGGTATAAATAAAGTGGGAATTGATTCAAACACGCCTTGTACATATTAGTTCAGTATCTGCACAGATGCCAGATACCTCCAGATTGCAACTGTCCATTGCTTACATTCAGTATGCCGCCATCTAAAATTAACAATAAGTATTTTTTTAAATCATCTACATCACTATTTAGGTCATAAACCGTAAAAATCACTAAAAATCGTGAAAAAAAAATTTTCTATATAAAAAAATTTAATTTTCTATATAAAAAAAATAATTTTCTATATAAAAAAATAATTTTCTATACAAAAAAATTTTCTATACAAAAAAAAATAATCTTCTATACAAATGTGACCCGATGGGGACCGAGCGATGCTGAGTGACCTTGCTAGTCGACACGAATTCAGAGGAATTCGCACAGCTGAATTCTAATGATGATGATGATGATGGTTTGATGTTGTTTTAAACAGAAATGTCTATGGGATTTTTGTCAGAAAGAAAAAAACAAATGATAATTCTTTTATCTCATTGCTGTTATATATCTGTTAACAACGGAAAAGTTGTTTTTAAAATCTCTGTTGAGCGAGATGAGGAGGCGCGGATGTCTTAGCTGACAGCTTTGGGGTGAGGGTCGCCGCCGAGCGTTGTTCGACTGGGGTGACTAATCATGCCTAATTGATAATGGGTTAACACCTTAGTGCAAATGAGGTTAAAAATTGGTATAGATAAGGTCGAGAGGAGGAAATTCAAAAGAAGAAAGGAAAAAAAGGGAGTACAAATTAATAGGATAAAAGAAGAGAGGGGGAGAAAAAGAGAAAGGGAAAGAATAACTCCAAAAAGGTGGAAGGAGGAACGACTGATTTGATAAAAACATGACACTTGACTAATCAGCATCTTCTTTTCACTCTGGCAGCTGATCCCTTCCCATGGACTGACAGTAGATGAAGAACAAAGAACTTGGTAAAGGAAAGAAAAGTGCCAGCCCCCTAAGTTGCATAACTAGGCCAGTGTGTGACTATTATTTGTAAAGTCGAAGACAATAATCAGTTCTATGTTAAGAAAAAACAATTAAGTTTTAACTATCCTTTCTTTAATTGGAAACGCCGTTGTGAATACAATATATTTCTCCGATAGCCCAGGTGACGTTTGGAAGCTGATTTGAAAGCGGAACCAGAGAGTAACCGATGACGATGACAAAGACGAAGACGAATTCGACCACTAGACGAAAACACGGGTGACGCCACAGGTATCGGCTACAGGTGTATCTCAACCACGAGCCTATGCACCTTAACTACCCTGGAGGGGTTACACAAAAAATATTTTTCTATATAAAAAAAATAACTTTCTATATAAAAAAACATACTTGATCAATTTACATGATTTTTGGAATATCACATTTTCATTTGATGATGGATACATACATCATAAAGATTTTCCTGCAATTTAGCTTTTTTAAACAGATTTAATTCTAAATTAGCACGCAAACAATTAGTCTGACCATAAATTGCAAGGCATACACATGTAAGCAACCTTCACGCCACTACACTGAGAAAGCCCATGACATAACTTTACACAACCAACTTAACCATTCCAATTAAAAGCAATTAAAGAAAATTATTCTATCAAAAACCTGCATATGTATCAGTAAAAAGCTATAACTATCAATAGAATAGGGGAAAAAATCAGCCTTACCTTTCAAGGGTTCATACATATTTCAATGTCAATTTTCAAGGACTTTTCAAGATTTTGCAAAGTTTTCAAGATCTTCTCCAGACAAAATTCAAGTTTTCAATACAAAATTTGATATATAAACAATGATGTAATAAACTAAAAAAGTTAATTTCCATTTACAGACAAAACAATATGTCCGTCGACAATCATATTTACATTCCCTGACCCACTTCTATTTGGCCAACTAAGCGTGATTAAATGTTATTTTCCCCATTGTAGACTGGTGTATGCTGAGTTCATTTTAATTTTAAATTTTGAAATTGCATGATTGATATAATCATAAAATTACCCGATGTTATTATATGGAAAATATCAGATAGTTTTGTGACAAAGAGACGTAACTCTTGTATCCACAAAAATACAATGTAATTTCAGAACAATGAATTTTGATTTTTTTTTTTCAATATTTATAGAAATATCCACAAAAAATACAATGTAATTTCAGAACAATGAATTTTGATTTTTTTTTTTTCAATATTTATAGAAATATCCATAAAAAATACAATGTAATTTCAGAACAATGAATTTTGAATTTTTTTTTTTCAATATTTATAGAAATATCCACAAAAAATACAATGTAATTTCAGAACAATGAATTTTGATTTTTTTTTTTTCAATATTTATAGAAATATCCATAAAAAATACAATGTAATTTCAGAACAATGAATTTTGAATTTTTTTTTTTCAATATTTATAGAAATATCCATAAAAAATACAATGTAATTTCAGAACAATGAATTTTGAATTTTTTTTTTTTTTCAATATTTATAGAAATATCCACAAAAAATACAATGTAATTTCAGAACAATGAATTTTGATTTTTTTTTTCAATATTTATAGAAATATCCATAAAAAATACAATGTAATTTCAGAACAATGAATTTTGAATTTTTTTTTTTTTTCAATATTTATAGAAATATCCACAAAAAATACAATGTAATTTCAGAACAATGAATTTTGAATTTTTTTTTTTCAATATTTATAGAAATATCCATAAAAAATACAATGTAATTTCAGAACAATGAATTTTGAATTTTTTTTTTTCAATATTTATAGAAATATCCATAAAAAATACAATGTAATTTCAGAACAATGAATTTTGAATTTTTTTTTTTTTTCAATATTTATAGAAATATCCACAAAAAATACAATGTAATTTCAGAACAATGAATTTTGATTTTTTTTTTCAATATTTATAGAAATATCCACAAAAAATACAATGTAATTTCAGAACAATGAATTTTGATTTTTTTTTTCAATATTTATAGAAATATCCACAAAAAATACAATGCAATTTCAGAACAATGAATTTTGAATTTTTTTTTTCAATATTTATAGAAATATCCACAAAAAATACAATGTAATTTCAGAACAATGAATTTTGATTTTTTTTTTCAATATTTACAGAACTGTATTTTTATTAATGCTTCAAATAATTTAATAGTATTTATTACGGTTTTATTTTTAATATTGAACCACAAATGGGGATAAGAAATACGATTTTTAAGGACTTTTAAAGACATTTTCAAGACACTTTCCATATTTTCAAGGATTTTTCACGGTAATAATAGAAATAAGGCCTTTTCTCTCTCTTTTTTTGTCTCTCATCCCCCTCCTGTCCCTCCTTACATTACATTAGATCAAGGATCACCAAACTAAAGCCCGTGGGCCAGATTTGGCCATTGACGTCAGCTAATTTGATACTTGAATTTGCTTGATAAAACATATGGAACACAAAACTTTATGGTAAAATTTCAATTTAAAATTATGTTTAGAAAATTACATTTTTATGCTTCTGATTGCTTTGTCCTTTAAATTAGGCATTTCATTTCTTCCAGCTCTCCCCTACATTTGGAGGGCCGTAGCTTAACCAATAACCCCTAAATCCTCTGCTTTTCTTGTGTTTCAATAAGATTTTGATTACGTTTCTAATTCAATGTCTTTTTAATTTTCACATTCCATTTTCTTCACCCTTCATTATGGCTGATAAAAAAGGTTTCAGAAATCTCATTAACCTTTTTTGCTTGTTAGTTCGTAAAATTCGGACATTGTTGCTGTTGTCATTTTCTTTGATAACTTTTTAATAAATAAACATTTAGGTGGCTTTTGTTTTTGTTCATTGCGCGTGCACCACCCATGACTAACATGGAATGCTAAACTTAGTTTTTCATCTTTTTTTTCCAGACTTTTTCGCTCTGGCTTGCAACAGAATGATTATGCAGCCCACATGCGTCATTCTTTAAGTTATCTGGCCTGCAGTAAAAAAAAAGTTTGGTAACTGCTGCATTAGATAAACAAGATCAAAACCTTAATAATCTTTAATCTTATAAATAGAAAACTATACTTATCAATAGAATAGGGAAAAAAATCACCTCCTACCCTTCCTTCTCTCTCTCTCTCTCTTCCTCTCTCTTCTCTCTCTCTCTCATATCCTATCCTCCTCCTGTCCCTCTCTACATTAGATAAACAAGATCAAAACATTAATAATCTTTAATCTTATAAATAGGAAACTATATTACCAATAGAATAGGGAAAAAATCACCTCCTACCCTTCCTTCTCTCTCTCTCTCTCTCTCTCTCTCTCTCTCTATCTCTCTCCCATATCCTATCCTCCTCCTGTCCCTCTCTACATTACATTCGATAAACAAGATCAAAACATTAATAATCTTTAATCTTATAAATAGAAAACTATACTTACCAATAGAATAGGGAAAAAATCACCTCCTACCCTTCCTTCTCTCTCTCTCTCTCATATCCTATCCTCCTCCTGTCCCTCTCTACATTACATTCGATGAACAAGATCAAAACATTAATAATCTTTAATCTTATAAATAGAAAACTATACTTATCAATAGAATAGGGAAAAAATCACCTCCTACCCTTCCTTCTCTCTCTCTCTCTCTCTCTCTCTCTCTCCCATATCCTATCCTCCTCCTGTTCCTCTCTACATTACATTCGATAAACAAGATCAAAACATTAATAATCTTTAATCTTATAAATAGAAAACTATACTTACCAATAGAATAGGGGAAAAATCACCTCCTACCCTTCCTTCTCTCTCTCTCTCTCTCATATCCTATCCTCCTCCTGTCCCTCTCTACATTACATTCGATAAACAAGATCAAAACCTTAATAATCTTTAATCTTATAAATAGAAAACTATACTTATCAATAGAATAGGGAAAAAAATCACCTCCTACCCTTCCTTCTCTCTGTATGTCTGTCTGTCTGTCTCTTTCTGTCTCTCTCTCTCTCTCTCTCTCTCTCTCTCTCTCTCATCTCCTATCTCCCTCCTGTCCCTCTCTACATTACATTAGATAAACAAGACTAAAACCTTAATAATCTTTAATCTTACCTGTGTGTATACAAATGGTATTCCGTTCCAACCAAAGAAACTGATTTGCTGAAACCTTTTGGAGCTTTCTTTAAAGTATCCTTAAAATAGAACAAACATATTTTTCATGGTACAAAAGATAAAATAATACATGTAAAACCAATTTTACCTTGATTCATTAACATGCAAATCATGCATGTTTGTTTTTTGTTTTTTTTGTTTTTACAAAGGGGTCATCACATATCAAGACCCGGAGGCCACTCGAGGATAAGGGTTAATGCGTGTATTATGGTCATTGGCACAGTAGCGTAGTAATCATTTATGGTGGAAATTTGATATAATCATATTATTTACAAGGATGGTTCGATAAAAATTTGTTTACGTTGGAATTGAAGGCGACAATATCGTAGTCAGCTGGAAAGTAGACCAGTCGACCATTCCACAGGCGGGCAATTCTAGGAAAAAAACTTTGTTCATGGAATCCACATTTAAGTTTAGGCACCAATAGGGGGAAATTATTGATAGTTATTTTGGCTAGACTATTGATTTTTGTGAAAGATTGGAAAGGGGGGACCATAGATTGGAGCTCAGTCGAACACTTGCCATGAAAATAATGATAGAGCAGAGACAGGCTCACAACATCTTTTCTATGGGAAAGAGGTTGCAGAGAAGACAAAATGGCATTACCTACTAGATTACAAAGTCGGTTTTGAACTCTGTCAAGGCAGAATAGATACTTTGAGTAGCTCCTGCCCAGATGTGGCAACAGCACTCCATTTGAGAACGTATTTGGCTTTTATACAGCTAGAGAGATATCTACTGGAGCGGTAGAATGATCAAACCATTTTTCCAGCAACCTTGGCAACAGATTTGATGTATGTGCTCCATTTCAGATCGGGAGTGAAGGTCATACCAAGAATCTTGTCTGAATATGAAACATCCTCAAGGCAAGACCCATCCATTTCAGATGAGGCCAGATGTGGGTCAGAGCGTTGATGATGGAAAGATAGAAGCTTGGTTTTAGATGCATTAAAATTAACCAGCCACCTTTTTCCTCATTGCATCAAGATCAGAAGAGAGAGCATAGATGCATCACTATCATCATTATGTGACCGCAAATAATTCAGTAAACTCCACAATCTTTTCCTATGGCTGTTAATGTGTGCGCACGCCATTACTACACACACTGAAAAACAGGAGGACTGACCTGACCTTTCTACTTATACACAGTACGTTGGTAGTTCCAAATAGTCACCCAGCTGGTACTGACCACATTCAGTGTTGCTTAACTTCAGTGATCTGATGAGAACTGAAGTGTCAACATGATTGTACCGACCGTATATTGAGGCATACTACAAACAGCAGACCTGCAATGGGATAAACATTTAGCTCAGATAGAAGACCACCCAAGAAATTGTTAAGTCTCTCTGAGAAAGCAGACCACTTAAGATTCTAGAGAAGTTATGTTCACTCTAGATAATGGACTTCCCCCTGGTCTGTCAGAACAGGAAACAAAGTTCTCTTTAAATAGTATAAAAACAGTACTAAATATAGATGCATGAAAAAAAAATTTTAAAGTATGAAATCCATAATAAATTAGGTACACGAAAACCACCAGCAGAAAAAAAAAATATTCAAAAGTTGATTGTTATATTCCACTCAATTCAGAATAGTAAACAAAATTTTGTGTGTAATTTTTTTTTTTTCGTTGTTTCATGTGAAGACTACTTGAAACAAATGAAGTATGCATGGTCCCCTGTAAGTGCACAGTGAAAAAGACATTTTTTAAAAAAAAATGACTAAGTTCAGCATTTGCCCCCGCCCCATTTAGCCCCAAAAGTCCCCAGACGACATCAAATCCTGTTGAAAATAAACAAACGGTGCAGTTTTAGGCCTTAACATATGTAAATTTGAATTCTGCATCATGCAAAAAAAAGAAATGACTAAGTCCATCATTTGCTCCCCCCCCCTCCCATTTAGCCCCAAAAGTCCCCAAGGCCTTAACATATTTAAATTTGAGTTCAGCACCATGCAAAACTGCTAAATAGACATACACAGAAAATTTTGAACAAATATGGTAAAATAATCCGAAAAATTGAGGGTTATTATTAGCCTTAAAAGAGCCCCTGGGACACACCCAAGCATTATCACAAAGTATAGACAAACAAAATTATATAGAAATCAGTTACTTATAAAATCAATTTTTTTAAATAAGCACAAAAAGTGTCAATTTTAGCCATTTTAACTTCAAAGGCACCCCTAGGGGGGCAACCGGAGTTTTCCTGGAAAATCCATTCTGTTACTTCTTTTACTCATATCATGTTTAATGTTTGTGGAAAATTTTTTTAAATTCCGTTTGTCAGGGAACCAAAAAAACTGTTGCGTTTCTGAATTTTTTAGATGAAGATTCATATTATTTCAATTCTTCAGACTACTATTCTCATCTTGAGTGTTATTTTCACAAACATTACTTGTCAAACTCGAAAATCTTTCTGTGGAACTTAGGAATATGCACGGACCCATAGCGCAGTGGTTAGAGTACTTGGAAAAAATTCATTTGTCAGAGAGATCTTCTTCTGAAGATTAACGGTTCAATCCTCAGTGTGGGAACCAAAGAACACAATTGCGAATTACTGTGTTCGTTACAACTCTACTTTCAACCGAGTCGTTGTTTGTTTCGTTCATCACACTCTTTTCTTCTACCTCTTCTTTTACACATGTCCGTTCGCTTTAGTGACTAAAAATCGTCTGTCCTCCCGCTTTCCTTTCCTCGTTATTTATGGAATCAGGGTACAAGATTCTCCAAGATTCCCGGAGATTCCACAAGACTTTTTTCCACATAAACGCATGCGGGTGCCATCTTGATTCTCAATTTGTGCTCTGCAGGCACAAACGCGCAGCCGCTTTAACGGTAAGCCACTTCTTTCTCCACAGTTACTTAGGATCTCTATCCCGTCAGAATGAGAGTATGATACTCCCGTAATGTAAATAAAGGTTTCCGTTTGAAATTCTGTGCAGATTTCCGAATCCAACTAGAAAAACTTGAAGAAGATTGGAGGTTACATTAATCAGATGGTCGTGAAAATGGCACGCAAGATGAAAATGGTAGTCTGAAGAATCCAAATAATACAAAAAAATGTTAAGAAGAAATAAAAGAAGAAGGTATAGTCCTAGAAAGGTAGTACGTGTATCTGACATCGAATCTGATATTCCTTTATTCTTCAAAGACTGAAAGAATTTACGCGAAATTGAGGGTGTCTTCTGTTGTGATGTTCAAAGAAAAACGCGAAGGCTTGGAAACAGTGAAATGAAAGATATATTAACAGAAAATGCAGAATGGGATTCCGCTCAACTGGAAGTACAAAGCAAGGTTATGGCCTGCTCCCACTGAATCTCAGGTCCAGACTGCTTAATAGCAGAAACCGGAAGTGACATCAGGAATAGTCCCTTCTAAGAATCTGTAGGGGTGTTAGATAAGAAGGGCTTTCTCCTTCTCATGTAAGCAAAAAGGCAGACTAGATAAGTAAAAATGATGTTAGGAAAAGGCTAGAATCGCGCCCTCTAGGCAAATGGATAATTGAAATCCTAGGAATGCAGTCCATTGTTAATTCTTTTAGAAATAACTAAATATTATTTATGTCGGAAAAAAGCGATTGTCATTCTTTTAGAATAACTGGGTATTAAATATGTCAGTTAACAGAATGGACAATGCAAGTAAAAAAATATTGTTTAAAAATAGGTTAGATATAAAACAATTAGAAGTGAGAATTCTTTGTTCACCAAAAGTGTGTTTGGACAGACATATGTAAATCCACATGAAAGTTAGTCACGTTTGGAACCACACTTCTGACGTCATAAACAAAGGAGATTTCTCAATATATGAATTGAGCGTTTGAAGTTAGGAAGTTGATTAGGATCAGATAATCGGAGCAGATCAAACACAGTGATAGAGTCAGTTGGAGAGTGGGTATCTCTTAGAGACGAAGCCAGAAGAGTGGACCATGTAGTTGAAAAGGCTTGAATTCCTGACTTCATCGATCGGCCGACAGATGAATAAAGAAATCATCTATATTTTGTAACTGTTGTCTTTCGTGTCGTGAAAAGGCGTTTTGTATATTCATCTATAAACGAACTCTTGTATAACCCTTCCAAGTATTATGTGTCCTCCCCACTAATAATGTGTTTCCTCTACTTTGTGTTAAGAACTGTTGCATCATATCTTATCTCTCAGTCCGTATTAATATGAAGTCCACAAGAACCATCCCAGTCTGTTATGAATGTCTCCCTCATTATCATCATCATCTGTTCTGAATCGCCATTATACATGCCCCCGATATGAACCCGTCATCTCTTTCGATATGTACCTGCTACACGAGGATTTCAATTATCCACTTGCCTACAGGGTTCAATCCTAACCTTTTCCTAATTTCATTTTCACTTATCTAGTCTGTCTTCTGACTTATATGAGAAGGGGACAGCTCTTCTTATCTAACAGGGGTACTACCCCAACATCTTTATTATTTATATTTAAAATCTAATGTAATATGTAGGCAATAGTAAGAATTAAAAATGAAATAATAACAGCATAAGTAACTCTATTAAGTAAATTTCTTGATTAATTTGAGGAACATGAGAGTAAGTAATTGTAGGAGAGTTAAAATCTCTGACACATTCTTTGAGAGAAGCAGCTATTCCTGAATAATTGTAAGAAATTATTAGATAAAAAATGTGCATATATTTTCTAGAAACACACATCAGAAAGTTTTCTAATTGAATAGGAATAGGACGCGAGATTAGCATATGAAGTGCTGGTTAAAAATCTATAATAGCCTAAGTAACAAGGTAAAAATCATCTTTACTTTATTATAGACTAGCAGGGGGGGGTATCCGGCGTTGCCCGGGTGTTTGGAGGTGTGTGTGTTAAAAAAAAAAACGTTGGCCAGGTGTTTGGGGGTGTAACAGAAAAAAAAAAATTTTGTAGGAAGGTAGGATTGAACCCCAAAGCCTTGACGCGAAGGTGGAAGTGAAAGGGAAAAAAAGCCAGCCATCTAATCATTTCGGCCACGAGGAGAAAGGAACTGATAAGCGTGTTCAGTTAAGGATTATAAAGTGAAATATACAGGTGCGAGGAAGTGGCGTGATCTTTGACCTAGTTTTGCGCGGCAAGCCAGTTACTGTTTTCCCTGCTCCATCATTCCCTTTTCGAAAGATGTGGCGAGCTGGTAAAATTCGGGCAAATTAAATACACATTTGACCCTTGTTGTTAAGTTGTAGATATTATCATTTAGATGTGATATAAAAAGTTTTAAGAATGAGTGACGGCCTCGAGAACCTACTGCAAAAAAGGCTTCTGCAGACATACACAAAAAGCGAACATACATACATATATACATACATACATACATACTCACATTTTTGCTTTTATACATATAGATTATAAAAAAGAGGACATTTGAAAATTGTTTTTATAGACTGAAAAGCTGATGAGCATTATTATAAGCAACATTCAATGAATAATGGAATAATGGAATAATTGAATAATGGAATAATAGAATGATGGAATAATGGAATAATAGATGGAATAATTGAATAATGGAATAATGGAATAATTGAATAATGGAATAATAGAATGATGGAATAATGGAATAATAGAATGATGGAATAATAGAATGATGGAATAATGGAATAATGGAATAATAGAATGATGGAATAATGGAATAATGGAATAATGGAATAATAGAATGATGGAATAATGGAATAATAGAATGATGGAATAATAGAATGATGGAATAATGGAATAATTGAATAATTGAATGAAAGTTCCAGAAATGAAAATGCTTACCGCTTTACTGGGCACAAATGTGAGTTGTGTAGATCCACCTCCTAAATCCAAGGCAGCAACGGTTTTCTTATTGTTCGTCAGCAAATCTACAAAAATAAAAGTCAAAGGTCAGTGTTCTTTATCTATAAATATAAAAGCGAAAATGCTTGTGTGTGCGTGTGTGCATTTTAATGTATGTCCAAGAAAGGATTTTTTTGAACCGATCGGTCACCTCACAACTTCTTAAAACTTTTTATATCGCGCCTAAATTATAATATCTACGAGTTAACAACCGGGGTCGCCTGTCTATTTAATTTGCCCGACTTTGAAAAGATAAATATTCAACAATTTTCGATCACCGCATGTGCATTAAGCTTTTCCATATAAAAAAAGAAGCGAACAGGCTCGCAGTAAATAAAATACTGTCCCGCACTCAAAGTTGACGTCATTAACTTGTCAAAAACGGGCACCTGCCGTTAAACGTCGCACGTTTTTTTTTCACACTTTATTATTTTCCAACTGCGCGTCAAGGCTTCACTTTTTTTAAAACAACCAACGATTTTTGTTTTCTTTTACCCAAAAACACACACACCTACAAACACCCAGGCAACGCCGGGTACCCCCTCCCCCACTGGGATCCTTTGGGGAGGGGGGGGGCATTCTTTCTTAGAACCTTTTATATACTCCTTAGATTGTAATATCTATGATTTACGAAAGGAAGTTGTATCTGTAGAATAATCAAAAGAACTGTGTTAGTCAATAACACACAACAACAACAATAATAATAATAGCAGCAACACTTAACAAGGATCCAGCTTATGCACAATACAGACACCAGATTGAGCTGGACTGAAGGCTTGTATTTATGTACAAGCATATCCAATCAGGTGATTCAGCCAATCACAATCCAAGGAATAGACTGGCCCATGTGTGCACAATGGAATCTCCCATTGTGCCATAAATAGTTCTCCTCTTTCATGAGAAGTAACTTTAGTCTTTGTCAAGTTATCCACAACTTTAACGCTGACCGAAAGTCCACTACACAATCCAACAGTATCTTTTATTTCAGCAACTTTTACATTTCGCAATATTTTTTACTCTCAGCGTGTTCTTTGGCTTTTCCGCATAAAAAAGCGAAACTGTGAAAGCGAAGTCGTTCTCGGCCTTTCGTGCCGAGACGTTCAGAAAACAACGAGGTTTGATCAATGTCGGGAAAACCCGTCATATCAGACAATTGCTATTCATTTGGACACTCCCCTTTTTATGGGGAGCGGTTTTCCCCAACAACATCTTGGGAGAAAACTGACTTACCGCCAAATTAAGTCTCTCCATATTGCGTGATATTTGACCTCATTAAATTTACGCACATGTCACTTAACTTTTTAATCATTAAATTATAACTCTCTCGACTTCCTGTCCCATTGTGGCCGAGCGGTAAGATGTCAGGGTTTTTTCCCTTTCTTTTTCACCTTTGTGTCAAGGCTTCGGGTTTGAGCCTACCTCCCTACCAAAACTTTCTCCTTTTTATTTTCTTTTACACCTACAAACACCCGGGCAATGCCGGGCACCCCACTAGTCTGCATATATAAAAGACAAAATGTGTGTTAGTATATGTATGCATTTTTTGTGTATGTCCGTCAAAGGCTTTTGGGAGGGGGGGGGGGGTCGCTCGGGGAGGGTCACTATTTCTTAAAACTTTTTATATGCTTCCTAGATTATAATATCTACAATTCACGAAACGAGGTCAGGTGTATCTTTAATATGCGCGAGTTTTACACACTATTTTCGTGATTTCTTATATTTCATGTATGTTTGGCTTTTCTGTATATAAGTGAAACTGGATCCGTAGAAAACGAACCTCCCTGGCACTCGTGCTGGGAGGTCCCGAAAAGCAATTAACTTTGATCAATGCAGAGGAAACCCCTTATATCAGACAATTGCTATTCATTTGGACACTCCCCCCTTTTATGGGGAGCTTGGGGAAAACTGGCTTGCAGCCAAAGTTAGTCGCGTGATGTTTTTAATCGTAAAATTAGAACGCTTTTCAGTTCCTGTCGTGGCCGAGCAGTAAGATGTCAGGGTTTTTTCTCTTTCTTTTCAACCTTCACGTCAAGGCTTTGGGTTCGAGCCTATTTGCCTACTACAACTTTTTTTTCCTCAACACACACCTCTAAACACCTGGGCAATGCCAGGCACCCACGCTAGTCTATAATACAAATCTCACCTGTCTGTTTAAATGTATGTATATATGTATAAGTGTCTAAAACTTTCAACAGAGGCAATGGATTTTCACGAGATTGGTATCGTTTGAAAGCTTAACCCTTCAGATGACAAATATCGAAAAATTGGCAAAAAACATTAATTTCTTTACCCTCAACTGGGCAGTTTTCTACAAAGAGGCTTGTTTTTTTTTATTCGCGTTGCTATTTTTGCATGTCATAGTATTGGTTGGAATGACTTTACTAATTTCAACATTCTGACTTCCGGTCGATCATGGAGTAGGGGCAAGACATCACATCTTTTCCGCCTTCACGTCACGGGTTCGAGCCTGCCTGCCTACTACCATTTTTTGGGGTTTTTTTCTGCTCAACACACACATCCAAACACCCAGGCAATGCCGAACTTCCAGGCTAGTCTATTATATAAAAGGGAAAATGTGTGTTAGTTTGTGTGCGTGTGCGTGTGCGTGTGTGTGTGTGTGTGTGTGTGTCTCTCTCTCTTTGTGTGTTTGTATGTCCACCAAAAACTTTCTAAAGATGCATCTGACCATAACAACATTGGTACATTGGTATCATTAGAAAGATCAATCTCTCGGACAAAAACTATGTAAAAATTGGTTAAAAAGATTGATTCTGTCTGGATGAACTGAGCCGTTTCTTGCAAGGAAGGGTCACTTTGTGCGGCAACATTTTTTCAAATTGCAATCTCAATGTACAATGTTAAAAAACGTTATTTCGACCCATCATGACGTCATAAATAGTCTTTGCTGTGACAGCGCATTAGCTTTTTTCGTCTCTTTCGCATTACAGGTTCAAGACTACCTACTGCAGTTAAATTTTTTTTTTTTTTTGCACTCACACGGGTAACCGCTGCTATATTGATTGAAACAAAAGTTGTTTTTATTTTTTAATTTTTTTTATATGGGGTTGCTCAGTATCCTTATTATACCACTTTCTCCACCTGAGCAACACTGGGTATCCATGCTAGTAATTATATAATTTATTCAACATTTTTTTATTTCAAACTTAGGCATGACAGATTGGTAAAGACGTGATACTAGCGGAGTCCCCCTCCTAACTATTAGAAAGTAGAGAAGAAAGAAAAAACAAAGTATGACAAAAGAAAGAGAAAACAGGTTTGGCAGCAGAACAATAAATAGGAAGTGGTTCATAAAGGAACACAATAGGAAACTAGATAGGATTGTTGATCAAGCTGTAGCAAACAAAAGACCTGAACATTAGAGTAAGTTTATGGGCAGATTTCGGTGTGACCTTGGGTTTTTCGACAGTTCTTGACAGCGATGGAGAGTCTTGGCTTTGCAATAGTTCAGAACAGTTGTCAGTTAGGGACAATTGTAGGTTATGACATAAATTTACATTTTCCAGTGTTAACAATGACAGAACTGCTTGAACCATCAAAAGATGTAAAACAATCATTTAAGGAAACTCAGAATGTTTGAACTAAAGTTTAAATATTTTATCTCTTTTTGAGAATCTGTTGTTCAGACTTCTCATTAGAGTTGTTCACACTAATTGTCGTAATTTTCGGTGATTCTCTCGAGGACAGACTTTCCTTGTCTCTATTTTGAATATTTCCTAGGATCATGCTGCCAAACTGTCTGAAGGTCTTCTGGTTAGAGTTGGATGTTATTGGGTTTCAATGTTGGTGGGGCGAAACTATTTTGCAAATTTCTATCACGACCAAAGTAAATCAAGATGAGCTGATATCAATTGACAAACACAGCCTAAACAGAAATAAGCTACTTGTACAGTATTTTACCCAAGAAATAAGCTACTTGAGCAGTATAGTACTCATATGAAAAAACAAAGAATATCCTACCTGTGACGTACATAAAAGTTATTAAAACCAAAAATCACGCTCTACATTCGAGTAGTGTGACTTTTAAATAGGAAATAAGGTGCTTCTTCACTATAGCACCCAGATGAAAAAACAAACTCTTATCTGTGACATACAGAAAAGTTAGCACAACAGAAAATTACATAAGAGTATCAAGTAGTTTCATTTTTAAAGATAAGGTACTTGTACAGTATCCTACCCAAGAAATAACGAACTTGTCGATGGTGTCACACATGCACCCAGAGTGAAATTGATTAAATTCTTATCAGAGTTTGTGTTTTGTTTTGTTTTATATTTTTATACTTGTGAATATGTGTGCCCTTCCTCCACAGATGCCAATGTGAGAGATAATAACGTGGCCAGATGGAGAAAATACCATAGAAACAACATCGAGGTCGCCTTTATTATTGAGCAGGTTGGTATGTGGGATTACAGAGACTGATGTGGACATTGAAGTATGACAGATTGTCAGAGAGGCCATTTCAGGCTGAAGCATGACAGACCGGCAGAGACACCATGTCTAACTAAAGTATGACAGATCAACAAAAACCCATTTCAGGGTGAAACATTGTTTTAGGATGAAGTATGATAGATCGGCATAGACACCATATCTAACTGCAGTGTGACAGACCAGCAAACAGGATGAAGTGTGAAAGATTGTTGGAGACGCCATTCCAAACTGACTACGAGCACCTTTGAGACAAACTTCACGCAAATCTTCCACATTTTCTGTTCCTCACGAATAATTGTGTGTACAGTTCCCACACTGACATCAAACTGTGCACTTATTGTCTCTATAAACACACAATAGTCCTTATTCATTTAATTCTTTATTTGGCCAATCAACTTTGATGTTCTGATTTCCTTACTTCTCCCACACCTCACATCATCCCTCATAGACTCTCTGCCTACCTTGAATCTCTTATGCCACTCAAAAATTGATGCTCGATTCATGCAAGATGGTCCAAAAGCAGTCTGAAGCATTCCACACATTTCTCTGTGATATTATGTGGTATTACATACATCTCAGGCTGTCTAATTGAAGCATGACAGATTGTTGGAGAGGCCATTTCAGGCTGAAGCATGACAGACCAGCAGAGTCTTATGAGTATTATTTATTAATTTATTTATTGCGGACTATTATCCTTGTCTTTCTTAGTTGTTGTTTAACGACGTTTCAGCCAACTATTCCTCTGGCCTTCATCAGGTGGTACCCGCGACGGGATAGGAATGAATCTTTACGGTTCCAGGTGAGAATTGTCTGAAGATAATGGTTTCAATCCTACCCAAAGCCAGCCAGAGGCTTACTTGGCCAAAATATGGTGAGACGACGACAACTATGGAAGGCAGTAATTGCTGAGAATGCAATTAGGAGATTCAGAGTTCCTATCCCGTCGCAGTTACTACCTGAAGAAGGCCAGAGGAATAGTTGGCCGAAACGTTGTGAAACAACAACTAATAAAGACGAGGATAATAGTCCGCAACAAAATTAATAAATAATACTCATCTCAATAATGAATTACAATTAATTAAAATATGAAGTGTGTTGATTTCAAACATCACTAATCTACAGAAGCCCCAAAAACTATTTTGAAAACAAAGAAAAAGAAAATAAAAATCACTCACCAAGCATATAATTAACTGTGATCCAGCTGAACACACCTGCAAAGGAAAGAAATTTCAGAAATTAAAAACTTTGTCACTAAAGATACAGTAGAACAGGTGTGACCTATTAAGTTACCCATTTGGCTTGGTTTAAACTTTTTCAATCAGGAAAAAAATTAATTTTTTTTTTTTATATATGGGGGTCACCACTTATCAAGGCCTGGACGCCACTCAGGGATAAGGGTTATTGCGTGTACAGTAATCAATGAGATAGTATTGTAGTAATCATTAGTATTGGAGATTTGATTGAGTGTCTTACTTAAGGGGGCGGTTTGTCAGGAATTTGTTTATGTTGGATTTGAAGACATCCAAGTTGTAGTCAGGTGGGAAACAGGCAAACGGAAGAGAGTTCCACAGTCGTGCACTTCTGAGAAAGACGCTCTGTTCATGGAATCTACGTTTGGATTTAGGCACAGATAAAGAGTGGAAAAATTATTGACAGCAGTTTCAGCCAGACGGGTGTTTCTCGTGAAAGATTGGCGAGGGGGGACGAGAGATTGGAGCTCAGACGAGCACTTCAAAGCCAGTTTAATTTTTTTTTAAATAAAAAGATAAAATCCAAAATTAGTCTTTCTTTTTTTGTTTTTTACAAGAAAGTCACCACTTATCAATGTCCAAAAGCTACTAGAGGACATGAGTTAATGAATGTGAGGTAGTAGAGTATCAGGTTGACAAGAAAGTTTTGCTGTTTTTAACTTTTAAATTCAGATCAATATATTTTGGCTCAAACAAAAATTTATTGATTGAAATAAGCACCATCAACATCAGCAAACAAGTGTATTTATGCCAGTAATGTAAAAATCTTGTGTTCTGGTGGCGATGAAGTCGCTGAAAGCGTTTGTGATATCACTTAGGTTTTTTAATCATTTCTCACACAGAAAGTTGTTGCGATGCTTGAAAAAGTGGTAGTCGGTAGGTGAGACATCTGGAGAGTATGGCGGATGAGGCAGAATCTCATCGCCCAATTCGTTCAACTTCTGCAGGAGGTTTAGCAACGTGCAATTGGGCATTGTCATGGAGGAGAATTGGGCCTTTTCTGTTGACTAATGCTGGGTGTTGTTGTCGAAGTTTCTGATGCATTTCATCCATTTGTTGACAGTATTTCTCCGTCGTAATGATTCAGCAGTAATAGTTTCGCATGCATTCAAAAAGCTTCCCAGGTTTCGGGAAGTGTCGTGGAGCTTCGTCGGCATCTACCTATTGAGCTGAGCATCGCCAGTTGTCGTAAAGAACCCACTTTTCATCACAAGTCACAACCCGATCGAGAAACGGGTCATTCTTGTTGTGGAAAGAAGGGAAGATGACATTTCATAGCGACGTTTCTTTTGGTTGTCGTTCAATTCATGAGTCACTCATTTATCAAGTCTTTTTGTCTTTTAAATTTCTCTCAAATGGTTGGAAATCGTCGTATACATTACATCTAATTCAGAAGAAAGTTCTCGGACAGTTGTGCATGGATTGTCTTCGACTAAGGCTCTTAACGGATTGTTGTCAACATTCGATGGTCGACCACTACTCTCATCACCACCACGAAATTTCTTAAACCACCATTATGCTGTCACTCAGTAGTGGTTCCTGAGCCAAACGCTTCATTGATATCATGAGCTGTTTCTGCAGCTTTTCAGCCTAGCTTGAATTGAGATAAGAAAATTGTGCGGATTTGCTTTTTTCCATCTTGTATACAACATTCTGAAAAGAAAACATAATTGTTTTAAAACGATTGTTATTTAAACGATTAGATAGAGCAAAAAAAGTTCTTTAAAATGATATATATAAAGTAAAGTTATTATAAAGAAAACTTTTTTGAAAATACATCATTCGAAATCACAATTAAAAATTCCGCAAGAACTTTCTTCCCAAACTAATAGTAATCGTTAATGGTGTAAATTGGGTAGAATTTGATTATTTCAGGAGAAGGTTCAACAAGAATTTGTTTGCATTAGACTTGAAGGCTACCTCACTGTGGTCGCTTGGGAATCAGGCCAGCAGAACAGTGTTCCACAGATGGGCAGTTCTAGAAAAGAAGCTTTGTTCATGGAATCTGCGTTTAGATTTAGGCACAGATAGAGAGTGGGGGAAATCGTTGATAGTGGTTGTAACTAGTTGAGTGTTTTTTGTAAAAGTTTAACAAGAGGGGGAACATAGATTGGAGCTCAGACAAGCTCTTGCCATGAAAATAATAATAGAGCAGAGACAGAGGTTACAGGGAAGAGAAAAGGACATTATCTACTAGGTTTCAAAGCCACTTTTGGACTTTATCAAGGCAAGATAGGGCGCACCGAACACTTCCTGCCCAGATGTGGCAACAGTATTTCATTTTAGGACGTACTTGGCTCTTACACAGATAGAGGATTGCATCAGCAGTGAGATACGTACTGGAGCAGTAGAATGATCCAACTATTTTTCCAACGATCTTGGCAACAGATTTGATGTATGTGTTCCTTTTCAGACCAGGAGTGAAGGTCAATCCCAGAAGTTTGTCAAGACGTGGAGCTTCCTCAAGATGAGTCATTCATTTCAATTGAGGCATGATGAAGGTCAGAACAATTACGATGAAAAGAGAGAAGCTTGATTTGAGCTGCATTTAAATTTATTAGCCACCTTTTCCCCCATTGCACAAGATTAGAAGAGGAAGAATCAGAACAATCTTGGTCATTGGTGGTCTTTGAAGTGTTGCCATAGTTTGTGGTGTCATCTGCAGAAATGTCTAAAAATGATCTAAGAATATGATTTGAGGATCATTGATGAAGATCAGGAAGAGAGTTGGGCCCAGGATGGAACTTTGATGGATACTATGAGCTTCTGATTTCTGCCCATTGATAACTACTCTTTTTATCACCTTCTTGCTTTTCACCTTTCTATCTTTTTTCTTTCATGTTCTATAGTATTATTACATGTGGTGATATGCCCTATCGTTTATGATAGACTATTTCAATTTTCTGTTTTTCTGTTAGCTTTATTATGTGTGGTTGTTTATAAATAGAAACAGAAAGAGTGGCAGATGCGAGAGTGAAAAATAGTGTATAAAATAAGAGTAGGAGGAGGGAGAGGGACAAAAAGTGAGTTTGCAAAGCCAGTTAAATCTTATAAATTTTCTTACTGTGTGTGTGTGTGTGTGACGCGGTTTATCTTAGCCTACAGGAAACCCATCCAGGCAAGTTAGGTACTGAAATGAAGCTGATGACCCAGCGGATGTTTTAGTGATATTTATATCCATTTTTGGTGCATGGAAATGCAAAAGACATAACGATTTACTAAACAACGTTTTATTTACTGGATATTTTTCCGGTACAAGTAGCCCCGTTGCAGCCATCTTGTTTTAAAAAAAGATACAATTAAAAAATATTCTTTCTATTTGCTATATCAGCTTCGCTCTCACTATCTTTATCTCTATTTTCCTCTCTTCTTCTGTCTCTTTTTCTCTCTTCTGACTTTACTCTCTCTCTCTCTCTCCCTCCCTCTCTCTCTCTCTCTCTCTCTCTCTCTCTCTCTCTCTCTCTCTCTCTCTCTCTCTCTATTATTATTATAATATTTTCACTGCATTAAAATTCAATATCAGAATTGAAAATTTAGGATAGTTATATTTCCTGTCTTCAGTCAAACAAGATCTGCTTCTAAATACTCTATTCTAACATTAGTTTTTAATCTAAGGAAAATCCTGTTACCTACAAAATATTTTGGAATAATATAACTCAGGTTTTTTCATATTTAAAAATTAAAATGCCTACCAAAAAATTATATAACTAGGTTTGCTTTTTTAACTTTAAAAAATAAAAATGACATGACTATTAAAATGTAAAATAATTATCCCTCATTTGTTTATGTAAAAGTTTTGTTTTAAATAGTTTTGCTTACAAGTTTTGTAAATAAAAATTAAAAAACACAGCCTACATTAAAAAATAAATCTTACTGTAAAAAAACTAAATAACCCATATTTTTTATGTTTGTTTATGGAATATCATGTGCATGTGCGAAGGTCAAGGTTAAGCCAGTGTCAACCAAAAGCTGTTCCTCTTGTTTCTCTTATATCAGAGGTTCTCAACAAGGGGTAAATTTACATCTAGAGGGTAAAAAATTATAAAGTCAGGGGTAAATAATCGAAGTATCTTTTTTTATCTTTTTTTTTTACACAGTGATCACCACTTATCAAGGCCCGGAAGCCACTCAGGGATAAGGGTTATTGCAAGTACATTACGTTAGTGTGGAGATTTGATGAAATGTTTACTTAAGGGGGCCGTTCATTAGGAATTTGTTAACGTTAGACTTGAAGACATCCAAGTTGTAGTCAGGTGGGAAGCAGGCAGACGGAACAGAGTTCCACAGGCGTGCAGTTCTAAGAAAGAAGCTTTGTTCATGGAATCCACGTTTTTGATTTAGGCACAGATATAGAGTGATAATTTAATAATAATATTTATTTGTCCCCTGACAAATATTATTATTAAATTATCACTTTATCAATTTACCCTTGCCCTTTCATCTGTTTGTTTGTCCGCACTTTTCTCAATAACTATGCCTTGGAATTTTTTGAAATTTTGCACAAACATTAAACATGATGTGAGTAAAAATGTAACAGAAGAGATTTACCAGGAAAACTCCGGTTGCCTCTCTAGAGATGCCTTTCAGGTAAAAATGGCTAAAATTGACACTTTTGTGCTTATTAAAAAAAAATCGATGTCTTGGATTTTTATAAAACTTTCTGAAAAGTTGTAACTAACTGATTTCTATCTAATTTTATTTTTTCTATACTTTGCGATAACTCTTGGGTGTGCCCCAGGGACTCTTTTAGGGCGAATAAAAACACTCCATTTTGGGGACTGTTTTACTATATTTGTCCAAAATTTTCTGTGTATGTCTATTTATTAGCAGTTTTACATGGTGCTGAACTCAAATTTAAATATTTAAAGGCCTTGAGGACTTTTGGGGCTAAATAGAGGGAGGGATGATGGATTAGTCATTTCTTTTTTTGCATGGTACAGAATTCAAATTTACATATGTTAAGGCCTAAAACTGTAACGCTTGTTCATTTTCAGCAGGATTTTATATCCCCTGGGGACTTTTGGGGCTAAAGGAGGTGGGGGCAAATGCTGAACTTAGTCATTTTTTTTATGCCTCATTCACTGTGCACTCACAGGGGACCATGCATGCTTCACTTGTTTTTTTTTTTTTCAGATTGTCTCATGTCTAAGAAACATAATACAACTTCATAATTTTCTTTTTAGAAAGGGTTTAATTTTTGTGATTAGTCAGGTTCCTTTTGTCCTGATTTTAACTTTTGTGAGAATTTTTTGAAGATTTGCAAAACTATACATTTTTGGAAAGGTTATTGTCTAAGAAATCAGAAAATCAATATTTCTGATTCCTTAGACAATAAACTTTCCAAAAATGAATAGTTTTACAAATCTTCAAAAATTCCCACCAAATTACATAATGAAACAAATAGATACAAATGTCTAATACTATTTTTATACAAAACTTAATGTCCTAAACAATAAAAAGATTATTTTTTAATTTTTTGTTTTTCTGTCACTTTATGATGGCTATGAATTTTGTTTTTTGTATAGGATTAGGGAGTAAATGGAGAAATGCATAAAGCCGAGGGGTCAATGACGGAAGAAAGGTTGAGAATGGCTGCCTTATATGCTGGGTTCTTTAAACCCTAATTGATCTATATCTAATACCTCATCTCCTCCCGCATCCGAATAAGCAACATCAATTTTAAAAAAGATATTTTTTTGAACTCAAAAATAATGAATCAGTTGCTTACTCACCTTCATCCATGCCACTCATAATTTCAATACTGTTATCGACCATCTTAAATGGATATGTGCGGAAAAGCTCACGGACCTGTCAAAAACAAAAGCCAAACTATCAATTCTAATCATAGAGAATGAATTGAGAAGTGGGGGGAAAGAGCAATTTTAATTATTAATTGAAGAAATAGTCCGGAAACTAATTGTCTGAGGACAATAATGTGTGTGGGGGGGGGGGGTATGTCTGCAAATATTTAACTGATAAACTCTTAAACTACTAATCACATAACATTGAAATTAACAGAAAATGATAATCATACACCCACGATGGTTTATAATAAATAAAATCTTTGGATGGATAAATGGCGTGTACAGAAATATGTCGGCAAGTTGAGAATACAAATTGTTCATTTCAACTTGCCGACATGCTCGTATTATTTAAAATTTTTCTATTATAACGAAAAAAACAAAATTTTGTTTTTGTTAAATATTATTATATGACGAATCCTTTTGAGTTAAAATATAGCGAGAAGTATACATTTTTTATTGAAAAATACAAACTTCAAAAATGTAAACATTAGTTAAAGTTGTCCAATATAGCTCAAATGAGATGGCCAGTTATGATAACTTGTTATTCTTTCCCTAATGTTTATATATTTAAAATGTGTATTTCTCAATACAAAATGTGAATTTCTCAATACAAAATGTGTATTTCTCAATGGATTTTAACTTGAAATGATTTCTCATATGATAATATTTAACAAAAATAACATTTTTTTTATGCCTAAAGAGAATTTTTTCTTGCAATAAACTTCCTTGTCTAGTGTTATCTTAATACATTACCTCCCTTGTTTATCTTAATACATTACCTCTCTTGTTTATCTTAATAAAATAAATTACCTCCCTTGCTTATCTTAATTACATTGGTCAACAACAAATTTGTTGTCTGCTTTGGGACGAATCTGAAACGCTGAATCCAAAAATATCATCGGTTTTGCTTAATCATTTTTTTAGCTATATCCACATGTCGTTTTCATGTTTTTTGGTATGCACGTGTGGAGGATTTTAGAAGAAGTTGGTGGGGGTAAAATCCCGTATCAAATTTTGATTAGAAATGATTATTTTAATATCAGGAAATATTCAGGTCCAACGGATCTGGGCAATTATGTTTAAAAAGGATCAGTTTGAAGTCATAAAACCTCAAAATTTTCCAAAAGTTGGTGCGGCCCCGTGTTCAGCATTATTCAGAAAAAGGACTGACTTGTATGGGAGAAATTGGTGCCTTGCAAAGAAAAGAATGTCATCAACAATTTTTTGGTGGATAGAGACAGGATACTCCTCCCATCGCTGCTCATCAAGCTTGACTTAATCAAGGTGCACATTAAGCAGTACACCAAGACTCGGAACAAGGACGGTGACTGCTTCACTTACTTGTTCCAGGCTTTTCCAGGATTGACGATGAAGAAGTTGAAAAAAACTGTCATCTTTGATGGTCCTCAGATCCAGAAGCTCATCAGAGAACCATTTGAAAACTCAATGAATGAAGTGAAACTGGGAGCGTGGGGGGGGGAGCATTTGTTCTGATAATGAAGAACATTCTTGACAAAAATAAGGCCAGAAACAACGCAGAACTTGTCAACAACATGATGACTGTTTTCAGAAACTTGGGCTTCAACATGAGTATCAAGATTCACTACCTATTTTCACAAATGACCCAGTTTCCTGAGAAACTGCGTTCAATGAGTGACAAGCAGGAGGAGAGATTCCATCAGGACCTGAAAGAGACGAAGAGCAGGTATCAGAGTCGCTGGGGACACAGTTATGATAGCTGACTACTGTTGAAATCTGAACAGAGACCTCCTTGCTGCTGAGCATTCCAGGAGTTTGAAGAAACAGAAGTTCAAGCCCTGAAATGTGAACAATGGTGAAGAAACATGTAATTTACGTGTATTTACCTTTATTAATGTCAACCATTCACTTTACAGTAATCGATATTTCAGTCAGGTACTTAATATATGTTGTTGGCAAAAAAATTTTATCTCTTAAAAACATATTTAGGATGATGTGTGTTGACAAAAGTCAGCTAATAATGATAAATTTAATCAATTTTGTCACAGAATTAATTTTTTTTTTTTTTTTCATATCAACTTAGCAACTGATGGAGAAAAACGGATGTCTTTTCCAGATACAGCAATGCAAAACTACCATAAATCAGTTGCAGAAATCCAGACACCATTTTGTTGGCCTGCGTTATCTTTTTTCTATTATTTATTATCTTGATAAATTAATTTCCTTGTTTAATCTTAATAAATTACCTCCCTTTCTTATCTAGTTGTCTTAATAAATTACCTCCCTTTCTTATTTAGTTGTCTTAATAAATTACCTCCCTATCTTATCTAGTTGTCTTAATAAATTACCTTCCTTTCTTATTTAGTTTTCTTAATAAATTACCTCCCTTTCTTATCTAGTTGTCTTAATAAATTACCCTCCTTTCTTATCTAGTTGTCTTAATAAATTACCCCCTTTCTTATCTAGTTGTCTTAATAAATTACCTCCCTATCTTATCTAGTTATCTTAATAAATTGCCTCCCTTTCTCATCTAGTTGTCTTTATAAATTACCTCCCTTTCTTATCTAGTCGTCTTAATAAATTACCTCCCTATCTTATCTAGTTGTCTTAATAAATTACCTCCCTTTCTCATCTAGTTGTCTTAATAAATTACCTCCCTTTCTTTTTTAGTTGTCTTTATAAATTACCTCCCTTTCTTATTTAGTGGTCTTTATAAATTACCTCCCTTTCTTATGTAGTTGTCTTAATAAATTACCTCCCTATCTTATCTAGTTGTCTTAATAAATTACCTCCCTTTCTTATTTAGTGGTCTTTATAAATTACCTCCCTTTCTTATTTAGTGGTCTTTATAAATTACCTCCCTTTCTTATGTAGTTGTCTTTATAAATTACCTCCCTATCTTATCTAGTTGTCTTAATAAATTACCTCCCTTTCTCATCTAGTTGTCTTAATAAATTACCTCCCTTTCTTATTTAGTTGTCTTTATAAATCACCTCCCTTTCTTATCTAGTTGTCTTAATAAATTACCTCCCTATCTTATTTAGTTGTCTTAATAAATTACTTCCCTTTCTTATTTAGTTGTCTTTATAAATTACCTCCCTTTCTTATCTAGTTGTCTTAATAAATTACCTCCCTTTCTTATCTAGTTGTCTTAATAAATTACCTCCCTTGTCTTTTCTTTATTGTCTTAATAAATGACTTCCATTTCCTATTATCTGTTATTGTAATAAATTAACTTTATTGTCAATTAAATATTATCTTTCTCATCTACTATGCAAGCTAGACTCCTTTCCTCGTCCATTATGTAGAAAATTGCCGAGTTGAGGGTGAAGGAATTAATGTTTTGGGCCAATTTTTCAATATCTGTCGTCCGAGAGATCGAGCTTCAAAATGATACCGATCTTGCGAAAATCTGTCGCCACTGTCGAAAGTTTTAGGCATACATACATACATACATCCATGATGATTGCAACGTCTTGTCAGACGAGTGACACTCCCTCAGACACTTATAATCCATGAGCCCAAAAATGACTTCCATCGCTACAGGACCATTTTTATAGACAAACTCCTGAGGGAGTATCTATACACAGATGATGTTACAGAGTCTTAGCTTTGTACGACAGCTAAGTCTTTCTCTCTCGGTTCAGAATGTTGAGATCCAGCAACAAGCAAGAGCAAGATAGCCAGCAACAAGTTAAACTGCAGGCCAGCTTAATGCGGGTACTGGTCTACAGCTTATGGTTTTTTAAATCAGAGATTTGCTTCTCCTAGAAAGGTTGCCTTCACCACGGCTTACGGGAGCCCTCTCCACCCCAAACATACATACATACATACATACATACATACATTTTAAACAGACAGACTTCTGTCATGTTGGATTACTTTGCTCGTTAAATAGATTACTTAAATTAATCTTCTGCTTATAAATGTCTACACGACTAAAATTAGAGATTTTCAAACTTTTTGACTTGTGGACCCCTTTTATATTTCAGGTTTTCTCTTAGGGACCCCTTATAAAACCGGCCTCGACATTGCGAGTGAAAGAGTCGCATTTGCAAATGATTTTTTAAAGTGGCGACTAGAAATAATGAAACGCTTATCTTTTGGCGATTGTGTTTCTTTCAAAGTTCACTACTGAGTGAAGAATATCTTTTCAACTTTTTTAATAAAACGAACAAAGTTAAATTAGTGTAATAGAACAAGATACTACTTTTTTTTTTTTTAATAAAACGAACAAAGTTAAATTAGTTTAATAGAACAAGATACTACTTTTTTTTAACGAAGGCTGTTTAGTAAAACGTTTGAAGAAATTAGAATGTTTATACGTTCAAGTATCAATATAAAATTTGTCGTATATTTAGAAATTACACTTATTTAAAAAAAAAAAAACACAGAAAAGTCTTCATAATGTACATACTCGTCACAGAACGAAGACGTCATATTCTAAAAATCATATGAGTTTGGCTAGTAACTTTTCTATTTGGCTAGTAAACGAAAATATTTAGTTGTCAAAGGTCAACTAAAGATAAATTTGTCCGTAGAAAAGTTTATGAAGTTTATACATAAATTGTTTGCATTAACGCAATAAAACTGGTTTCAAGCTTATTTCCAACATAAGTATTCAAATAAATGAGATTTTTCAAATACAAACTTAGTGAGAAGTCCAACGTGAACAAGTTCTTATTGAACCGTCCCCCTAAGTAATCCAAGTTATAAAATTGCCACTAATGTTTACTACGCTAAAATCACAATGATAATGACCCATCAACCCTTATCCTCGAGTGGCCTCTGGGCCTTGATAAGTAGTGACCCCATGTAAAAAAAAAAAAAACTCTTAGTGATATTGCTGCTAAACATACATGGAAGTCACTATCTGAAGAAATTCTGGATCTGTATTTATTTTTCAAATTGGTGAGAATTGGAATCAGAATTGGGAATCAGAAAAATCAGAACTTTTGAGGGTATTGGAATCTGTATTGGAATGTCAAAAATTTACGCCTATACTCCAATGCCAAAAACTGATTCTTTTTATTGCTTTTTTTTTTTTTTTAAACTTAATTTTCCATGGCTCGTAGTACTGATGAAATGCTTAATATTTATTGATTTTAAAGTATCACTAAAATTAAAGATCATCCCCCCACATGCACGTTTGGGAAAATATTTGCTCATTTTTCATGAATTTTGCAGTAACTGGACCCCCCCCCCCCCCCCCGAAAAAAAAAAAAAATTTAAAAATAAATTTGATATTTAAAAAATTTTAAGAACCAGAATTGGAATCCATAATTGTATCGGAATCAGTAATTTAGAACAGAATTGGTTATTGTATCGGAAACAGGAAAAATATTGGAACAATCAAGTTCTCTCTGACTCTCTCCTCTGATCTTGAGCATGTGGTACCATGTGAAAAGATGTGGCTGGTTACTTTTAATGCATCTAAAACAAAGCTTCTATCTCTACATCATCTACGCTCTGATGCAAATCTGGCATCAGTTGATTTGGTTGGTTGTTTTTGTTTTACGGCATATCAACCCTTTTCGGGTTATTTAATGCCGAATCCAAAGATTTTGAAGAAAAATTTTTCTAATAGAGTATATTTGTTGTTTTCACGTTGGTTTCTATTTAACCCATAGTTGGAACCCTAACAGGTACTACCACTCTGGGTCAGAGTGGACCTGGGAGCAATGGTAATTAAAGGGTGGCTCCACACTCCCCAAAGCCCACAAGCTGGGGCCTCACCACTGGATATAGTTTAAGGTCATATCCAGGACCCCCATTGAGGGACTTTTACCCTCTGCAGGGGGGCAGTCGGCATATTCTAATGCCCCACCGACAGGGCCGGCATCAGTTGAAATGAATGGCTCTTGTCTTAGGGAGGCTTCATTTTTTGACAAGCTTCTGGGTTTGACCTTTACTCCTGACCTGAAAGGAAACATGTATATCAAATCCATTGTCAAGGTCGCTGGAAAAATGGTGGGATCCTTCTACCGCTCCAGTAGATATCTCACTCCTGATACAATTCTCCAGCTATATAAAAGCCAGGTACGACCAATGAGGGAATACTGTTGCCATATCTGGGCAGGAACTGTTAGAAGCAGCTTATCCTGCCTTGACAGAGTTCAAAATAGACTTCGTAGCTTAGTGAGGGATTCCCTTTTCTCTTCTCTACAACCTCTTTCCCACAGAGGAGACGTTGCGAGCCTGTTTCTTCTTTATCGTTATTTTCCTGGCAAGTGCTCAACTGAGCTTCAATCCATTGTCCCCCCTCACCAAACTTTCACGAAAAACACTCATTAGCCAAAACCACTATCAATAATTTCCCACACTCTTTATCTGTGCCTAAACCTAAATGCCTTAATGAATCTTGCTTTCCGAGCTGTTGGAAAACTGCTTCTGTGGTACCAGTATTCAAGAATTCTGGCGAAAGAACTGACCCATTAAATTATCGCCCTATTAGCCTCCTCCCACTTTTTGCCAAAATATTTGAGACCTTAATTAACCATGCTCTAGTCCAGCACCTTACAGATGCTAAACTTCTGACCGACCATCAATATGGATTTAGACAAGCCCGTTCCACGGCAGACATCCTCACTGTAATCTCTGAACGCATATACCATTCACTGGACAAAGCGAAAGAGGGCAGAGCGGTAGCTCTAGATATATCTAAGGCTTTTGACAGGGTATGGCATGAGGGTCTCCTCAGGAAGATTAGATCTTACGGTATCACTGGTAGAATACTTAATATAATTAAATCCTTCTTAGATAAGAGAAAAATCCAGGTTGTCCTCGACGGTCGTACATCTAAACAATATGATATAAATGCGGGAGTGCCCCAGGGATCTATCCTTGGAGCTCTGCTGTTCCTGATATTCATAAATGACCTCCCCGACAAGATTGCCTCTGAGATGGGTATATATGCTGATGACACCACACTCTATAGTAGGCATGACAGGAAAACAAATGAACATATATCTAAAGTAATGGCAGAAACACTAGAGGATGACCTCCAATCAGTAGTGGAATGGGGACAAAAATGGATGGTAACGTTCAATGCCACCAAGACAAAACTGGTTTCATTCAATAATTACAAGAAACCTTCTTTACCACCTATAGCAATGGCCAACTACTCTTTATCTGAGAGTACGTCTCTCAAGCTCCTTGGCCTAACATTCACAGGAAACATGAGTTGGAACAATTACATCGAGGGCATTGCCAGGGCCGCTGCGAGGAAGGTGGGCTCTCTCTACCATGCTAGAAAACTTCTAACACCCGAAAGTATCCTGTACCTCTATAAGGCCACTATTCGCCCATGTATGGAGTATTGCTGTCATATTTGGGCCGGTGCATCGGCTACTAGTCTCTCGCTCCTTGACAGGGTTCAAAAGAGAGTCGCAAATCTGATAGGCCCTAAACTGGCATCTAAACTTCAGCCTCTGTCCCATCGTGGAAATGTTGCATCCCTCTACCTGTTCTACAAGTATTATAATGGTGAATGCTCTGAAGAACTGCAAGCACTTGTGCCCCCACGACGTGAACACCCTCGACAGACCCGACAAGCTGCAAAATCCCACCCCCACACTGTAGAGATCCCTAGATGTAAAAGATCCTTCTACTCCAGTAGTTTCTTCCCCAGAACTGCTAGACTTTGGAATTCCATTCCAGGTCACTGCTTCCCCAACTGTACTGACATGCATAAGTTCAAGTGCAACGTGAACCAACATCTCGCTACCCTAATCCCTACATAGTACCCCAGTAGATGTTTCCCCTGATAGTAGCTCCCTACACCAAAGTGGCAATGTGCCTTGTTTGGGGTGAAAATGTAATAAAAAAAAAAAAAAAGATTCCATGAACAAAGTTTCCAGCTGACTACAATCTGATTGTCTTCAAGTCCAATGTAAACAAGTTCTTGATGAGTCGTTCCCCCCTAAGTAATCCAATTTACAAAATTCCCACTACTTTCATTTACTACGCTATAATCACATTGACTAATGTATACCCAGTAACCCTTATCCTCGAGTGGCTCCTGGGCCTTGATAAGTGGTGATTTCTGTGTAAATAAAAAAAGTAAAAAAAAATCATCCCATCACTAATTAGAACCCTCTATTTTGTTCTTGCAGACCCCTCCCTCCCGTAATGCAGAGACCTCACTTTGAAAACCCCTGGTTTAGACACTTCACATATTGACCTATACTTTAAATTTAACCTTTGTTCCCTGAAAACATTTCATGACCTATGACCTATGACCTCTGTTAAATAAAAGTAACTTTACATGTTTTATCAGTCACATTTAACCATACATTAAAAATAAATGGTTTAAACAAAATAAAGAAATAGGACTAAACAGGGTATAAAGATACAAGCCCACAAGACAAACAAAAGGGACTTCAGTAAATACCGGTTTCAACTTGATTATTGGCTATACACATGGCTTCTATAAACTAATCTAAAATAACCAAATTGTTCGGAATTTCATGAGTTTTCATCAGAAAGACTTTTTTTTTATAAATAGAGTGCATTTTTTTTTAATATATTTACAAAACTTTTTAATAAAAATATTTAAACCAAATTTTTTAATGGGAGGCATTATATTTTTTTTAAATAAGGAAAAACCAACTGTTTCAATCCACAGTGTCCCATTTTGGGTGCAATAAACGAAAAAATGAAAACAAGAAACTGAGTTACATTATTTTTTAGTAGCCATTTTTAATTTTAAGTAAATAAAAACGAGCTTTATCATTTTTAAAATATTTCGTCGGAAGTGTTTACCGAAATCCGTCTCTTTTGTTTCTCTCATCAGCTGGAATCTTTATACCCTGAATGGTCCAAAAAACATTCTCACTGTAATTACAACTGACTCTTACTTTGTTTAGGATGTTTTCCGCAGTTTCTGCACCCAATAACCGCAGTCCCGCAGTAGCCTTTAAAGCAATTGGACACGAATGTTGCAAATCTTTCGGAACAACTTTTTTCGCTTCATCGAGCATTCCAACCAGACTCTCGGCTGCCTATGGGTAAAAATATATATATCAATCATTATTCATTATAAGAGTTTATCAAGAATGAGGGTTGAGGATATGTGTTGCATGGAGAGAAATGATATGAGAATGATACAATAGGTGTGTAATGTGAGTCCAAAAGACAGGCTTAGATCTGTGTGTGCATGTGAGAAAGAGAGTTTTCTATGGACTCTGAAACGGCTGGGCCATTTATTTTAAACTAGCCTGGGTGCCCGATGTTAAAAAAAGAAAAAAAGTTGCAGTAGGCAGGCAGGCTCGAACCCGTACCTTAAGGAAGAAAAGAAAGTGAAAAAAAAAAACGTGACGCATTAGCTGTTGCACCCATCGCCAAACTAGAAGTGATGTAGGTTTAAATTAAGACCAGACAATTGAAAAGAGTGAAATGACTTTCGAAAATATCGGTGAAAAAAGCGACCCCTCCCTGTAGAAAAGTGCCCAGTTAAGGGTGAAGGACTGAATGTTTTGGCCAATTTTTTTTGATATTTGTTTTCCGAAGGGTCAAGCTTCAAAATGATACCGATCTCATGAAAATCCGTCACCTCTGTCGAAATTTTTTGCAAGACATACATACATACATACATTTAAACAGACAGGTGAGATTTATATTATAGACTAGCGGGGGTGCCCGGCGTTGCCCGGGTGTTTGTAGGTGTATAAAAAAAATTGTTAGTAGGTAGGCAGACAGGCTCGAACCCGTGACGCAAAGGTGGAAAAGAAAGTGAAAGAAAACCTAACATCTTACCACTACGCTAAGCCTTGAGGTTAATAACCTGATAACTTACCACCATGCTATGTGGGCAGAAAACTCAGAATGGGTGAACTTAAACGATTAAAAAGTTATGTGACAGGTTCATAAATTCAATAAGGTCAAACATTACGCAATAGAGGAAATGAAATCCCACACTTAACTTTCGCTGCGAGACAGTTTTTTTTTGGTATGGTTTTGTTTCCCCAAGATGTTGGGGGAAAACCAGCTCCCCATAAAAAGGAGGAGTGTCCAAATGAATAGCAATTGTCTGATATGACGGGTTTTCACCGCATTGATCAAAGCTGATTTGCTTTCTGGACATCCCTGCCACAAAAGCCGAGGAAGATACATTGTTTCAATTTAGTTTCACTTTATTTATACTAAAAAGCCAAACAAACCCACGACACAATGGAATAGCACAAATTTTATAAAAGTCAATCAAAATAAATCTAGACACAATGTCCCTTCGCAAATCGTACATATTATGATCTAGGGAGAATATAAACAGTTTTAAGAAATAGTAAACCCCTGGCGATAAAAGCGTTTGCTGAACATGCAAAAATGCGTAAGCTGCTTTTGCCTTTTATGTATAGACTAGCGGGGGGTACCCGGCATTGCCCAGGTGTTTTTCGGTGTGTGTGCTTGAGCGGGGTGTTAATCAAAACATAAGAATAAGTGAAGTAAATATTTTTTAAAAAAACACAAAAAAAAAAACTAACGTAAGGCAAACGAGTGATGCTAAATGTAAAAATCGGAAAAACAAAAAAAGAAAACGCAAAAAAGAAAACAGAACGTTAAAAATACTTTAAAAAATCTGAAAAATAACCCCCCCCCCCCAAAAAAAAAATGCGTGAAAAATGGCTTAAATAACCCAGGGGGTAACCCGGCATTGTCCGGGTGTTTTTTGGGTGTGTGTGGTCAGGCGGGAGTGTGGGGGGGGGGGGTTAATGAAAACCTAAGAATAAGCAAAGTAAAAAAAAAACAGAAAAACGAACGTTAAAAAAATCTGAAAAACACGTGAAAAATGGCTTAAATAACCCTGCTTCAATATTAAAATTGAAAAAATTGAAAAAAAAGACATCTCACACCACGATTCGAACCCAAAACGTTTAGATAATGACCCAGCGCTCTAACCACCTGAGCTAAGGCGACGTCGACACAATTCTGTCGCTTATTCAAATATTTAAAGTAAATCAAGTTACGACATCGTATGACGCATGCGTAGAAGCGAACTCGTCATGAGAGGATGGTTTTTGCCCCCTGTAGAAAAGTGCTGATTTCAGAGTGAAGAAATTAACGTTTTTCACCAATTTTTCGATATTTGTCGGGCGAAGGTTGGAAGTTTAAAATGATACCGATCTGACGAAAATCCGTGACCATGTGGAAAGTTTTAGCAAGACATACAAACACACATACATACATACATACATACAAACATACATACACACATTTTCGCTTTTATATATATAGATTTCACACAAATATACTTTGTGACTGTGAGTGTTTTTATGCATCTGATAAGTACCAAAAATTAATAATAAAAAAAAATCTGATTAAAAAAGAAATAGTCCGATTTTAACCAAAGTTAACATCCTTATACTGCCTAAAATCACAAGTGCATTTGAGTAGTTTTATCATCACACAAGCAGAAGGGCCCGGTATATAAAATTAACAGTAGCTTCTTTGATAAGACAGGAGCAAGTTCGAAATTAATGCTTTTGTTTAGAGCACAAGTGGACTATGACACTTGACTTTTGTATATGAAACTTTAATTCAAGTTATTATATAAAATAATTTTATGAAATAACAGAGGAAAGGTTAAATCATGCGATATATGCAGAACAGAAGACTTTATTGTTGGGGGTGCAGAAATACCTGGTTTAGAACCCAGGGGTGGGGCTACCCCTCTTGGAGTTGATGAACCTGTAGATCTCCCCAGGTCATCCATCAAGGAGAAGGAAAACTGATGTTAAACCTGTGCTGCTTCCCTGATATGTCTTAGCACCAGATAAACACAGGAGGGCAGCTTGTTTGTGACGGGACACCGGACGATGCCGGGTGTCCCGTTCAGCTAGGTGAAGATAATAGTGACATATATCTGTTATAATCTGGTGCCAATGACTATCACGATCTGTTGCCGTGACTCTTGTGTTACAACCTGATGCGCGTGACACGTCCCGTTACATGTTTAGTCCTGGTTGACGACCTTCCTAGAGCTGGTGACTCAAACAAATTATTGGTTTACAAACTAAAACTGCTTATGGAGTATATAAGCTCTGCCTATCACGTGGTTTTCACACTCCTATAAGTAGAGGTGCGATCACAGGGACTCGGCAGAGACACACAGTGCTTGGACTTGTTTCCTGACTAAAGCAATGAATGCTGTTCTGCCTTATCCCTATCCCCTAAAACTTTGAATGATGGATGAAAGTGCTTGCGTTAGTAGATGTAGAAGAGTTGAGGTAGCAAGGTCAGCCAACAAGAAAATGTGGAAGTTAGCCTTAAGGATGGGCTTCAGAGAAAATGTGATGAAGTCCTGGCCAGAGATAAGTTAGTTCGGAAGTCAATTTCTAAAAGTTGTCCAACGAATGCCAGCACGTGAAAACGGGCATTAAGCTGAATATACTGATGAAATATCATATGAGAATGATTATGTCAATAAATGTAGAACAGTTGAAGTAGCAAGGTCAGTTGGCAGGAAAAAGGGGCCAAGAAAACATGCTAGGAAGCGATCATTCTCATCAGATCATATGAAGCTGAAGATTCTATTGTTGGCATTGGTTTCCCCGATATCTTTCTAGTCAAAGTTCTTTCTAGAAAGACATCAGGGATCACGGGAGGGACTACACGAAGGTTGCCAACATCCTATGTGAAAATGATTTGTGTGGAACAGACTGGATTTGAACTTGGGACGCCCAGGTTGCCAGTCTGTGCCATTAACCACTGAACACCACCACATCCCGAGAGGCAATGATAAGCATAAATTTCAGGTTGGTTGGTTGGTTGGTTGTTTTTGTTTTACGGCATATCAGAGTGAACCTGGGAGCAATGGTAATTAAAGGGTGGCTCCACACTCCCCAAAGCCCACAAGCTGGGGCCTCACCACTGGATATAGTTTAAGGTCATATCCAGGACCCCCATTGAGGGACTTTTACCCTCTGCAGGAGGGCAGTCGGCATATTCTAATGCCCCACCGACAGGGCCCATAAATTTCAGGGAAATAGAAATAAAGATCTAGAAATGAGTTATAAGCTGTCCAACACATGTCAGCATGTGAAATAGATGATGATGATGATGATGATGATGATGATGATTTTAAGCCGTTATTTACTTTCCTCTTTCGCTGGATGTGACACAAGGCCAGTTTTATTGGTTTAGTTGTTTTGTTTTGGGTTATTTATTATTGAATCTGTTAACTTTGGAAAAAAAAAGTTTTGATGTTTCAAATTGTTTATATTTTCAAATATTTATTCATGGTGTTTGGTTTGGTTTGTTTGTTTTCACGGCATATCAATTCTTTTCGAGTTATTTAGTGCCAAATCTGGTAATTTTGGCAAAAAAAAATTTTATGTTGCAAGTTGTTGATATTTTCAAATTTTCACCGGCTACGAGCAAATAGCTCCACTGCCGCGTGGTTAGCTTAGGAAAGACATCGGCTAAGGGAGTAAAACCCGTCAAAAAATCCATTTCGCAATCCTGATAGGTGGATAGTGAAGCACTGCAACACTTTTCAAGCAACTCGTCTGGACTCCAATCTTTGGTTCCCCCCCTGTCCTGACTTTCACAAAAAACTTGTCTAATATCAATAATTCCCCTCCCCCCTCTTTATCTTTGCCTAAACCTAAATGTAGATTCGATGAACAAAGCTTCTTTCTTAGTACAGCACACCTGTGAAACTCTTCAGTTTTCCTGCTTTCCAGCTGACTACAATTTGGTCGTATTCAAGGCCAACGTAAACAAATTCTTGTTGAACCGTCCCCTTAAGTAATCCAATTTACCAAATTTCCACTACTAACGATTACTGCAACATGTTCCCTTTGACCACGGTACACTCATTAACCATTATCCTCGAGTGGCCTCCGGGCCTTGTTAAATGGTGACTCCTTTATAAAAAAAAAAAAACTGCATTTGCGCTGTCTTTGACTGTATGTGCTTGCCTTTTTGACGGACTGTGTCTGCAATACCGCGAGAGGGATCCTGGTAACTGGGCACACCTAGCTCCCCTTATTAACCGCCCAGGCCTGCATCTAGATGTAACAGAGTATGTATCGGCACGTGTGAACATATCAGCAGCAGCTGAAAGAAAGCGAGCTAGCAAAAATATTAGCAGCAGCAGCCATTAAAGCATGTATGCAAATTAGCAAGTGCGTGCAAGCTTGCGTCACAAGAAAAGGAGAGAAAAATAAACCACGTGAGTAATTATTGGCTTCCCCACAAGAGAAAATTAGGTATGAGGCCGTTTTTTAATGTGGAGAGGGGAGAGGGGAAGGGGGACCAGGTCCCGAGAGGTAGGAAATGGGAGCTGGTAGTTGAGAATCTCTCTTGGTATATAGGGTTGCCCCTACATGGACCAGGAGCTCATTGCCACAAGGACTTTGATTGCAGTATCTTCTGGAACAGATGGTATTTATTTGCTCCCCCACCGAGCAAATTAGGCACAAGGCCGATTTTTAATGTGAGGATTTAAGGGGAAATGGGGACCAACTCCCCGGGGAGTAAGGGAGTTGGATAGTGACAATTGGTATGAAGGGTTGCCCCTACATTGACCAAGGTCTTATATGTGGAGTCGCCCCCACATATGGTCTTTGCTTGCAGTATCTGACATTTTCATCTTGTCATCCAGGCCACGGAGACCATGTGGGCTAGATTTATTTACTTCCCAACTGAGCAAATTAGGCACAAGGCCGTTTTTTAATGTCGAGAGATTGGGGAAAGGCGGACCAGCTCCCCAAGGAGCAGGGAAGCTGGATAGTGACAATTGGTATGAAGGGTTTCCCCTACATTGACCAATAACTGATTGCTACAAGAGTAATGGTCTTATATGTGGGGGCAACCCCACATATGGTCTTTGATTGCAGCATCTGCCGGGACAGACACTACACTTTGATCTTGGATATATATTTTACTAGCATTTCACCCTGGCGTTGCCCGGGTGTTTTGAGGTGCATGTTGAGCAAAAAAAACAAAAAACGGTCAATTTTTTTAACTTGACCCCTATTATGACCCCTTAACATTTATTCTTTTGGGCTCAAATCAAGTTATTAAGTTAGATCCATGTCCAAGGAACCTATATCTAAAATTTCAAGTGTTTAGACCCAAAATTTTTGGAGGAGTTTGGTAGAGTTCTCAAAGGTCAAATCGTTGAACTTTGACTCCTTAATCGCCAAATTTCTGTTCGAAAACCAATCACATCGATTTTCCCAAATCTCAGTACCCTGTATATCAAATTTCGAATCTGTAGGCTTAAAATTGACAGAGTTATTGCGTAGGGAAATGTACACAGACACACACACACAGACACGTTTACTTTTATATATATATATATATATATATATATATATATATAGATAGATAGATAGATAGATAGATAGATTACAGGTAAGAAAAAATTTTACAATATAAAATTGAAAAACGAAATCATTACACGCAACAAAATTAGGCACAAGGCCCCCTAAGAAGAGCGTCAAGTGGCAGGGAGACAGAAACATTTAAAAAAGCACATATGCGTAAGAGGACTTTGGAAATATAATGAAATGCATTGTTTTGGAAGAACCACAAGTAAATGCATTTTATTTGCATTTAAAAAATTGCTGAGACGGATTTTTATTTCTTGCAAAACGCCACTTGATGTAAGGACCTAAAAAGATATAACTTCACAGACATCCACTTGTCAACGAAAAGCGTCATATGTTAGGTAAGTACAAAGTTGTTCTTGTATTTATTTTCAGCAATCTTGTTACTCTTGTTTCCTGTATTTTGTCCTTTAGTCCTCACATTCCATGAACGATGTTTCTGACAAAGGAGGAAGAATTGCTGTCGTCTGGGTCAGAATCTATCCATTTAATACATATTGTTGGTTAATTTTTTACCACCCTTTTTAGATCCTTGCATCAAGTGGCTTCATGCTTTGTCTGGAGCGATTTCCATAAACAAAACGGCTTTCCTCAAAGGAGAAAGTACCTAAAAACTATCAAATTCACAAGTGATCCGCAGTTGCATAAGGGGGAGATGACAGCGTTATGGTTTGCAGTTCTTGCAAGAAGGTATGTAGACCCTCCTACATGCAGCGCTTGGTATTCCCAAATGGTCACCCATCTGGTATTGACCAGGCTAAAAGTTGCTAAACTTTGGTGATCTAACGAGAACCGGTGTGTCAACATGATTATGCCATATCAATTTATTATTGTCTTTATATATATATATATATATATATATATATATATATATATATATATATGTGTTATTTTATTTATTTGTTTTTATATTTTTATGTTATTATTATATATATTATTATATATATTATTTTATTTATTTTTATATGTTTAGATTATTATAATTTTATATATATTAATTATGTATTTTCATATTTTTAGATTATTATCGTTTTATGTATACTATTTAATTTATTTATATTATATTTGTAGATTATTATTATTTTATATATATTATTTTATTTATTTATTTTTATATTTTTATGTTACTATTTTATATATTATTTTATTTATTTGTTTTATATTTTTATATTGTTTTTTTATAAATATATTTCATTTTATTTAATTAATTTTATATATTCATATTATTATTATTATTATTATTATTATTATTATGCATATTTCATTTTATTTAATTAATTTTACTTTTTATATTATTATTTTCTATATATTATTTTACTTGTTTACTTCATATTTTCATATTATATATATATATTGTTGTATTCATTTTTCTATTTATATTAGTATATTACTGTACTTATTATTTTTATATATTTTATGTCATTATTTATATATATTATTTTATTTATTTGCTTGTATATTTTATATTGTCATTTTATGTTTTTTTTTATTTTTTATTTATATTATCATTTTATATTTACTATTTTATTTATGTTTATATTATTTTGTTTCTTTTTTATATTATTATATAAATATTATTTATTTTTATATCTTTGTATTATTTTATATAAATTTGTTATTTTACATATATTATTTTATTCATATATTTTATATTATTTTATATTTTTTATTTATTTTTATATTATTATTTTTTATTTACTATTTTATTTATGTTTATATTATTTTATACATATTATTTATTTTATATCTTGTATTATTTCATATATATATTATTTTTTTATATATTATTTTATTTATATATTTGTTATATTATTTTATTTTTTATATGATTATTTTAAATACATATTATTTTTATACTGTTACATTATTATTTATATATATTATTTTATTTATGTATTTGTTTTTTATTATATTTTTACAGTATTATTTATATATATACTATTTTATTTATGTATTTTTTTACATTTTATATATTTTTATTTATGTATAGATATTCTTTTAATAATTTATTTTCATATTATGTACATAGTATTTTTTAAATATACATATATATTGTATTAATAGTTGTAAAAGAAATGAATTACTTTGTGATTTTTCAAAACCATTTTCCAAAGCCATTGATTTTTCAAAACCATTTTTCAAAACCATTGATTTTTCAAAATCATTGATTTTTCAAACCATTTTTCAAAATCATTGATTTTTCAAAACCATTTTTCAAAACTATTGATTTTTCGCACCATTTCTCAAAATCATTGAATTTTCAAAACCATTTTTCAAAACCATTTTTCAAAATCATTGATTTTTCAAAACCATTGATTTTTCAAAACCACTTTTCAAAACCATTGATTTTTCAAAACCATTGATTTTTCGAAACCATTTTTCAAAACCATTGATTTTTCGAAACCATTTTTCGAAACCATTTTTCAAAACCATTGATTTTTCAAAACCATTTTTCAAAATCATTGATTTTTCAAAACCACTGATTTTTCAAAACCATTGATTTTTCAAAACCATTTTTCAAAATCATTGATTTTTCAAAACCACTGATTTTTCAAAACCATTGATTTTTCGAAACCATTTTTCAAAATCATTGATTTTTCAAAACCATTTTTCAAAACTATTGATTTTTCGAAACCATTTTTCAAAATCATTGAATTTTCAAAACCATTTTTCAAAAGCATTTTTCAAAATCATTAATTTTTCAAAACCATTGATTTTTCAAAACCATTTTTCAAAATCATTGATTTTTCAAAATTATTGATTTTTCGAAACCATTGATTTTTCGAAACCATTTTTCAAAACTATTTTTCAAAACCATTGATTTTTCAAAAACATTGATTTTTCAAAAACATTTAAACTATCAAATAGAAAGGTTTTCGTAGTTTAAAGTTCATGTATTGAAATATTAAAAGTTTTCCAAAATATTTACATACAATAATTAAAAATAAAAAGAAGCCCTGTGAATCAACAGAAAAGGGTATGTTCCTTTCAAGAGGTTTTCATAAAGCCATGATAATAATTGTATAATTATACCACTTACCTTATTAGTATCGTGAGCATAGGCAGACAAACCAGGTTTTATCTCTCGAAATGTGTCTTTCACTAATGTCATTTGTTTTCCTACAAAAAAATTTTATTATTGTTATTAGATTTATTTATATTATTAATAAAATTCTAAATGTTTATTTTTTTACTTGTGTGTGTGTGTGTGTGTGTGTGTGTGTGTGTGTGTGTGTGTGTGTGTGTGTGTGTGTATATACCAATAAAACTTTGGAACGGATGCACCGAATTGAAAAATTCTTTTTCCCCCTGAAAGGTGTGAATCCCTAGATTGTCCTTATCTATATATGGTTCGTAACGAACAACACTGAGTTACACAAAAAGCCCGAAATAAGGGTTTTTTGGCCGTTTTGTTTTTGTCGAAAAAGTTACCTGCCCATGTCAACGGAATTTAGCACTGTTTGTATAAAGTCGCGGTAACATCTTTCAGCATATGGAAAGAACTTGTGGCACAATGGATAACACGTCTGACTATGGATCAGAAGATTCCAGGTTCGAATCCTGGCAAGTTCATAATAATTTTAACCATCATTTTATCCAACGTTTACTCATTATCCTCACCCTTAGGGCATTTTTGTTTTTTCAGTGATTTTGTTTTGTGCATATGGGAATTTCCCATACTCTGAGTTCACAACGTTAGCGTTGATGGTAAGACGATGTTGAGTGTATTCGATTTTATGTTTGACTTGGTGTTGTGTGTGCCAACACGGCGCAGCCGCTAGTACAAAATAAAATCTACTTCAATTGTAATTTAAATATTTTTGTTTGTTTTTTTTTTACGAACTTTCTAATAAAACTGTATTTCTCGATCTGAAATAAATTTTCTAATTTACTTTTCAAACTGTTGAGAATATAATTTTTATTCAATGTTTCAATCATCAGTGGCCATGTTTTTTTTTCTTACATGAAAAATATTTACACTTTTTAAAATTGTTGTATACGAAAACAAAATCCCATGATGCACAAATAAAAAATATAAGTTGAAACATTCTTTTAGTCACCCTCTCCAACCAAAAAAAAAATCATAGCAAAATTTACTGATTTAAAAGCAAAAATGAAGAGATTTAAGATCTAAACTGTAAAGTTATTCCAATAGCAATTATCCTCACAAATAAAAGTCTGTTCCTGACTAGCCAATTTCATTAGTTATTTTTGACAATAAAATTTGTAAATACTGATTAGCCAATATAATTTGTTATTGTTATACCATGTTATTGGCAATAAAATAACATACTTCACAAAAAATTTACCTTAAAAAGTTACTTAGTCCCATGCAGACAACTGCTACTATGGAACATTTTTAGATAATCATCAATAAATATAAAAGCGAAAATGTATGTATGTTTGTATGTGTGTTCACTTTTTCTGTATGTCTACAAAAGGCTTTTTTCAGAGAAGCGGTCGGTCGCTTCATAACTTTTTAAAACTTTTTATATCACATATAAATCGTAATATCTCAGAGTTAACAACGAAGCTCGCCAGTCTATTTAATTTGCTCGATTTCGGGAAGATAAATATTCAACATTTGTCGCTCGCCGCATGTGGGTTAGTCTTTTTCCTATAACATCCTGGGAAAATAAAAATAAAAAATACTATCCCGCAGTCAAACTTGACCTCATTAACTCATTAAAACGGGCACCTGCCAAATCCAAGTAATTAAATAAATTCAAACGTGTTTCCGTTAGTATCTCGCAGTGGGGCAATGGTTAACGTCGCACGTTTTTTTTCACACTTTAATTTACAACTTTGCCTCAACAATTTGGGTTCAATCCTCATACTTACCTACCAAAACATTTTTAACCCCCACCCCCACCCCCGGAGTTTCCACACACACCTCCAAACACCCGGGCAACGCCGGGTACCCCTCGCTAGTCTATATATATACATATGAAAGCAAAAATGTGTGTTTATGTATGTATGTATGTATGTGTGTTTGTATGTCTCGCAAAAACTTTCGACAGAAGCGACGGATTTTCACGAGATTGCTATCATTTTGAAGCCCGACATTTTGGACAACAAATATTGAAAAATTGGCCAAAAACATTAATTCCTTCACTCTAAAATGACCAGTTTTGTACAGGGAGGGAGTAGCAAAAAATCGTTCTTTCATTTTCTACGACTACTGCGACGATAACGTCATGTTTGACCTAGAAAACGTTGATGTTACGAGCGGTGTGCAATAAGTAATGCCCCTGACCCACTTCCAGTTGTCTGATCTAGCTGAAATTTTGCATGTGCAATGATTTATATCTCTACGGGTTATGTGGCAAATTACAGATCTGAACTAATTGTGATTTCTATTTTACAGGTGTTTGAACTGAGTCAGGTGTGAAATGGAGCCTATTGAATGTCGAGCAGTGATCCGGTTTTTGTATTTGAAAGGACACACACCACAGGAGACTTTTGATGAAATGAAAGAAACTTATGGTGATAATGCCCCATCATATGACCTTGTAAAATGCTGGCATCATGAATTCACACATGACCGGAAGTTTGTGGAAACAGCTCCCAGACCTGGTCGCCCCCCCTTCTGCCATTGATGAGGCATCTGTCCGTCAAGTTGAGGCTGCCATTTTGGAAGATCGGCGCATTACTATTCGCCAAATAGCCCAAGATATCAAAACTAGTACAGGGTTTGTGGAAACTATCATTCATGACCATTTACATATGCATAAGGTGTCTGCCATATGGATTCCCAGGTTGCTCACACCATTCCAGAAGCAAGAACGCGTCAAATGCTCGAGGATGAATTTGGAGATGTGCCACGAAGATGAGTCAAAGTTTTTCAAAAGACTGATTACACAGGATGAAACCTGGGACCATCACCATGATCCAGAGACCAAAGTCTAGTCAATGCAGTGGAAGCACTTGGACTCACCACCTTCAAAGGAGGCAAGGGTGCAGCCCTCCACTGGCAAGGTCATGCTCATAGTCTTCTGGGATCAGGATGGAGTAGTGATGACAGATTTCCTGGCAAAGGGTACCACAATTACAGGAACCTATTATGATTCAGTTTTGAGGAAATTAAGGGAAGCTATCAAAATCAAGAGGCGGGGCAAGATCAGTAAAGATACCCTCCTCCTACAGGAAAACGCTCCAGTCAACAACTCGCATGTCGCCAGATCAGAAGCACGGGCGTGTGGTTATGAAATCCTTCCCCATCCTCCTTACTCTCCTGACCTTGCACCCTCTGACATTCACCTCTTCCCAGCCATGAAGTTGTTTTTGAAAGGAAAAGGTTTCCCAGATGATGCAGCCTTGATTTCTGAAGTCACGTCGTGGTTGAAGGACCAACCTGGGGTGTTCTACAAAAACGGTCTCCAGAGCTGCATCAAACGATGGGAGACATGCATAACTCTGGGTGGTTCCTATGTAGAGAAAGACTAATAACTGTGCCAAGTTTCGTTGCTCTTACTGCTATGGAAAGTGGGTCAGGGGCATTACTTATTGCACGCCCCTCATAGTTTAACTTGCTCATTTTTTAAAGATTTCATTTTGTCAGTTCATAGTTGTTTGTCTGTTTGGCATCGGTGTAACGTGTCGGATTTTTTTTTTCCACCTTAGCCTTGAGGCTTTGGGTTCAAGCCTACCTCCCAACCAAAAATTTTTTTTCTTCTTTTACACCTCTAAACACCCGGGGCAACGTTTCTTTTTCTTATAATTTAAACAGGGTTATTACTTCACTCATTCTTTAGTTTAACCCCCCCCCGCGCTCTACACACGCAGCGTTGTTATCTTAAGATTGCAGGTTCGATCCGACAGGGTTATTTATGCCATTTTTTTTTTTCTGCTTTTCGCTGTTTTTTTTTTCAGGGGGGCGGCGATTTTTTTAAACAGAGTTATTTCTTACACTCTCCCATACACACACCTACAAACACCCGGGCAACACCGGGTACCCCTGCTAGTTTCAAATAAAAATCAGTAAGGAGGATTACTTATTTTAAATTAGAAAATATGATAAAAATGAAGCGATTTAAAATCTAAAGTGTAAAGCTTTTCAAACAGTAATCATCCTCACAAATAAAACAGTAGATTCTCTACAGTGCAATGTAGACTACAGTATATTGTGGACTTAGTCATTAGGAGAGGCATGGGAGCTTCCTCCCAGTGAAATCTAGCGATGGGTCCTGGACTAAAGCAGGCAATTAATCGATTTGATCATGGGTGATTTCACCGATTTTGATGACAATAAAAATATGGACATTCATTGATCATCATTCAATCCCGAGCAACATCGGGTCACCCTACTTGGGTTCTTATTATTATTTTATATATATATATATATATATATATATATATATATATATATATATATATATCATTTTATTTAATTACTTTATATTTTTTATTATTATTTTCTATATATTATTTTTTATGTTTACTTCATATTTTTTTTATTATTATATATATATTGGGTTCTTATTTATAATTAAAAATAGGTCAAATAATACAATTTAATTTACGGATTTATTTTGCATATGAGAGGTGTTAGATACATGTGCAAATAGTATAGGTAAATTGACATGTGATAAAGTCACGTTGGTTAACAGCACACCTCTAACATCATAAACAAAAGAGATTGTCAATATATTGAGATGGGGTTCAAAGTTAGAGGAGGAATATCACAGTTACAGACACAGTCAGTTAGACACGAGAGTCGGACTGTGACTCTAGTAAATGCTCTTAGAGGTGAAGGGTAGAAGAGTAGACCTTTACAAGCTTGAATTCCTGAGTCATCAATCAACTGGCTAATGAATAAAGAAATCACCATCTATATTTTGTAACTGTTGGTCCTTTTGTCGTCATTCCACCCAAAAAGGAAAAGGTAAATGTGTTTTGTAAAGGAACTTTGTATAACCCACCCCTCAAATAATGTATCTCCCCTCCTCTGTGTTAACAGGAACTGTAAAAATGTCTCAGCTCTGTATTATAATATGATAAAAGGATTATCATCACAGTTGTCATGATATACCATGAATATAATATCTCTCCCTCAGTATTGTCATTATTGCCATTATCCCCTTTTTTTTTTTTTATTCAATTTTCACCCCAAACAAGGCACAGTGCCATTTTGAAGCAGGGGGCTACTATTAGGGAATTAATTAGTGGGGTCATTATGAAGGGAGAAGAGTAGAAAGATGTTTGTTAACATTACACTTGAACTTCTGCATATCATTGCAGTTGGGAAAGCAGAATCCCGGAAGGGAGTTCTAAAGATCCGCAGTTCTGGGGAAGAAACTATTGGAGTAAAAGGCTTTCTTGCACCTAGGGATCTCTACTGTAAAGGGATGAGACTTAGTAGCTTGTCGGGTTTGTCGGGGGTAGTTACGTCGGGGAGGTACAAGTGTTTGCAGTTCGTCAGAGCATTCACCATTAAAGTATTTGTAGAACAGGCAGAGGGATGCAACATCTCGTCGATGGGACAGAGGTTGAAGCCTAGATGACAGTTCAGGACCTATCAGGTTGGCGACTCTTTTTTGAACCCTGTCCAGGAGCGAGAGACAAGCAGCAGATGCACCAGCAACAGTACTCCATACATGGGCGAATGGTTGCCTTATAGAGGTATAGGATACTGGCAGGCATAAGTAGTTTTCTAGCATGGTAGAGGGAGCCAACCTTCCTTGCAGCAGCCTTGGCAATGCTCTCAATGTATCTATTCCTGTTCTGAGTCCCCCGTTATATGTGTCTCAATATATATCCGCTACACAGCATCTTGTCGATAACCCCCGCTACACAACAACCCTACTTGAGTTCTTATTTAGACTTGCCCTTATTTAAGACTAGCGGGGATGCTCGGTATTGCCCAGGTATTTGTTGGTGTGTATATGTAGGGAAAAATGTTTTGGTAGGTAAGTAAGCTCGAACCCAAAGCCTTGAGGCGAGGGTGGAAAAGAAAGTGATAGCCTGATAACTTACTGCAAGCAGAAGAGTTGAGAATGGTTGAAATTAAACAATTAAAATGTTAAGTGAATGAGCTCACACGAGTGCGTAAATTTAATGAGGTGAAACATCATGCCATAGGGGAATTAAATCCAGCACTTAACTTTGGCTGCAAGCCAGTTTTTTTTTTTCCCCCAAGATGAACCAGCTCCCCATAAAAAGGGGAGTGTCCAAATGAATAGCAATTGTCTGATATGACGGGTTTTCCCTGCATTGATCCAAGCTCATTGCTTTCTGGACGTCCCTGGCGGAAAAGCCAACAAACTGACTTTGTTTTTAATTAGTTTCACTTTATTAATACTAAAAAGCCAGACAAACACACAGGAACACAGGATAGCATGAATTTTATAAAATAAAAGTTGCTCAAATAAAAGATAGACATAACCTTCTTTTCATAAATTGTAGATATTATAATCTAGGGAGTATATAAAAAGTTGTAAAAATTAGTGACCCCCCCCCCGAGTGCTCCCTCCAAAAAAGCCTTTACTGGACACACAAAAAAAGCGCGCACACACACACACACACACACACACATTTTCATTTTTATATAATAGAAAACAAAAATAAAGAAATGCCTACTTGTCATGGCTGTTAAACACGAGGCCCACATACTACTTCAAAATCAATAAGTAACCAATGGTAAGTGTGAGGTGGCTAGGTTCTAACTTAGATAACAGCAACTCTTAACTCTTAGTATGAAACATCCCTCATATAATGTGAGAAAGTGAAGCCACAAGGCTACTGAAACTAAGAGCCACTTGACGTATTTTTCTATTTAGTTATTCTGCTTTAATTTCATTTTCCATGTTTTTTCTCTTTCGTTTCTGTTTTTTTTTTGTTTTTGTTTTTTTCCATTTGGGCTATTGACAAAATGACAGCTGAAAAAATATTGTTTTGGTTGGTGAGCAAAAACATTAAAAGAAAACAAAAACAAAAATCAACAATTCTTGACTTTGGTCTAAAAAAAAAAATTTTCAAGGGCTGAATGACAACATTTTTTTTTTTTTTTTTTTTGCCCATTCACAAACTGTTCTCAATCGTCTGATGCTATGTTTTTTTTTTTTTTTGAGTTTTTATTGGACTCGCCTTCCACCGCTCTGCGACCTTGCACCTTAGGGAAGATGCACTTTAAAAAATTTGAGACAGACAAACAGACAGCCGTAGTGGATTTTATACATTAGGCAATACACTTCAAAGTGTGCAGGGTAGGTGTATCAGAATCGGCCATCAAAAATGCTGTATATGAACTTGAATAAATCAACTTACTATCTTTCGAAGCTTATAACTACTTGAAAAATGTAATTCAAACACTAATTTTTTTTTCAATTAAACGAGCAAAGACCAAATTTAAAAAAAAAAAAGTTTAATCGCAAATTATGCAATATTTGTTTTTTTTAATCGGGTTTCCTTAAAAAAGATTTAAAGAAAATCAACGAAATTTTACTTAGTTTAATTATAAAAAATATATATAAATTCCAAAAAATCACTTACCTATAAAAAATTCTATTCAATGTGTACTTCCATTGTTCATTGTTAAGAATTTATCCATATTTATACTTATATTCCATGTCCTTTTTAAATAAAATACTTTTTTAAACAAGGATTCCAAACAAAACGCGAACTCAGATTTACTGACGGTTCAAATAAAGGGAGATTTTTTTCGCGATTATCTTACGGTGATTTATAAACACCAGAATTAATATCTCTTTTTATTGCGTGCTGTTAACCAAAATTAGTATTTGGGGGCCTCCATAGTTGAAAAAAGCACACATTCGCTTATAAGTTTTTGCCATTAAACAAAAAATCCAGTTGACTGATTTTTTTTTTTAATTCTCTTAATGAAATACACGAATTTTTGATTATTATATCTTATTTCTACTGTATCGAGTGAATTTTTTTTTAATATCCAAAAAAAAAAGAAAACATTGAATAAAAAAGAAAAAATTGCCATCAGCGTCCGGTATTTACTTGACGATATAAGCATAACAGGAGTTTTCATTTAAAAAAAAAATCAACGTGGTTTTAAAAAAAAAGGCTTTATACTTTGGACTTTACAGGTAAATTTCCAAAAAACACTTCTTTTTTATTATTTGTTTTAAATTAGAATATTTTATTTATTGATCTTTTATCTTCAATTTGTGATATATAAAACTTTGATGAGCAAATCAATTTAAATTTTAACAGACATTTTAAAATGGGGGGGGTGAATTTAAAAAAAAACGTTTGTCTAAAATATTATATTTGGTTCATTAGAAAGAGCATAAAATTTCACATTGACCCTGAAAATATCGTAAAAATTGAACTGATAGAAAAATTTTGATAGATTTTTAAAGTTTAAAAACTGAAAAATATTTCACTCGTAAAATTTCATTGATTTCATACGTATAAAAAATGGCTGGTTGACTGGCGCTTTGTAAACACTGTTTTTGTTTTTTTTTAATAAAAAATAATATTGCTATTATTTTTTAAACAACTTTAATAGTTTATTTTGGAAGTATATTCCATGCAGAAAATAAACAACCCACTTTAAAAAGAGAAATTACGAGTTTTTTTATATTTTATTCGCAGTTTTCTGTTAGGGGTGTCAAAAATTCCCCCAAAATTCTAATACACCTAGGGCAGTGGTTGCCAATCTTATTCGGCTTATAGAACTACTGAAAGGTTTTGTTTAAAATGTAAGGGAGATAACTAGGTTTGCAGATAGGGTTAAAAATGCAAGGGGGATAACTAGGTTTTATTAAGCGCAAAATTAATTAATGAAAAAAGAATTTGGGATACTAAAAATGTACATAACTTATTTTTTATCTTTTTTATTTTATGGAAACTACTCCAGACAAAGCCAGTTGGTGTAAAAAATAATACTTCAAAGTTAAAACCCAGTTAGCAACGTTAGTTGTCGAATAAGATTTTGTTTATAATAAATACAAGATATTTTTTACATGTTTATTAATTATAAATTAATCAACCAATTTGTAATTATCATTTTTATCAAAATAAAACGTAAATCAACAAACAAAATATGAACAATGAAACAATGTTAATTAATGTTTTTAAATCAGCATTAATCCATCAGTTTGTCATCTTTATTTTTAATTAAAAAAAAATAATGAATTTTTTTTTTTTTTTTTAATTCAATTTTCACCCCAAACAAGGCACAGTGCCACTTTGAAGCACGGGGCTACTATCAGGGACTTAATTAGCGAGGTCATTATGAAGGGAGATGAGTAGAAAGATGTTTGTTAACATTACACTTGAACTTCTGCATATCATTGCAGTTGGGAAAGCAGAATCCCGGAAAGGAGTTCCAAAGACCCGCAGTTCTGGGGAAGAAACTATTGGAGTAAAAGGCTTTCTTGCACCTAGGGATCTCTACTGTAAAGGGATGAGACTTAGTAGCTTGTCGGGTTTGTCGGGGGTAGTTACGTCGGGGAGATACAAGTGTTTGCAGTTCGTCAGAGCATTCACCATTGAAGTATTTGTAGAACAGGCAGAGGGATGCAACATCTCGTCGATGGGACAGAGGCTGAAGCCTAGATGACAGTTCAGGACCTATCAGGTTGGCGACTCTCTTTTGAACCCTGTCCAGGAGTGAGAGACAAGAAGCAGATGCACCAGCCCAGATGTGACAACAGTACTCCATACATGGGCGAATGGTTGCCTTATAGAGGTATAGGATACTGTCAGGCGTAAGTAGTTTTCTAGCACGGTAGAGGGAGCCAACCTTCCTTGCAGCAGCCTTGGCAATGCTCTCAATGTATCTATTCCAGTTCATATGTTAATTAACAAACAAAACATTAACAATGAAACAATATTACATTACCCCACCCACCTCTTTGAAAAGAAAAGGTCATACCTAGAATGGTGGCCTCTCAAAACAACTGTAACCAGGTAATTTAAATATCCTAGGCTCTATGATAATCTTTACAATTAGATGTCACTACCCAATGAGCCATCTGTTACTAGTTAATGAGAGAGATAAACAGCAGTTTCTGTCACTGAAAGAAGATGATGGATAATTCGTGGGGATCGAAAAAAAAATTCTTTATGCTATCGTCTAACTGACCGTAAAAATTGATATTTCTTGAATTTTCACTAAATTTGTATGTAGGCAAAAAGCGTCCTTTTCACCTGATAATTGTTATTAATAAGTGTCCCAAGACAAAATTTCATTCACATTGTGTCTAAAAACTTTTAATGTGGACACATAGATCTTCTCAAACAAATACTGGTATCAAATTTATTTTGCTAGCACAGTTAGTTAGGGATTTATGACTGTTCAAAGTTTTTTGGGGTTTTTTACTCATGTTCACCCCTTACAAAGCATATCGTCACTTGAACGTAAGGGGCTACTATTTGGGGCCATGTCTAGGAAAGAGTAACAAGATATTTGTTTATGTTACATTTAAACTTCTGCATATCAGTACAGCTAGGAAAGCAGGCAGCAGAAAGGGAATTCCAAAGACTAGCTGTTTGATGGAAGAAACTATTTAATTAGAATAGAAAGCTTTCTGGCATTTAGGAACAACAACAGTGAAGGGTGAGATCTTATTGCTAAGCAGATTTGTTGGGGATATGTACATCGAGGGGGTACAAGTGAAACAAGTTCATCAGAACACATTCCCTTAAAATATTTGTAAAACAGGCACAGTGATGCAACGTTGCGGCGATGAGACAGGGGCTGGAGCTTAGTTGATAAAGTGGGACCGAATAGATTGGCAACTCTTTTTTGGATGCTATCTAAGAGGGAGAGACTAGTGGTAGATACACCAGCCCAGATGTGGCAACAAAACTCCATACATGGGCGAATGGTCGCTTTGTAAAGGTACAGGATACTCTCAGGTGTGAGTACTTTTCTAGCTTGATAGAGGGAACCCACCTTCTTTGCAATGTCCTCTTTGTATTTGTTTCAGTTCATATTGCCTGCAAATGTTAGGCCGAGAAGTTTGAAGGTAGAATTTTCAGGTAGGGAGCTATTTGTCATGGATACAGGGGGTGGGAGAGGCATCTTATAATTGTTATAGGGGAGCAGCTTGAAAATTAAAAAAAAATTGTCGTCTCGTGTGCTATTGGACCAAAAGCAAAATAAATAAAATCCTATTGCCTCTTGAAAAAAATTTTTTAATAACACGGAAGTGCAATAATGAACTGTTCATATACGATTCGTTTCAACAGCTAACACACTTAATCTTCTTTATATGATTTATAGCATAAAAGAGATCTACTAAAAATGCTTCAAATTTCAAATTTAAAAAATTGCCATTTTGTGTGCTATTTGACTGTTCATAAAAGATTTGTCTCTTATTAATATGATTCAGAGCATAATAAGAGATGAAACAACTCAGGTTTGTAAAAACAGACATAAACGCAATTTGAAATTAGAGCCAAAATTTCATTCACTAAATTTTCCAACATTGATTCTTTTTGTGGAATAAAAACGTAAAACCAGATATTAAGTCTACCATATTGATTAGTGTTTTGTTTTCTTTCAGACTGGTACGTTTTCATATGTATAGCAACATACAATATTATGCACATTAAGCAGAAAAACACTAATATTCAAAAGTAAATTGCATATCATTGAAAATAGTAGCCTCAATTAAGGTAACTTGGAAAACAAAGTCTTATTAGGTTGACAATAAAGTTCTTGCAGTTTTTAACTTTTAATGGATATATCTTCGCCCAAACAAAAATTTATTGATTGAAATAAGCACCATCAAAATCAACACACTTTTCCAACGCAAAACAAGTGTATTTATGCCAGTAACGTAAAAATCTTGCGTTCTGGTGGCAATTAAGTTGCTGAAGGCGTTTTTCATATTTCAAGTTTCTGAAGCATTTCTAATACAGAAAGTTATCAAGATGCATGAGAAAGTGATAGTCGGTGGGTGAGAAGTCTGGAGAGTATGGTGTATGAGGCAGAGTTTTGTAACCCAATTCAATCAACTTTTGCAGAGTCGGTTTAGCAATATGCAACCGGGCATTGTCATGGAGGAGAATTGGGCCTTTTCTGTTGACTAATGCTGGGTGTTGTTGTCGAAGTTTCTGATGCATTTCATCCATTTGTTGACAGTATTTCTCCACCGTAATGGTTTTGGTTTCATTCAAAAAACTATAATGGATGAGACCAATCACAAACCACCAAGCAGTCAGCATGACCTCCTTTTGGTGCAACTCTGGCTTCCGGAAATGTCGTACAGCGTCATCAGCATCTAACCACTGAGCTGAGCATCGCTAGTTGTCATAAAGAACCCACTTTTCATTGCAAGTCACAACCCGTTCGAGAAACGGGTCGTTCTTGATGTGTAAAAGAAAGAAAGATGACGCTTCATAACGGCATTTCTTTTGGTTGTCATTCAATTCATGAGGCACCCATTTATCAAGTACTTTTGTCTTTTCAATCTCTCTAAAGTGGTTGGAAATCGTTGTATACGTTACGTCTGAACTCCAATCTCTGGTCCCCCCTCGCCAATCTTTCACGAAAAACACCCGTCTAGCCGAATCCACTGTGAAAAATTTCCCCCACTCTTTATCTGTGCCTAAATCAAAACGTGGATTCCATGAACAAAGCTTCTTTCTTAGAACTACACGCCTGTGGAACTCTGTTCCATCTGCCTGCTTCCCACCTGACTACAACTTGGATGTCTTCAAGTCCAACGTTAACAAATTCCTAATGAACCGCCCCCTTAAGTAAACACTTCATCAAATCTCCACACTAACGTAATGTACTTGCAATAACCCTTATCCCTGAGTGGCTTCCGGGCCTTGATAAGTGGTGATCACTGTGTAAAAAAAAAAAAAAAAAAAATTCAAACGCAAGTTCTCAAACAGTTGCGTGTGGATTGACTTTAACTAAAGCTCTTAATTGATCGTTGTCAATATCTGATGGATGACTACTACAATCATTATCTTGTCACCGCTATGAAATTTCTTAAACCACCACCATTGTGCTATGGTAGTGGTTCCTGGGCCAAACGTTTCGTTGATATCACAAGCTGTTTCAGCAACTTTTGGGCCTAGCTTGAATTGAAATAAGAAAATTGTGCAAATTTGCTTTTTTCGATCTTATATTCAACATTCTGAAAAGAAGACATAATTGTTTTAAAACGATTGTAATTTAAAAGATTAGATAGAGTGAAAAGCGCTCTTTAAAATGGTATATAAAGTAAAATTTGAAAATGCATCATTTGAAATCACAATTAAAAACTCCGCAAGAACTTTCTTCTCAAACTAATAGTAACCATTAAAGGTGTAAATTGGGTAGAATTTGATTATTTCAGGGGAAGGTTCAACAAGAACTTGTTTACATTAGACTTGAAGGCTACCTCACTGTAGTCGGTTGGGAATCAGGCCAGCAGAACAGTGTTCCACAGATGGGCAGTTCTAGAAAAGAAGCTTTGTTCATGGAATCTGCGTTTAGATTTAGGCACAGATAGAGAGTGGGGGAAATCGTTGATAGTGGTTGTAACTAGTTGAGTGTTTTTTATGAAAGTTTAACAATGGGGGGGGGCATAGATTGAAGCTCAGACAAGCTCTTGCCATGAAAATAATAATAGAGCAGAGACAGAGGTTACAGGGAAGAGAAAAGGGCATTATCTACTAGGTTTCAAAGCCACTTTTGGACTTTATCAAGGCAAGATAGGGCGTACCGAACACTTCCTGCTCAGATGTGGCAACAGTATTTCATTTTAGGACGTACTTGGCTCTTACACAGAAAGAGGATTGCATCAGCAGTGAGATACGTACTGGAGCAGTAGAATGATCCAACTATCTTTCCAACGATCTTGGCAACAGATTTGATGTATGTGTTCCTTTTCAGACCAAGAGTGAAGGTCAATCCCAGAAGTTTGTCAAGACGTGGAGCTTCCTCAAGACGAGTCATTCATTTCAATTGGGGCATGATGAAGGTCATAGATTGGAGCTCAGACAAGCTCTTGCCATGAAAATAATAATAAAGCAGAGACAGGGGTTGCAGGGAAGAGAAAAGTACATTATCTACTAGGTTTCAAAGCCAAGAAACAATTGTACATTTATAAAAGAAAAAAGATTAAATTTTCTTTACATTTAATTTTTTCAAAAAAACATAAAAATAAATGAGTTGTCACAAATTGAAGGGAATTATCTTTTTTTTACTCAAATTTTAAAGAAACGGTAATTTTGGAGAATTAAGAAAATTTTAGATTTATTCTTAAAATTTCTTCAAAATCACATCTGAATTTTTTACGAAAGACTCCTATCTCCTTTTTTACTCCTTTGCATAAAACTAAATAAAACTAAATATAGCCAACATTTCAATCCCATGCACCTAGTAGCTTTGTTCCTAAAATTCATAATGATCAGTTAATTAGTTTAGGAATGAACCTTGTACATACAAAAATATCAACACATACGCATACTCAACTTTGGCTAGCAAACAAAATTATTGAAACAAAAATAATGATAAAATAAAAGAAAAACTTATTTGGGGAGAAGGACTGTAAATCAGAAGATTGTTATTATGGTCAAAAGGTGGAAAGAAGTCGTAAAGAAGAAACGTCTTTTAATTTGAAATTCTGACTAAAACTAGACAAAACTAAATGATGGAAAAGTTAGTAAGAAGAGCTTTTAAGAGCTAATGTGGAATTATACGAACGAGTATTATATGAGAGGAGGCAGTGGGCGCAACACAAAGGGAATATAACAAAAAAAAACGAACAGCACATAGAATCAGAAACTATGCAAAATCTGGATACTTTTTGATCAAATGATGAGAAAATATAAGGCAGAATAAAAGTACTGTTTTTTATATAAAATCAGCGTGGTTATTTTATTCAAGGGGAATAACTCTTGATTCATTTTATTCAGGGGGAATAACTCTTGATTCGAGTTGCAGGAAAAAATCGGATTTATAATTTCGAGCAATGGAATTCAACTTGCATCTTACAATATTACGTGAAATATTACTTTCCCACGTGACAACAAGTATGCATAGCATGAAACCAGACTTGCATTTATTTTAGTTACCAAATATTGGAGTATATTGAAGTGGCTGGCTCCAAAAATGCCTTTTAAATTTTATGAATGATTTTTCAAAAGGTTAGCAGATCAAATTAATTCACCTATTAATTTGATGTTTTATAGGTTTCTTTAATTAATTTTTTTTTTTTCTTTTTTTACTTGTTTGGAAATCTCTCTAGACAAGGCATGAAGCTACTTGATCTAAGGAGCTTATACACACACACACACACACACACACACAAACGCATATATATATATACACACACACACACACATATATATATACACATACACACATACACACACACACATATATATATGTATAGAAAAATAAAAAGGAACAAACCGTGTTATGTGTTCATCAACGTTTCGTCTTTATTTCGAGACTTCCTCTCGATGAAATAAAGACGAAACTTTGATGAACACATAACTCGTTTTGTTCCTTTTCATTTCTCTATTTTGTCGGAATACTATTTCGATTATTCTCATCATATATATGTATATATGGCTCAATCATGTTGATACACTGGTTCTTGCCAGATCACTGAAGTTCAGCAACGATCAGCCTGGCCAGTACCAGATGGGTGACCATTTGGAAAGGCTAGACGATATATGTACTGACTGCACTGAGACAGACATTTCCAGGTTGGTATCTGAGGACACGTTTAATTCATTGGGAGAGATGCACTCTCAGTCTTTATTTACACACGCATCAAGCAGAAGGAAAAATCTCTGACATAAAACGTGAGGTATGTTCTGTCTTGTGGCATCCATTGCATCGATGAAGAAAAAAAAAGTGTGGTTGGTTCTGCACAAAGCCTTCACCACTATAAACTTCACCACTATAAACAAATCATCCGTAGGGATTTCTGAGCAACTTGGTTGTTGTGGCGGAGCTTATACATACAAAATCGACGGGAGGGGGGGGGCATCATATATACATGCAGCTTCCTTCAGTCTTGACAGACTATGGTAGCTTCCTTCAGTCTTGACAGACTATGGATACCCACTGTTAGGACGCCTGAGAGTGAAATTTTTGTGGCAAGAGTCGCGCAATCTCCAACCACACCTCTTCTGAGTCGGCGTTGTTAAATACCAGTGGCAAGTGGATGTTCAGGACGACTAGAAACAAATGTCGAGATAAGCGGAGAGCACATACAGCGCCTAGAATTCCCAAATGGTCACCCATTTGGTACTAGCCAGGTTCAACATTGCTTGACTTCAGTGATCTGAAGAGAACCGGTGTATTAAGGTGATTATGCCAAGAACAGATCAAGCAAATCACTGTGAAATCTGTAATAATACATGCACATATATACAAACACATAAACACATATACACATATACACATAAACACATATACACATAAACACATAAACACATATACACATAAACACATAAGCACATAAACACATATACACATAAACACATATACACATATACACATAAACACATATACACATAAGCACATATACACATATACACATAAACACATAAACACATATACACATAAACACATATACACATATACACATAAACACATATACACATAAACACATAAACACATATACACATATACACATAAACACATATACACATAAACACATAAACACATATACACATATGCATATAAGCACATATACACATATAAGCAGAGAGCCTTTCAACATACAGCACTTGGTTTTCTTAAACAGTTACCCATTTTAATACAGATCAAGCTCAATGATAGCTAACCCCTTCAATATACCCAAGAAAGGTTATCTCAAGGGGGAATCTAGTTGGTTTTTGGGAAGGCAGCATCTGTGGAAAATACTGAACAACAAACATCAATAAACCAATACTTTACACAAAACATGCAACAACGACGATGCATACCTACCCGTCGTACCGATGGGGGTCAACCGTCCCTCTAAAAGAAGAAACATGTTAACATATCAGAAATGTACATGAATAAATGTTTATAAAATCGATGGAATTATGTTCTATACACATAAATGTGGCAAACGAACCTAGATGCAGCCGGGGAAATCTTGTCTTATGCTCATCATAAAAAGGTTTCGTTTTTGCATATAATAATAATGTTGGGATGATTAATCAGATATGGGAGTCAGAAAAATTGGTGCATTTTTTTCTGATGCCAAAAACAATTCTTTTAATTGCTTTTTTTGTTTGTTGTTGTTTTTGTTTAAGTCTATTAGTTAGCATAAATCAAGCAAACTGTGGTGAAATGTACCTACTTTGTCGCAAACAAAGGGTGTAGCCATCCAACCACTGATGTGATCATTTCAAAAGAGTATATTTATCTAACAATATATTTCAAAAGAGTATATTTATCTAACAATATATTTCAAAAGAGTATATTTATCTAACAATATATTTCAAAAGAGTATATTTATCTAACAATATATTTCAAAAGAGTATATTTATCTAACAATATATTTCAAAAGAGTATATTTATCTAACAATATATTTCAAAAGAGTATATTTATCTAACAATATATTTCAAAAGAGTATATTTATCTAACAATATATTTCAAAAGAGTATATTTATCTAACAATATATCCATGAAGAAAGCAATCAAAAAATCTTTCTACTCTGCTATTATATAAAAGTCACTTTGTGTGTGTCTGTCTGTCTGAATGTGAGTGTGTGTGTATGTATGAGTGTGTGTGTGTGTGCATGTGGCTGTGTATCTGTGTGTATGTGTGTGTGAGTGAGTGTGTGTGCGTGTGTGTATGTGTATGCCTGTGTGCATGTCTGTGAGTATGTGTATGTGTGCGTGTGTGTACGTGTGTGTATGTGCATGTGTGTGAGTGTGTGTGCATGTGTGTATGTGTATGTCTGTGTGTGTGCGTGTGGGTGTGTGCATGTGTGTATGTGTATGTCTGTGTGTGTGTGTGCATATGTGTGAGTGTGTGTGCGTGTGTGTGCATGTGTGTGAGTGTGTATGTGTATGTCTGTGTGAGTGCATGTGTGTGAGTGTGAGTGTGTGTGTGCGTGTGTGTATGTCCGTGTGTGTGTGTGAGTGTGTGTGTGCATGTGTGTCTGTGTATGTGTGCAAGAGTGTGTGTGAATGTGTGTGTTAGTGTACGTGTGTGTGAGAGTGTAAGTGTGAGCGTGTGTGTGTGTGTGTGTGTGTGTGTGTGTGTGTGAGAGAGAGAGAGAGAGAGAGAGTTCCTCATAGGTTCCAAAACGGCGGAGACCATCTTTTGCAAATTTCATACAAAGCTAATTTATATGTCTGGCAGTGTTCTTAGATATGTTTTCTACAGAAATTCATCCGATAATTATAGAAAATTAGAAAAAAATCCGATCTTAAAAATAACGTTTCTCTCTTATAGATAAAAAAAGAAAAATTTTCACAGAGGAATATTTTACATTATACCGGCCAAGGGAGATGATAAAATTTTTGCAAATCATTTCTTCTTAAAAAGAAAACAGATTTATTATAATCTGGAGATATAGCTTAGTGGTAGAGCATTCAACTACAGATCGAATGATCCCCAATTAAACCCTGGGGGTACCTCCACAATTTTATTTTATTTTTTCTTATTAATGAGTTCAATTTACGATAAAAGAAGTGTTACCATTTAAAATCATCACAAATCATTTCTTCATTTGCATATTTTAAAACTAAACATTAATTAGAGGTGACTTTACCAGGCCATTCATTGTCAAGCCCAAATATCAGATATTGTAAACAAACACAGACAGAATTTGATGAACAACATTATCATTATTTTTTTTTATATTTTATTTTGCCAATTCGTCCACCAGGAAAATTATTCTATGTAATATATAAGAATCAATAGAGGATTGATTCTATAATAATACATATGCAATCTGCATAAATTAAACTCACGTTTAAGCATATTATATGACAGGGCCACGCCAGGCTGCAAGCTATTAATAAATTAAAAAAATAACTGGTACATTCATGTAATGCCCTGTAATATAGTGGTCGAGTGAATGTTGGTCAAGGGAAGTGGATTCTCAGACACTGGTGAAGAGCGTTTATAGTTTTTAAGGAAAGATTATGTGCATTCAAAACAAAAAAAAAATTTAACAAGCGCATTATACCAGAATACCTTGGTAACATCATCCATTTATCTGGAGGATTCCACCAATAACACAGTCGTTATATTGCATAAGAGCTAAGGGTAATTATATTTTACAAAGGACATCAATATTTCTTTTTAACCACCTGACAAAGGCCACAGGAATTACTCATCTAAAGAATAATTCCAATAATTAAAATTAATATATACCATTCAGTATGGACCCGAAAATGGAAGTTCAGATCAGAAAAAAACTTGGATTTATAAGATCAAAAAAATCCAACTTGGATTGCCTTTCGGGGCCCGTAGATAGATATGTTGAACCTCTACAGTTCCAGGTGAGCATTGTCTGAAGATAGCGGTTTCAATCCTACCAAAAGTCAGCCAGAGGATTAGTAGGAGAAACTGTGATGACCCGACAACAACTATGGAAGGCAGTAATTACTGAAGAATCAGTTGAAGATTCAGCATTCCTATCCCGTCACGGTTAATCACCTGATGAAGGCCAGAGGAATAGTTGGCCGAAACATCGTGAAACAACAACTATAGAGATGAGGATAATAGCCCGCAAATAAATAAAAATATATAAATAAATAAAAATATATAAAAAATAAAAATATACAAATAAATAAAAATATACAAATAAATAAAAAATATACACATAAATAAAAATATACAAATAAATAAAAATATATAAATAAATAAAAATATACAAATAAATAAAAAATATACACATAAATAAAAATATATAAATAAATAAAAATATACAAATAAATAAAAAATATACACATAAATAAAAATATACAAATAAATAAAAATATACAAATAAATAAAAAATATACACATAAATAAAAATATATAAATAAATAAAAATATACAAATAAATAAAAATATACACATAAATAAAAATATACAAATAAATAAAAATATATAAATAAATAAAAATATACAAATAAATAAAAATAAATAAAAATATACACATACAAAATATATACAAATAAATAAAAATATACAAATAAGTAACAATATATAAATAAACAAAAATATATAAATAAAAATATACAAATAAATAAAAATATACAAATAAAAAAATATATACAAATAAATGAAAATACATAAATAAATAAAAAATATACAAATAAATAAAAATATACAAATAAATAAAAATATACAAATAAATAAAAAATATACAAATTACTCATCAAAAAAAATGACACAATGGATATCAAAATATTTTATGTTATTTCACACACATCAGGTTATGTGATTGAATCCCGGGCTTCTTACAGCATGGCCATCATGTCAATCACACTTCAAGATGTGAGAGAAATACATGTTATGTTTTTTTATTTGTAAATTAATTGTAATTCAATTCCATTCAGTTTAATTCAATTTAATTCATTTAGAAAAAAATCAAACAAGTGTGCTTCATTGATTTCTTTTGTGGACTGTTATCCTCATCTTCATAATTGTTGTCGCACGTGTTTCGGCTAACTCATCCTCTGGTTTCTCCAGGTGATTAACTGAGATAGGATAAGAATGCTGAGTCTTGTAAATTATCCCCAGTAATTACTGCCTTCCATAGTCACTACGTTTTGACCAACTAATCCTCTGGTCTGCTTGGATAGGATTGAGACTGCTATCTTCATGCAATGCTAACCTGGAACCTTAGAGACTCAACGCCTTTATCCATTGCATCTCGAGCCTCATTTCAAAGGATTCCAAAAATGATCATAAACAAACATCACAGTGTCATCAAATTCGACTATGCTTCCATTGGTCTCGCCTTTTTGGATCAACGGCACTACGCTTTGGGTTCTCAACTCAAAAGAGAAAAGAAAAACGAACAAAACTGATCTTTTTCAATCATCTGAAGAAGGCCAGAGGACGAGTTGGCTGAAACATAGCGAAACAACAACTACGAAGATAAGGATAACAGTCCGCAAAAAGAATTAATGAAGCATAATCATCCAATACGATGTCAGTAAATCAACGACGCACATCCACGGACCTCCTTACGAACTAACGACACTGGTCTCAATAAAATTACCGATTTTTGCGAATAAACGCTCAAAAATCAAAATTTAAACAACATGCTTTCCCTAAAAATCGAACTCCGACTATAGTCAATTAGGTTGATTTGCATTTTTGTTCTTATTTAGCATTCAATAAAGTCTGATAAGATAATTGGTATATCAAAGGTTTGTAGCACAAAAAGTTCTTTATCTTGTTATGAATTCATTCTTTGAATCTATATATCTATAAAAGTGAAATTGTGTGTGTGTGTGTGTGTGTGTGTGTGTGTGTGTGTGTGTGTGTGTGTGTGTGTGTGTGTGTGTGTGCATTTCCCTAACAAACTACTCTGTCAATTTTCAGTCTACAGACTCAAGGGGTATTGAGATTTGGGAAAATCTTTTTAATCGTTTTTCGGACAGAAATTTGACTGCAAGGGGTCAATGTTCAATGATTTGACCTTTGAAAACTCTACCAAACTCCTCTGCCAGTTTTGGGTGTAAACACTTGAAATTTTAGATGTAGGTTACTTGGACATGGATCAAACTTAATTTGATTTGAGCCCAAAACAATAAATGTTAAGAGGTCAAAATTGAAGTCAAAGTTTTAAAAAAATTTGACCTCTGCGGTCTCTACCAAATTACTCAACCAATTTTTGTTCTATTCATTTGAAATTTTACATAAAGTGTATTCAGATATAGGGCAAGAATTTTAATCAGTTTTGGGCCGAAAATTTGGCTGCCAAGGAGTCAAAGTTTAAAAGATTTGATCTTTGTGGTCTCTAGCAAACTATTCAGCCAATTTTGGGTCTTAACATTTGAAATTTTACATAAAGGGTATTCAGACATACAGCAAGCTTTTTAATCAGCTTTTGGGCGAAAATTTGGCTGCTAAAAAGGTCAAAATTTAAAGAGTTGACCTTTGCAGACTCTACCAAACGTCTCCGCCAATTTTGGGCCTAAACACTTGAAATGTTAGATGTAGGTTACCTGGACATGAGTCAAACTTTTTAATATATATATATACATATGCACATAAAGTTATGAAAAGTACATAGGGCCCGAGCAAAGCCGGGCTGAACTGCTAGTATATATATAAACTCATAATGTTCATTTGTTTAATGAGATTTTTTAATGTTATTTGTTTTTAGGATAAGTTTTATGATTTAACAAAAATGCAGTAGATAATTTCCTGTTGTGTTTTTAAAATAAACTCTGATCAATTAGGGTGCAGTTGTTTTATTTTTTTAAATGAATTGAATGGACAATGTAGCCTATTCCATAGTTTCGTATTCCATAGTTTCGTAGGTAATCCATTACCTTCATCCCCATCCCCACGATTACTGACAGGCAAGATAATCCAAGTTGTCGTGTAACTCACCTGGTCCATGATCTAAGAAATGAAATATGTGGATCCGGGATCCAGTGCTTCCAGCATCGAAGATGATTCCATACACGTTTTTGGATTTTTCAGGATGATGTTCGGACATGTAGATGGTGTTGCCTTGTAAAGGAATTGCCCAATTATAAACGGAAGCCATCAACACGAAAAGAATGGCCAGCACCACAAGGATGACTGCCCATATTTTGCCCTGGATATCGAAAAAGCTAAATCGCATCATTTTTCTTCTAAAGTTTTCTGGTTTCCGAACTTCTGGTGTTGAAAACAAAGCCGTTTCCATTTACCTTCAAAGAATTGGGAAAAAAATGTAGAGAAAAAGTTTTTAAGATAAAACAAAAGAAATTATAATGTCTGTTTGCAGTTAGACTACATCAATAATTTTTTTTTTTTTAAATATGTCCTTTTAAGCAAAAACTGTATTACTTACATAATTATCAACTAGAAAATAATAATGTATCCAAAAATTAGGAAATTTGATTGAGTAGAATATAATTTTGTTGATTTTTTTTGTTTTTGTAAAAAAAAAAAAAAAAAACATTTTTGTGAACAAAAATAAATGTGAATAAATTGGAGCCCAAAGATAAACCAAAAACTGTAGCGGAATTAAACAAGAATATTAGAGAAATTGATTACGTGGTGAAAGTAATAAAGGAAGTGACTTACACAAATGGGTGCGCCTCTCTCTATCCTGTCGGGTGACGGAATGAGAGAAGGAAAGAGAAATTATAGGTCTTCGTTTGCAGAAGGTTCAGTAATATACATATGGCATTAATTTGCATAAGAGGACAAAAACTGTCATGAAAAGGACAAGTTGGAAGCACGACGGGCAGTTAGTTTTTCGGCGGCTGAGAGAAAGAATGGACAGTGGAAATTACAGTTGAATTTAGTTGTGGGAAAGCAGGAGTTCGAAGAAATATTTTTCTTCATTTAATTTCCTTCTTCTTTTTTTCATTCAAAGACCAAATGCCCCTAAACCCTACCTTCAATTTTATGTACAAAAAAAATTGTCAAACACTTAATCCAATAGAAATTACAAACGCCTGACATTATACAAGCTAATTGGAAAAACAATAACAGAATTTTGGAATTATGTTCTATATGTGTAACTAATAAAAAAAAAATGTGGTTCTTATTTAAAATTACACTTATTTAAAAAAAAAAAATTAAAAAATTACAGAAAAGTGGTTATAGTCAGCTAACGTACTTCTTAACTTCTGGCGTAGTTGCTACTGTAAGCAGTGATAAGGCAAATCAGTTCCTTTGTAGTTGGCGAAATCATCTTCTATTGTTAGGTAGGAGATTAAAGAGAAGTCGCATGGTCTCCTTTGCAAAGAAATGAAGACACAAAATATACTGAGAATATAATTACAACCAAGTAATTTTATTTACATCATAGATACAAGTTAAAGTTTGTAAAAGTTCTTAACAAAGGACGTATGAATGATGCTACTTGCGTGACGAGACTCAAGAGTCTTTCATGAGAGTTTGAACGGCGGTTCGGAATGGTTTGACTGTTGCCAAACCAAGAAGTGTTTTTCATCAGGTCTGCATTGTTGCAAGGTCCAGCGAAAAGAGAGAGTATGATAGAAACCAATTGTGAAGGTAGGCTTTATCAACCCTTGTGACAAAGAATGATGTTACCAAAGTTAAAGGGCGATAATCGTGGTTGCCTTAAAGTAACCTGTTAGTGTTTGAGTGTTCGTTTGTGTGCGGAACTCGCTTTCCACATCTTCACTTTCATTGTTTTCCAGTATTTCTAATGTGAAACAATTTATCGAAATAAAACATAAGAAAAGGACGTTATTGAAAAGTATACAATAAAATTAACAAAACTATACAGATAAAAATAATACACTAGTCCTTATTTGAACTTTCAATAACAACATTTGGTACTTGTATAGTTTAATCAAGACATTAAAAAATGAAAATATTGAAAAAAGGTTATATTGTACGTATCCGTTATGGAATGAAGTTCTCTGACAAAAAAATTTCATTTAATTTCATCAAGTAGTTTTTGTTTTACAGCAAAAAACCAATTTGTTATGATACCAAGCAAAAGGTCCGATTTTTAGGAAGAAAAGCTAGTATTAAAGATGGGGAGGGAGTGTCGGCGCTTTAAGTGGAGTTATCTCCCCGTGGCGTTTCTAAAATTCAAACAAAAATTTTCAAAAATCCAAGATATCTGCCTTCAACGTGCTTTTCGTAAAAACGTGTTTTTCCGCTGTAAAAAAAACAAAAAAAATGACTTGATCAAATTAAGTAAAAAAATTTTCGGAGATCTTCAGTTCAAAACCAATATGTACAATATAACCTTTTTTCGATATTTTCATTTTTTTAATGTCTTGATTAAACTGCATAAGTACCCAAAATTTAAGAAATAAAAAAGAGCCCCTGGGGCACACTCAAGAGTTATTGTGAAGTATAGACAAACAAAATTATATAGAAATCAGTTAGTTACAACTTTTCAGAAAATTTTATAAAAATCCAAGGCATCATTTTTGTTTAATAAGCACAAAAGTGTCAATTTTAGCCATTTTAACCCAGAAAATCCGTTCTATTACTTTTTTACTCATATCATGTTTAATGTTTGTGCAAAATTTTAAAAAATTCCAAGGTGTAATAATTGAGAAAAGTGCGAACTGACGAACGGACAAGGGTGAATTGTGTCGGGGAACCAAAATTTTTTATTTTATTTTAAATTTTATAAGAAATATATGTTTATAAAATTATAAAAATAAATGTTTTCTTTCATTTGGATTTTTATAAAAAATATATGTTTATGAAATTATAAAAATAAATGTTTTCTTTCATTTGGATTTTTATAAAAAATATATGTTTATGAAATTATAAAAATAAATGTTTCTTTCATTTGGATTTTTATAAAAAATATATGTTTATGAAATTATAAAAATAAATGTTTTCTTTCATTTGGATTTTTATAAGAAATATATGTTTATGAAATTATAAAAATAAATGTTTTCTTTCATTTGGATTTTTATAAAAAATATGCTTATGAAATTATAAAAATAAATGTTTTCTTTCATTTGGATTTTTATAAAAAATATATGTTTATGAAATTATAAAAATAAAATTATTGAAATAAAAATAACAAAATTTCAAACAGAAAAAAACGTCTCCAATCTATATATCTATAAAAGTGAACGTGTCTGTGTATCTGTGTACATTTCCCTACACAATAACGCTGTCAATTTTTAGTCTACAGACTCGAAATTTGATATACAAGTTACTGAGATTTGGGAAAATCGATGTGATCCGTTTTGGGCCAGAAATTTGACGATTAAGGGGTCAAAGTTCAACGATTTGACCTTTGAGAACTCAACCAAACTCCTCCGACAATTTTGGGTCTACACACGTGAAATTTTAGATATAGGTTTCTTGGACATGGATCTAACTTAATAACTTCATTTGAGCCCCAAACAATAAATTTTAAGGGGTCATAATAGGGGTCAAAGTTTTTTAAAAATTGACCTCTGCGGTCTCTTCCAAATTACTCAGACAATTTCTGGTCTAAATATTTGAAATTTTACATAAAGGGTATTCAGAGATAGGGCAAGCTTTTTCATCAGTTTGGGTCGAAAAGTTTTAGTTACCAATATATAAATGTATGTATGTATGTCTGTTTGCATGTATGCCTTAAACTTTCAATAGAGGCGATGGATTTTACCAAGATCAGTATCTTTTTAAAGTTCGATCTTTCATATGACAAATATCGAAAAATTGGCTAAAAACATTAATATCTTCACCTTCAACTGGGCACTTTTCTACGGGGGGGGGGAGGGTCGCTTTTTTCGCTGATATTTTTGAAAGTCATCCTCTCCTTTCGATTGTCTAGCATTAATTTAAACATAAGTCATTCCGGTTTGGCGGTGGCCGTAACAGCAAAGACGTCAGGTTTTTTCCCCGTTCTTTTCCTCCTTTGCTGTATGGGTTCGAGCCTGCCTTCCTACTACCACTTTTTTTTTTTTTTTTGCTCAACATACACATCCAAACACCCGGGCAACGCCGGGCTGAAATGCTAGTATATATATATATATATATATATAAAATAAAATGATGTTTAAATAGTATTAAAAAGTACCATTTTAAAAAGCATTTTCAAGTTAAATTCAAGTGTTACAATATCTTTTTTGTTTATTCAATTGTTAGGTGAAAGTACAAAATAGTTATAAAACACTCGCCAGTCCGGTAACATTAGTGCATAAGTACCAATAAAGTGATTTTTAATACCGTATTCAACTAAATCCATAACAAGCGGCACCTGAATGAATGGTTTATTTTATTATCGTTACACCGTAATCAGACGAAAAATTGGGGGACAAAAGGTCTGGGAGAACCTAAATTTGTTATGAGTACATCATAAATTTTTTTTATATTTTAAATAAGTGTCATAAGCTGGGCAAAACGCTGGTGTGACAACAACTATGGAAGGCAGTAATTACTGGGGATACAATTACAAGACTGCACATTCCTATCCCGTCGATTTTCAGTATTCAACAGTACTCAATACGTAGGTAGTATTAGGGAATAAGTTATTAATTAAACACATTCACAAAATAGTTTGCATTTCCTTATTAAAAATAAGACATTAGAATAGAAAGTAGAAGTCAGAAACAAGCGAACCTCTATGAGTAAAGCCCATCCATTGGCTAATGAAAGATCTAATTTGCAGCCGGGAATGAAAATGAACATGATTTATTTACTAGCTAAACTAGACACTATGTTGGTATATAAAAAATATGAATCTCGTGCATGTTAGCCTGATGATTCCTAACGGCAATGTAATGCAGAAGGTGAGATTACAACAACTATGGAAGGCAGTAATTATTGGGGATACAGTCACAAGACTCAGCATTCATATCCTGTCATGGTTAAATAAGACATCATAATTTATTTATTTATTATTGTTTTTTAAATAAGTGTGATCCTAAATATGCACCGAGTTGTATATTGAAATTTGAAAATATAAACATTCAAATTTCTTCAGATGTTTTTTAGTTGGTTGGTTGTTTTTTGTTTTACGGCATATCAACCCTTTTCAGGTTATTTAATGCCGAATCCAAAGATTTTGAAGAAAATATTTTTAATAGAATATATTTGTTGTTTTCAAGTCGGTTTCTATTTAACCCATAGTTGGGACCCTAACAGGTACTACCACTCCGGGTCAGAGTGGACCTGGGAGTAATGGCAATTAAAGGGTGGCTCCAGACTCACCAAAACCCGTAAAAAAAAAAAAAAAAAGTGTATACTGTTCTATTTAGCCTTTTATTAATGGAACTGTACGAGAATCACCCCACCCCCTATAATTTTTTTTAGAATGTTTTAGTATGTAGTATAGTTTTCGTGGTTAGGGATGTTTGTTCCGAAAGCCGTTCTTAATATGGGGAGGTTAAGAGTGTTTATACTATGCTGGGTTAGGTCATAAAAAAAAATACCAACTGGAGAATACCGGTTAGAATTATAGAAGGGGGTAATTTTCGTTCGGGTCTGCCCTTTTATTGTTTCAATAATTTGACTTTGCTTGTTTTATTAAACAAAAAAAAAAAATAAAAGTTGAAAAGACATTTTTCACTCAGTAATGAGCTTTGGAAGATGGCCGGTTAAAAAAACACAATCGCCAAAAAAAAAAAAAAAAAACAAATTGCCAAAAGATAATCGTTTTAATATTTCTAGTCGCCACTTGGACTGAACTCCAATCTACAGTCCCCCTTGCCAAACTTTCACAAAAAACACTCGACTAACTACAATTACTATATATGATTTTCCCCACCCTCTATCTGTGCCTAAATGTAAACAAAGCTTCCATGAACAAAGCTTTGTTTCCCAGAACTGCCTGCTTTTGGAACACTGTTCCACTGGCATGCTTCCCGGTTGAATACAGCATGGTAACCTTCAAATCTTGTAAGAAATTCTGCAGAAATAATCAGGCTCCTCATTGGTCGGTTTGTCCGCCCATGATTTTGTTAAACCATTCAAATTGCTTGTTATTACTAACTGCTGATGATAATCTTGGCGCCAAATTTATCTTTTCAGATCACCAGTTTCAACAGACTCAAGCTGAAATGGACGTTCGAAATTCACTCGAGGCTTGTAGCCTCAAAATCACTTTGTCTCATTGAGACGTTTTAATGCCCGAATGTGGGGCGAAATGTTATTATTTGCAAACACCAATGCCCTTATGTTGGGCGGATTATTATATTATCATGCACGGTTGTGCTCTGTGAAGCAATTGACTTTCATCATTATAGTATTATGTCTGTCATAGACGAAATTAAAGTCTACAGTTTGACCAGTCATTTGTCCGCCATTCGGATGGTCATCTATAGTGAACTCCCTGAGGCTATCGTACTAGCAGTATCCATCTTGGAAAGCATCACCCAACTCTTCAACCTGTTGCAGTGTTCTTCGTCAGCAGAGTTTTGTATCCAGCATATTGCGAAAATGAACTATTACCCTTTTAGGGTGTTACCGGCCCAGTACAGCAGATAACTAAAGATGCCACATCTTTTGCAAGTTGGATCTTTTTGTTTTAATAGAATTTATGCTGAAGTTTTAAAAGGTGAGTCTGTTGTAATTTCTGATTGGTTTTCTTTCATTCTGTCAGAGGCAAAAACCAACGTTTTTCGTTAAGCCGTCTCATAAATAATCAAATCCTACCCAATTAACACCATTAACGATTTCTATACTACCACCTTACATTCATTAACCCTTATCCTCGAGTGGCCTTCGGGCCTTGATAAATGGTGATTCCTAAGAAAAAAAATGCGACTGCTTTACTCGCAACGTAAAGCCCTGTGGAACAATAAAAAAAAAAAAAATCAATCTAATATATGATGCGTCGGTTTCAAAATAGACATGTATAAACAACTATTCTTTTGCGTGTAACTTTAAAGTAATTCAGTATACATATATGTGGGTAAAATCCCTTCAAAGCGTATTGAGGTTTTATGAAAAAATAAAGCTGTGTACGCATTACAAATGTTTCTTTTCTGATTCCTATGTTATACATTAGTACATTAGGGGTCATTTCGAGTTAAGTTTATTTATTTATTTGTCTGAACTAGAGAAAATCATCATTAAAATGTGTATGTCTCGTGTAAATAGCTAACGAAGAATATGAAATATGGCCGGCGTTCAGGAGACAGACTGGTAGTCAGAAAGTCAGATCGAGCGTACCAGAAAACGGAATGAGATCACATTGACAACTCGGAAATTTACAATGAAAAAACTTCAATGCTTAATATTTTTAAAATAAATAATTCAAACAATCTTTTATTTTTTACAAATGTGAAATGCAAAATAATTAAAAACAGATTTTATTTTACACTTATGTAGAATAAATAAAAAAAAAATTAACTTTAAGTTAAATTAAGTAAAATGTATTTTTAATTTAAAATGAAAAATTAAAAATTAAAAAAAAACCTTTGAAAAAAATTTTTTAAATGCTGTGATGGGTTTCTAGCAGCATTTTGTATAACTTTTTAGTTTTAACTCATTGTTCCAAACTTCCGGTATTAAACATTGCATGATTTTCCGACTGATTAAACGTTTTAAAGCGAGTAAAATCACTCGAAACTTTTTCAGATAGGTAGAAAAATGTGCAGTCACACACACACACACACACACACACATACACACGCTTGCGCGCAAACAAACCAACCTTTATTCATTTCAATTTCCCCGTGCATTTTGCACAAAAATAAGTTCTTCCAGCAACGGTATAATTTCAAATACGCCCACACACTTTTCTCACAACAACAAAAGTAAAATTAACATATTTCTGGCGGACGTAGTTGGCGACAGTATCACGTGACACAAGTGATCAATGAGAAAATTCAGAAGATTGTCTTTTTAACGCTTTTCCAAAAACCAAAATATTAGCAGCAGCAATCTTGCTTTTGGAGCCGACCCAAAATGTATAAAAACGCATCAAACAGTCTCCTAGGGTTAATTCAATTCAGTGAATTCAATTAATTCAATTCATTTTGTTCGTTCAGTCGTTTCGACAACACACGAGAACATGTCTCTCGTCTTCATAACATCGTCGCTGCCGACGCCGCCAACACCATGATTACACAAGCCACACGGACACTCAAAAATAAGCACACATGCAATGCATCCATTATTGCATCCATTCTGCACATTTTCTAATTAATAACACCGAATTACTTTCTTCGCGAATTACCTTCCTCATGGGACTTTTAAGTAAGGCGAACTTCGCCAGATAAACACAAACTTTAAAATAATCTCATTATTTTCACACAGGACTTTAACCTTCTAAACTCCTTGATTCCACGAAGGACTTTCATCTAACATTCTAATCATAATGACTTCGAAAGAACTTTCACCGATCGGACCTTTGTTTATTCACCACGTTGTTTTTGTTAAAAAAAATAAATGCTGTGCATTTTAAATCAGAAGGATGTGTCGTTTTGTTTAATTCTTTTTTTATTATTATTTTGTTTGGGGCAAAGAGATTTAATTTTAATTAAACTTCATGCTCTGCACCCCTACAAATTGATGACTTAGGTGCTTCTACATTATTAGGAAGAAATTTTGTAGTCGATCAATAGAGTTTTCAGAACACAAAAAAAAAAATGGTTTCTACCGATTTTTTTTTTTTTTTTTTTTTGTCAATTCTAATAAGTCACAATGGTAGCTTCCAAATTATGCAGTCGAAATTTCCTGAATATTACTGAATTATTAAAAATACAACTTTGATCGTGTTAGCAGGTGAAAAAATTGCAGCCATCTTGTTTAAATCTAAACAGAAATTACCTCCCTTTTGAACTCTCCTGTGTCTTATGATCGTTTTCTTTTCATCAAATTCTATTTTTATTTTCTTTAATAAATAATTTTCTATCTTATCGATTTTCGTAATTTTCGGGAAAAAAAATCATCTGAAAAATACGAGGAATACGTAGACATCATTGTTTTCATGTGAAATTTCAGTTTTACGATTTCCGAAATTTCGTCCTAATAGTGTAGAAGCGCCGTAACTTATCTTACCTTTGATAAAATTTATTTGTTATTTTTTAATTTTATTTTTGACCACTTTTTCGTACGTCTGTGGATTGTAAAACAAACCCGAATACACAAATAAAAGTTGTTTTTTTTTTTTGTTTTTTTTTTTAATGAATAAATAAGCGCACACATAACCTTCCTTAAATCTGTCACATAAGTTTGGGTAGAAATATGAAAAGAAAAAATTAAAAGAAAAAGATGCATACGACGTGAATATAATTTCACGTCTACTTTTCTTGTGCGTTTTGTTCCCCCCCCCCCGCGTAAACAATTACATTGGGTTTTTTGGGGGGGGGGGGAGGTTTTACTTTGTCTATTTTTTCCGTGCAAAAAATCTAACAAGAAAGTTTGACTGCCTTTTCTTTTTCTTTTTTTTTTTTCTAAATTATTATTAAAATGTTAAATATATTAGGATTATAACTTATTATATTACTCGTTAACAAAAAACAAAATGTCCTTTTTACCTCAACATGTTGATTCGTTTTTCTTTACTCTTAATAAACAAACCAAGACGTTAAAAAAAAAAAGAACGTACAACGTAGCAAAATGCCCGGAACAAAAATTAAACGGGACTTGTTCACGAATAACACCGTTTACAGCTTTTCTAGAAATTTGACCGAAAGTCCACGTGGAATGTAAACTAAAAAAAAAACTAAGTTATATTTTAAACTTTACTCTTTGCCCCCATCATGTCTATAATAATCAGAAATATATTATTTCTAAGTTCCGCGTGTTCCTTTATTTCCGGTTTCTGCTGACCATTCGCTTCGCGATGACTGCCCTAAAAAAATTTCGGGTTTGTATTACTGTACACATAGATTCGAAAAAGTTGTCAAAAAAATATATATATATATAACAAATAAATGTTATCAAAGGCAAGATAAGTTACTTTTCTACCAAACTGGTTATATTTTTCGTGTTTTTATTCAATGTAACATGTTTATTCAGCTCGAAAAGCATAGTGTTTACCGATGTATTAGAAAATTCAAAATGGCGCCCGACACTCTCTTTAACACGGTAAGTTCAGGAGAAGATGTTATAAATAATAAACTAGACAAAATAGTATTAGAAATTCGCTCATTATATGTTACCGTGACATAAGTTGACATATATTTGGTGTTTTTTAAATAGTATTTTATCCAGTTTATTATTTATAACACGTTTTCCCAAACTTACCATGTTAAAGAGCGTGTCAGGTGCCATTTTGAATTTTCCAATACATACATCGGTAAACACTGCATGTTTTTCGAGCTGAATAAACATGTTACATTGAATAAAAAAAAAATGTATCCAGTTTGGTAGAAAAGTAACTTATCTTGCCTTTGATAATATTTATTTTTTATATATTTGTTTTTTGATAACTTTTTCGAATCTGTGTACAGTAATACAAACCCAAAAATTATTTTTATATAAAACACCTTACTTATTAGACCCAAAGGCTGAAATAAAACCAGAAAATTGTGGGGAGGGGGTGCATCATTTTTTAATGTATGACATTCGAGGCCGCCGTATTGCTTTTAACATTTGGTCTTTCTAAGGTTTGTCAGATTGGCTTTAAAAAAAGGCCAAATTTGTCCTTTTTTACGCTTTTTTATTACAAAAAAAAAAATACGGTGGCCAAAAACACGGTTCATAACTCCGAGTAAAAAAGCCCAATTTGACCTTGAAAAGGTTAATCTGTTCAACCTTAGAAAGGCCAATTTTTAAAAACAATACGGCGGTCTAGAATGTCGTACATTTAATCTAATAAAAAAAAAACGATGAAAAAATAATAAAAATGAATTCTTTTCTGGTTTTATTGCAGCCTTTGGGTCTAATAATGTGTTTTATATAAAAATGAATAGTTTTTATAATTTTTTTGTCAGTCAAATAATTTACACCACTAAACTATACACTTACCAAAACAATATTTCGTACTTTATTGCCATGCAGAAAATAGTAATATATCCAAAAACTACGAAAATTCAGCGAGTAGGAAGTTATATACAGTTAAAATAACTTTTTACGGAAAATTGGTTAAAATTGTATTTTTCTTAGGCGTTATAAAGAGTCTATACTCAGGGGACATAATTCGGAACTAATATTTTAGATTATTTGTTGATGAATGCAATATTTGTTGTCTAGCAATAGACCTTATTTTCCTTGTAGCAACTGCTGGAACAAATCTTCGGCAGGAACATTTTCGTAGCGATCACCGTTTTCAACGCCCACGTGCATGAAGAACGCTTAAACAAATAACGTCGTGATTTCACCCGCACATATGGAACAAAGGAACTATGTTTCCGCATATAGAGATACAGTAAACAGGCTGGCACATTCAAGGACTATCACCGTTAAAATGACTTGAGCTGCCCCTCCCTAAATAATCCATTTCTACCCCATTTCCACCACTAACTATTAATACACTGTTGTCTCACTGTACACTCATTAAGCCTTATCCTCGAATAGTTTTCAGGCCTTGATAGATGGTGACTCCCATGTGAGAAAAAAAAGAACCTTCTATATTTTTTTTTATTCACTTGGACACTCTCTTCCACCTACACCAAACGGTCTAGGTGATTGTTCCTATTTACAATGCCTCCCCCACGGTACAGAGTTAGACACCAGGGTTGTTTTTTAACGTGGAGAAAAGGAACAAAAATAAAAATTGTCTCAGTCGTGAAGGATTTCTCCTCTGCTGACAGACAACAAGAAATTGAAGTGCAGCATCTGAAGAACAGATACTACACTTTGATCTTCATATTTAATTTATTTCGTTTAAAGAAAAAATTCCAATTAAAAAAATTCCAATATAAAATTAAAAAATTTAAAAAAGTAAAATCTCCAAAAGACAAAACAAATTTAGGCACAAGACCCTATAAGATCTGGGGAGGGGAGTGTTTGCAGGGTCTTTGTAACTAAAGTAAAAATGGCGTCTTTGGCGACTTTACTCTTGACTGGCAACATTTACCACAATACCTCATTCACTCTGTGGACTCTAAAGCTAACTAATGAAAACCCCAGCGTTTTTGCAAAAAGGATATATATATATATACAATTTCTGTATGTGTGTGTGTGTGTGTGTGTGTGTGCATTTTCTTGTCCCGAAGTCCAAGCCAGGCGATTGTTGTTATAAAAAACGGTTTTGTTTTCCTTTATGTACTACAGTTTTCATTATATACTAATACTAGTCGTGGAGTGGGGGGGAGGGGCGCCCGACCTTGTTCGGTCATAAAATATGTTTAAATATATTTTAATTCATGCGGATTTCGTATCTATTATTACAGAGCCAATTTTCTGTTGAATATTATATTGCACTTAACATATGGTACTGATTTCAAAAGTTAAAGACAAAAAAATGACTTGGATGCCATCAGCTAGAATCGAAACTGAAACATTTACTGCTACAGCCACATTCCCTACCAATGTAAATATCGATAAATAGATAAGAATGACTTAATATTAAACGACTTAAAGAAATGAATCGAATTTGGACATATGCAGAAAGAAATAAAAAATATGTTGACAAGTTGAAATTAACATTTTGCATTTTCAACTTGCTGACATATTTCTTTATGCATTATTCATCCATCCAAACAAAGATTTTACTCGTTATAAACGATCCTTGGTTTATGGTTACTATTTACTGTTAATTTCAGTGTTATGTGACCAGTAGTTTAAAAGTTTATCGGTTAAATATTTACAGACAGACACACATACATCTGTTTTACATACATCTGTTTTATTTATATAGACTAATAATAGGATTTTACTCATTATATATGACTAGCGAGGGGTACCCGGCGTTGCCCGAGTGTTTGTAGGTGTGTGTGAAAAAAACCCGAAATGTGAAAAAAAACAGGTGCCCGTGAAAAAAAATGAAGCGCAGTTGGAAAATAGTAAAGTGTGAAAAAAAACAGGTGCACGTTTTTGATTGACGTGACGACGATAGCTATTCAGCAGTTAGCATTTTGTGGACAGTTTTTAATGAGGTCAATAAATCGGTTTGTTTGTTTTTAAAAACCCGCTCCCTCATCTCGAAATGAAAGCTACCGTCTGATATGATGAAGTCGACATTGACCAAACATTACTTAGCTCTCTAGAGACCACTGGCTCTGGGCCTGTGAGTCGAGTTTCGCTTTTTTTTATACCGAAAACCCGAATTTAACACGTGCCGATGCGGGAAATGTGGAATAATTAAGGTTTGAAAGTCAATAAAATTAAATAAACAGGCAAGCTCCGTGGTTAACTGTGAGATATTACAATTTATACATGATATAAAAAGTTTTAAGAAGTTGTGAAGCGAGCGAGCGGTTCTCTGAAAGAAGCCTTTTGTGGACATCGAGGAAAAGCGTACATACATACATACATACATTTTCGCTTTTATATTTATAGATAAGTTAAGTCATTACAAATGTACGACAAAGCACAAATGCTCCTGTTGATTCTGTAGTGGACTAGGATATATAAATCCTAATCCCGTTACAAAAGAAAATAATGAAACGAATGGAATGAAGGAAACAAAAACTCAATTGATGGATAAGATAAACGTGTCGTTTATTTACTGTTGAAAGAATGAATGTTTTAGATATAACACGTGTTCATGTCCGCGCGGGTGTAACCGTCGTTTGTTGCAGGATTGGTAGTATAGAAGGAAAAAGGAAATATGTGTTCATCTCACGTTCGGGTCACTGTCGTTTGTTCGCGCATGGGAAGAGAAGTGAGCTATGTAGCGGAACGAAAAATGGCCGTCCAGCACGTAGAAAGAGAGAGAGTGAGAATGTCAATCCAGGTTATGGAGATAGAAAGCGTATAAAGTGTACGTACGGTCTGTTAGCTTTTTGTCCCACATAGTAGCAAGTGGTGTGAGGCACACACGTGCGCGCACATGCCGAAAAGGCACGCTGTCGGTCCGTAGACCGACCAGCTCGAAAGCTGGTCCTAAAAAGGCTGGAAACAGTTTGTCTCTTGCTTTTATACTCGTTTCCGGTGGTCTTTTGCGCATGTGTAGATTTCCTTTGAAAGGAAATGACGTTGTCCATCTGTGCTTACATGTGCGTACGTGTGCGCGTATGTGAGTACATGTGGGTGTGTTAGCGTGTGTGTGTGTGTGTGTATACACGTGAATGTGAGTCTATATACGCGAACGTGAATATATGTACGTGTGTGAACGTGCGCGCGTATGTATATGACAAGTAATATAGCTTGAAATGTGAACGTGTGTTTTTGTGTGAGACTAGAAAAGGCTTGCGCAATTCTTTATTTGTGTGATTTTTAAGTACGTCATTCGAGCAACCTCAGATTCTTATCAGGTTGACAAGAAAGTTCTTGCAGTTTTTAACTTTTAAATTTAGATGAACGTATCTCGGCTCAAACAAAAATTTATTGATCGAAATAAGTGCTCTCAGAATCAACACACTTTTGCCAAGTGTGTTTATGTCAGTAATATAAAAATTTTGTGTTTCAGTGGCGATGAAGTCACTGCATGAGTTTTTAATATCGCTTAGCTTTTTTAAACATTTCTTACACAGAAAGTTTCTCGAGATGCTTGAAAAAGTGGTAGTTGATAGGTGAGAGGTCTGGAGAGTATGGTGGCTCAGGCAGAGTTTTGTACTCCAATTCATTCAACTTCTGCTAGGTCGGTTTACCAATGTGCAGTCGGACATTGTCGTGGAAGAGAATTAGGTCTTTTCTGTTGTCTAATGCTGGGTGTTGTTGTTGAAGTTTCTGATGCATTTCATCCATTTGTTGACAGTACTCCTCTGCAGTAATGGTTTTGCTTGTATTAAAAACACTGTAATCGATGAGACTGGTCGCAGACCATTAAACAGTTTGTATTACCTTGTTTTGATTCAACTCCGGCTTCAGAAAGTGTTGTGGAGCTTTGTCTACATTTAACCACTGAGCCGAGCATCATAAGAACCCACTTGTCATAAAGAACCCACCTTTCATCACAAGTTACAACCCAGTTGAGAAATGGATCATTCTTGTTGTGTAAAAGAAGGAAAGATGACACTTCATAACAGCATTTTTTTTTTTAATTGTTGTTTAATTCGTGAGGCACCCACTTATCAAGCTTTTGTTTTTCCAACCTCTCTCAAATGGTTGGAAATTGTTGTATACATTACGTCTAATTCAGAAATAAATTCTTGAACAGCTGTGTATGGATTGACTTTGACTAAGACTCTTAACTGATCGTTGTCAACATCCGATAGCCGACCACTACACTCATCATCTTCAAGGCTCTCGTCACTGCCACAAAATATTTTAAACCACTATTGTGCTGTGCGTTCAGTAGTGATTCCTGGGCCAAACGCTTCCTTGATATCACGAACTGTTCAGCAGCTTTTCGACATAGCTTGAATTGAAATATGAAATTTGAATTGAAATATGAAAATTGAATTGAAATATGAAAACTGAATTGAAATATGAAAATTGAATTGAAATATGCAAATTGAATTGAAATATGAAAATTGAATTGAAATAAGAAATTTGAATTGAAATATGAAAATTGAATTGAAATATGAATATTGAATTGAAATATGAAAATTGTGCGAATTTATTTTTTAGCCATTTTGTTTTCATTGTTCTGAAAAGAAGACCTAATTGTTTTAAAATGATTGTTATTTAAACGATTAGATAAGACGAATAATGCTCTTTAAAATGATATATAAAGTAAAGGTATTTTAATGAAAACTTATTTGAAAATACATCATTTGGAATCAAAGTTCAGAATTCCCCAAGAACTTTCTTATGAACCTAATATGTTAAGAACAGGAAGTAATTGATTTTAATTTAGTCTAACTGGCATACTGGGGTGGGGGTAGGGGGGTCCGTGAAAAAAACAGCAAGCTTTATTTTAGACTGATGGGCAGAGATTTGAAGGAATTAAATGATTTATTGATATACTTTTCATTGTCATATTTTTTTATTTGGTAAACATTTATTACTTTTTTTTTTTTAATCAGCCATTTTTTTTTTTTTATTATTATAGACAACAAACCGGAAAAAAATGTTTAAAAAATAAAATACAAGTGTACCAAAATAAATGTTATCAAAGGCAAGATAAGCCATTCTTTTACCTAGCTGTATAAGTCTTTTTAGTATTTTAACTTATTTTAAAGCGTTTATTCAGTTCGAAAAACAAGCAGAGTCGAATGTAATCTGAGAACAAGAAAAAAAGTGGCTGCCATGAGAAGGTCACTTCCTTGGGGTTTCAATAATCGCTCAAAAATAATAAATTAAACAAAATACGGGTAGAAACGCAGTCAATAAATGCTTCGGTAACATTAATTAGTTATTCATTTAAGAGGTGAGGTACTACGTTTTAAGAATCAAATCTTAGAAATAAAAAATTACCGATCAAGTATTCTCTTCTGATATGAATAAGAACCAAAAAGGGTGCTCTGGATTGAGACAAAAGCAAAAAATTATTTAGAAGCATTTCTGATGCTTGTGAAGATTCGTAATGTTTTAAAACAACGCATTTCAGGTGAAAATATTACTACATACTTACATATCATGTCGAAATTAGTATAAATTCCAAAAATTATGAAAAATGATCCGGTAGAAGATATGCTAGATGTATTTTAATAAAAATAAATCATCCACAATACAATTCTAACATTTTGTGTTTAGAAATGGTGGCCTGTAATTAAAATCAAGGGAGATAAGTCAGTTTGACACACTCGATTGGTCACACAACTCTTCCACAGTAAAACCTACAGTAAAATTCAATAATTCAATAAATTCTATTCTTGTAATTATATTTTCTACCGGGCCATTTTTATAATTTTTATAATTTACACAAATTTCGACATGACATGTAAGTACAAAATGTTTTCACCTGAAATGTTTTTGTTTAAAACATCACTAATTCACATAAGCACCAGAAATCCTTCTAAATAATTTTTTTTTTGTCCTAATCCAGAGCACCCTTTATGGGGAAGCTGGATTTTCCCCACATTAAAATTCATCTATGGCAACACTTCAAAGGCCAACAACGGCCAAGATCTCTCTGTTTCTTTCTCTTCTGACCTTGAACACATGGTGCAATGAGGAAAAAGGTGGCTGGTTAATGTAAATGCATCTAAAACCAAGTTTCTCTTTTCCATTGTCAACGCTCTGACCCCTATCTGGCCCCAATTGAAATGAATGGCTCTCGTCTTGCGGAAGCACCATTTTTTTAACAAACTTTTTAAACATTGCTGATCTGAAATGGAATGCGTGCATCAAATCTGTTGCCAAGGGCGCTGGAAAAATGGTGGGATCTTTCTACCGCTCCAGTAGATATCTCACTTCCGATGCAATTCTCTACCTATATAAGAGCCAAGTACATCCAAGGATGAAGTACTGTTTCCACATCTGAGCAGAAGCTGCTATAAGCACATTATCCTGCCTTGACAGAGTTCAGAATAGACTTCATAGCCTAGTAAGAGATACCCTTTTCTCTTCCCTGCAATCTCTTTCCCACAGAAGACACATTGCAAACCTGTCTCTGCTCTATCATTATTTTCATGGCAAATGCTCGTCTGAGCTTTAATCTATGGTTCTCCCTTGCCAAACATTCACAAAAAACACTAGCTGAAAACACAATTAATAATTTCCCCCCACTCTTTATCTGTGTCTAAACCTAAACCTAAACGTAGATTCCATGAACAAAGCTTCTTTCTTAGAACTGCAAGCCTGTGAAATTGTCTTCTGTTTGCCTGCTTTCCAGCTGACTACAATATGGTCGTCTTCAAGTTCAATGTAAACAAGTTCTTGATGACCCGTCCCCCTTAAGTAATCCAATTTACCAAATTTACACTTCTAATGATTACTATGATATTGTCCTTTTGACCACTGTACACTCTTTAACATTTATCCTCGAGTGGCCTTTAATAAAATGTGACTTCTTTGTAAAAAAAATGGTACAAAAGGTTAGTTGATAAACACACATATTTACTTATTCAAACATGGCCAACGTAAATAATAGGCCCTTCCACTAAAGTCACGTAAGCTGGTGACATCACAGAATAAAGTACAATGGCCACAGTTAGGTGACAGACGACTGTTACAAGGATTATTTTAAAATGGAGCATTTTAATATTAATAATTAAATGCACTTAAATTATATTAACTCTCACTACAGTATTTTCCCAGAAAAAAAATACTCCCTTTTAATTGCCCATGTCCAAATGTAAAATAATTTGGTACAATTAGCCCAGAAGGGGTCTGAAATTCAAGCCTCGTTTTCAGTTTAGGAAAAGTAAGGTCATGTGATACTCGGTCGACAGTGTTAGACCAGAAAATTAACTCTTTGAATGAAGATGGATATTAACAGCATGGCCCATTTTTTAAAGGCATTTATTAATATAGCCACCATAAGTTATTCTACATAACTTATTTTTAAGTGTTTATTTACATCAAAACTCGATGCACCTAAAATTTCTGTCATCTTATTATTCTAAGTTAACAACTCGGCACTACTTGTTTTAAACTTCAAAAACGCCTTAAAATAAATAAAAACATGTAAAACGGTACTTGTGCATCTAAGTTACCACACTGAAATAATAACGTTATTATTTAGAAACTGTAGCAGACGGATTTGTAACAAACATAAGCAGGAGCGAATTCTCATGACTGGAGATTTGGAAATATACTCCCTTCCTGGCATGTCCAATCAGAAGCCAGCTCTCAGTCACATGATCAAGTTTATAAAATGTTAAACCGGCAACGCAATCTCTTTCTTCCCAGATCTTGGATGGACAACAACTTCTCTCTTGGGACAAGCACAATAACTTACCTAGCCTACAATGAATTTTTTGGTAAATAAAATCATTTGAAAACAAACTGGAAATCATTCAATTATGTAAGATCAAGCCAGAGAGTAAATGTGGTATATTGATGCGAGTGTCTAGCTTAAGGTAAGTCCAACTGTTTTTGATCAAGCCACAGAGTGAATGTGATATTATAAGATATTCTCCCACCTCGGTTTTGCCCTTGGCAGAATGAAAGAAAGCAATCAGAAATCACAACAGGCTCACCTTTAAGCTTCAACATAAATTTTATTAAAGTAAAAAGATATAAACTGCAAAAGATGTATCATCTTTAACTTTCTACTGAACAGAGCTGGTAACACCTGTAAGAGTAGTAGTTCATGGTTTATCTTCACGTTTGTAGGATTCGAGTCGCCACGCTGTTCGAAGAATAGTTGCAACAAGTCGATGAGTTAAGTGATGCCTTCCAAGAATGAATGCTGCAAGTCTGGTGGTCATCATGGAGTTCAATGTGAATAACCGTTCGAATGGCGGACACAGGACAGGTCAAAATGTAGACCTTAAAATCGTCTCGGAGATACATTATATAAGTAATGATGAAAGTCAATCAAATCGTAAAGAACAACAGTGAGCGAAGAATATAATAATTTGCCCAACATAAGGGCATTTGTGTTTGAAAATGGTAATAACATTTTTGCCCCACATTAGGGCATTAATACGTTTAAAAGAGACAAAAGGGTTTGAGGTTCCATGCTTCGGATAAGGAGATGAGTTTTTACGGCCATTCGACTTGCTATCTTTTTGAAAATTGGCGCAACCTTAAAGATAAAAATAGCACCAAAAATACGACTTAGCAGTTAATAACAACAATCAATCTGATAGGTCCAAACAAAATCGTGGGTGGTCAAACCGACCAATGAGGAGCCTGCTTATTTCTGCAGAATTTCTCACAGTATTTTGGTGTGAGTGTCTAGCTTAGGATAAGTTCAACTGTTTTTAACAAAGTTGGATGATTATCGAACCTCCCCCCCCCACCGCCCCCCCCCAAAAAAAAACGATTTGGGCTTCATACATAAAATAAATGTTCAATAATGTTTTTGTTTGTTTTATTCTATTTTGTTCAAATCTTGTTTGATGATTTTTTCGTTTGTTTTATTTTATTTTATTCTGTTCAAAAATGTAAAATAAATTAAAAGAAAGGGAAAATCCCTCACCCCCACCTCCAAAGGCAGGTCACTCTCGAAGAAAAAAAAAATGGCCCAATCAGATTAAAGAATCACTTTATGAAGAAGAAGAGGCCGACATTTTTATTTTTCAGTTTACATGATGGCGGTAAGGTAAACAAAATGACCAGCTTCGATATTTTATTTGACGCTTACAATGGTTAATTTTTAAACAAAAAATACTATTCTAGAAGTGTAAGCCATGTTTAGTTTCAGAACAGTTTCCGATAGTTTGTTGTTCTACACAAGCCCTGAGAGGTGACTGGTTTGGAGTAGACAGAGCAGTTTCCGATGGTTCGTTGTTCTACAATTCCTGGGAGTTGACTGGTTTGCAGTAGACAGTTCTCGAGTTGGAATCCACAGAGCAAAAGATTCTTCCGATGTCGAGACGGAAAAAGCATATGCAAAATTGCTATAGAAAGGTTTAATATTTATAGAGCAATTCTGGTTTCTGATTGGTTGGTTGCAGAACGGGAATTAATTTGATTCGTCAGTTCCCAGCAGCATCTTTTATAAATAGAATCTCCCAACTATGCGGGAACATACCATTATAATCCAAAATATTGTAACAACTATTTAGCGCGAAATAATTCGTTTGGCAATAGTGTGCATCCTCAAATAATTCTCTGGAATTTGTAACGCTAAACTTGGATTCCACCGTCAATAACCTAAACTTGGATTCCACCGGCAAATAACCGTTTCCTCAAGTTGAACTGAGGTGAAGTAAACCTAATTTCAACTTTTGGTGAAAATAAAAAATATGCAAAATACTGTTAAAACCCCCCCGAATTTATGTCAGCCTATGTTATGGTAACATATATTGAGCGAGTTTTAACCGTATTTTGTTAGTTTTTTTTATTATTATTATTTATTTATAACTCCTTTTCCCAAACTGGCCGTGTCAAAGAGAGAGTCGGCCGCCATTTTAAATTTTCCAATACATCGGTAAACACTGTATGTTTTCGAGCTGAATAAACATGTTGCATTGAATAAAAACACTAAAACATATCCAGTTAGGTAGAAAAGTAACTTATCTTGCCTTAGATAACATTTATTTGTTATATATTTGTTTTTTTTTTGACAACTTTTTCGAATCTATGTGTACAGTAATACAAACCCCATTTCTCATAACCTTTTTTTTCTTTTTTTCTTTTTTTTCACGTGTACAAATATTTTTTTCCTTTAGGAAATTAACTAGTCTCTAATCGTTCAAATACAATCAAAAAGTAGTCACAAACCTACAAAAAAATTATGATAAATCGACTTTCAAAACTAGGTCCCCCCATTTTTGCCCGTAACTACTGTTCTCTCTTTTGGACTCTTGAGAATCGCTTAAGATGTCGTAAATAAAAAAAATAATGACGAGAAAAATGGGGGCGGGTATTTCTCAAACTTTTATGAAGAAGGGCTGAAAGCCACCACGGATCAAACCAGGGAGGGGGGGGGGCTATGTTATTTGACGTGACACCGTCGACCGAGTACCACGTGACCTAACTTTTCCCAAACTGAAAACGCGGCTCCAATGCTAGAACTCTTCGCATTATTTGCACTAATAATTCTGTCTTTTTGGGAAAGAAAATACGGTCATTTCTGGACCAGTTTTATAAATTTCATCCGCAATTTCTTGGAGAATCGAAACAGAAAATAATTAGCGTCATAATAGTCGTCCAACGTCTAACTGTGGCAATTGTAGTTTATTCTGCGACGTCACCAAGTTATGTAACCTTTATGAAATGGCCTTCTGTTTATGTTGGCCACGCTTGAATGAGTAAATATGCGTGTTTACACCGGTTATTTTTAAGGGAAGGGCTCCAATCTTTCGCCAGGCTGCCACTGGTAATCCCGTCTGACGGGTTGTGTGTGTATGTGTATAAGTGAGTGTGTGTGTGTGGGAGAGAGAGAGAGAGAGAGTGAGAAAGAGAGAGAATGTGTGTGCATGTGAGAAAGAGACAGAGAGAATGTGTGCATATGTGTGAGTGAGAGAGAGAGAGAGAGAAAAAGAGAGAAAAATGTGGGCATGTGTGTGTGACAGAGAGAGAGAGAGAGAGAGAGAGGATGGTGAGATTTCGGTTATTTATCCATTTCCACAAAAATAAGATTTAATAAAAAAAAAAAAACGCTAGTCATTTTTTTTTTCTACTTACGCAGAATACAGACGGTACTCGTACTCAAATAACGTTATTATTTAGAAGCCCATTGACCATTCTTTGCACGGGGAGGGACGCGTTTTCTAACTATTCTTTGCTTTCGCGTGAAAACATTTTTCATAACTTTTTTTTTTTTTTTTCAGGTGTACAAATATTTTTTACTTTAGGAAATTAACTTTAGTCTCTAATCTTTCAAATACAATCAAAAAGTAGTCGTTCTTGGCCTTTTGGTCCAGATCAAAGTGTAGTATCTGTTCTTCAGATGCTGCAGTTGCTGCACTTCCATTTCTTATTCTCTTTCGGTGGAGGAGAAATCCTTCACGACTGAGACAATTTTTATTTTTGTACCTTTTCTCCACGTTAAAAAACGACCCTGGTGTCTAACTCTGCCCCGTGTGGAGGCATAGTAAATAGGTACAATCAAAAAGTAGTCAGAAACCTACAAAAAAATCATGATAGATCGGCTTTCAAAACTAGGTCCCCCAATCTTTAATCGTCCATTTTTGCCCGTACCTAAAGATTTTCATCTAACATGTTAACAAACAAAAAGGTCCTTATTTAGAATTTAAAAAAAAATTTAAAAACCCAAAAATACAGAAAAATGATGTACGTGCCTGTCACGCAACGAAAATATCATATTCCAAAAATCACGTAAATTGATCAAGTAGTTATATTTTAAAGTAAGAAAATCAAACTTATGGCAAAAGCAAAAGGGATTGTCTCGCGTCATCATCTTGATAAAAAGGCAGATAAGTACACAATAATTCAAAATTGAGAGATCAGTCTTGTAATGCTAACGATTTCACAGTAATCGTTTTAAATCGTTTAAAAATGATTTTTGTTTATAAAAATAAAAGTACTTCATCAGATTATATGCTTTTTGGAATATGACATTTCCGTCCCATGACGGGTACGTACATCATAAAGATTTGTGTGTGTGTGTGTGTGTGTGTGTGTGTGTGTGTGTGTGTGTGTGTGTGTGTGTGTGGTTTTGTTTGTTTTCATTTTGATTAGGTTGAATTCTAAATTTGAACCAACAAGCGATACCGTAAAAATTAAATTTAACTTTTTAAAAATCCTATTTATATTCTGGACAAGCACCTGTTTTTATTTTTAAACAAATAAATAAAATTTTCGCCAAGTTTTTCTTTCTTTTTCTTTTTCTTTTTTATTTTTAACAATCATGACACGGACACGCTTTATTGATATTCGTTTACGTTAACATTATGCCGCGTCGTGGGGAAAAATAGTTCGTTGGGTAATATTTTTTTAAATTTATTTTCATGTTAAAAGCGACAAAAAAAAACACCAATATTATCATTAATTAATGAAGTCATCTACGTAAAAAAAAGATTTTTTAAACGAAATCTGAACTTACTATTTAAAAAAAAAAATCGTACATTTCCACTCACCTGTTGTTTGTATAAGTTTTAGTAAATGTATCTCTGAGATTTGGCACAACCAGGACAAACGCACACGTTTTTGTTTACTACCCCCTCTCTCTCTCTCTCTCTCTCTCTCTCTCTCTCTCTTTCCTCCCCCTCTCTCTCTCGTTCTCTCGTGTGTAAACGATACAACTGTGTCAAGATATATATATATCTATATATATATATATAGATATATATATATATATATATATATATATATGTTTTTTTTTCTTCTTAGTTTTATTTGTATTCCTTGTTGAATAATTAAAATTTTGTATGCCTTCCTTATAGGTTTATAAAGTTTTTTGAAAATTTAAATAAATTTTCAATATCAAGATTTTTATTATATATATATATATATATATATATATATATATATATATATATATATATATATATATATATATATGAGAACAATAGGAATGGGGAATGAAGTCATAAAAACTATAGATTGGTAAGTATAGATTGGTTCATTTATTCAATAAGTGAATACAAACAATTAGTTGGGGGATAGAAGGGACTCTTTATGCCAAGGAATTTCGAAGCCCAATGCTTCTCATCAGAAGAGTAGAGAAGATGCTAGGTAACATAGTGGGGATGCGGCGTCTAACATGGGATTGATTAGGAACGAAATAAATCAATTAAAGATCAATTAGATCAAGTATTAATGCTGGAGTCCCTCAGGGGTCCATACTGGGCCCAACTCTCTTCCTGATCTACATCAATGATCTCACAAAACACATACTAAAATCTTTCGTTGACATCTATGCTGATGACACAACTATCTATGGCAACACATCAAAGGCCGTAAATGATGATGTTCTCTCTGATTCCCTCTCCTCTGATCTTGAGCATGTGATACAGTGGAGGAAGAGGTGGCTGGTTACCTTTAATGCATCTAAAACCAAGCTCCTATCTCTACATCATAAACGCTCTGATCCCCATCTGGCATCAATTGAAATGGATGGCTCTCATCTAGGGGAGGCCCCATTTTTTGATAAGCTTCTGGGTTTGACCTTTACTCCCGATCTTAAATGGAACACATACATCAAGTCTGTGGCCAAGGTTGCTGGGAAAATGGTGGGATCCTTCTGCCGCTCCAGAAGATATCTCACTAATGATGTAATTCTCTATCTATATAAAAGCCAAGTACGTCCAAGGATGGAGTACTGCTGCCACATCTGGGCAGGAGCTGCTAAAAATAGCCTATCCTGCCTTGACAGAGTACAAAATAGACTTTGTGGCTTAGTGGGGGATGCCCTTTTCTCTTCCCTGCAACCTCTTTCCCACAGAAGAGACGTAACGAGCCTGTCTTCATTCTATCGTTATTTCCATGGCAAGTGCTTGTCTGAGCTCCATTCTCTGGTCCCCCCTCGCCAATCATTTTCAAAAAACACCCGACTAGCTGAAACCACCGTCAATAATTTTCCCCACTCCTTATCTGTGCCTAAATCAAAACGAAGATTCCATGAACAAAGCTTCTTTCTTAGAACTGCACGCCTCTGGAACTCTGTTCCGTTTGCCTGTTTCCCTTCCGACTTCAACCTGGATGTCTTCAAGTCCAACACAAACAAATTCCTGATGAAGCGCCCCCTTAAGTAATGACACTTTATCAATTCTCCAATACTATTACTACACTATCTCATTGATTACTGTACACACAATAACCCTTATCCTCGAGTGGCCATTGGGTCTTGATAAGTGGTGAACTGCATGTAAAAAATAATAATAGACATCTTACACACCGATAAAATAGAATTACAACCCATTCACACTATACCTCCACTTTAGCTCTAAAACATATACTACATACATTTAAGACTATAATAAAGACCGTATACACCTTTCTACATTACAGTCTATAATATACGCTCCTCCTTTATTTAGAATTCGATAAAACTCCCCCAACATCATCTATAATTATAATTGATTCGTTCCCAATGAATCCCACACTAGACGCCGCATCCCCCCTATGTTACTTAGCATCTTCTCTACTCTTCTGATGAGAAGCATTAGGCTTCGAAATGCCTTGGCATAAAGAGTCCCTTCTATCCATCAACTAATTGTTTGCATTCCCTTATTGAATAAATGAACCAAACTATATCCACCAATATATAGTTTTTGTGACTTCATTTCCCATTCCTATTGTTCTTCTATATAAATATATATATATATATATATATATATATATATATATATATATATATATATATATACAGCTGAATGTGTGTGTGTGTGTGTGTGTGTGTGTGTGTGTGTGTGTGTGTGTGGTCACCAATAGGCTCCTATATGGTCGACTATTTTTAAAAACTGATTACATATAATGATAGAAGATGTATCGAGACACAGGAATGGGTATGTTTGATCTAGAATAATGATGATTCATTAAAATTGTGGGGTCTGCGTTCGTGCCTGGTCCACAAAGTATGGAAATAAAAAAAATTTAAAATTTAAAAAAAAACGTTTACACGTGTTTTTGATATAGATGTACATAATAATACTTTGATAAGTATATTTTAACTTAATAGGGATGGTATAATAAAATTGTTGGGTCTGCGTTCGCGCCTGGCCTCCATAGAATGGAAATAGGCACAAACTTTAATAAAGACTTTTTCATATCTATCTGCGTAAGTATACTTTGATAATTATGTTTCAGTTTGAAGAAATATGGTATAATAAAATTATGGGGTGTTCGTTCGCGCCTGAACTCCATAGAATGGAAATATGTCACAAAGTTTAACAAGGTTTTTTAATATAGATCCACAGAATATTGTGATAAATGTTTCAGTGTGAACAGGTATGGTATAATAAATTATGGGGTTTATCTATTTTATTTTTACTTTCATCATATTTTGCTTTGGTTTTGATACTCCCAAATTCGAAGCTATATCTTTACAACCCTTCCTTTTCATAACCTATCATACTTTCATAAATCAGAGTCCATTTTCTGTAGGCTGTTTTATGAACCCAGTCAACGACAGGTACTCTTGCTAGTATATATATGGAGAGAGAGAGAGAGAGAGAGAGAGAGAGAGAGAGAGAGAGAGAGAGAGGGGGGGGGGACTGTCGGGTGAGTTGCTCATAATATACCCTGAAGGTTTTTAGGTTGTCGCTGCCAGTGGTGATAGTCTTTATTCTTCTCTGCTCAACTTAATAATGCTTAAACTATATACGATTGAACTGGTGAGACAAATGACAGGAAATGAAAGAACGGATGTTAAATTAAATACTTTTTTACTTGTTCTTCACAAGAGAGTTAGCGGCGGAAAACACACACGACATTAATAGAATAGAATCTCACACACACTCACACACACACACACACACACACACACACACACTGAGAGGAGCACTTAGTTTATTAGCTTAAAAGAAATGTGTTGAAATGATTTGGTGGCTATTTTCAGTACAAATCCAGAATTCAATCTAATTAAAAAAAATTAAAAAAAATTAAAAAAATAGAAAAGAAAAAGAAAAATACAGACAAATTGTTATCATGCACCACCTGTCATAGGATGAAAATGTCATATTCCAAAAATTGCGTAAATCGATCAAGTAGTTTATCATTAATATATCGCTACACATTCATGGGCATGTTTCGGTTAGCCGGTTACTTCAGTATGAGCACATTTGCATTAACCTCATTAAAACTTCTTTGGTTGCTTCACCTCTGGAAAATATTAACTTGAAATTATATATATATATAACTTAATAAACCTAACTGTACGACCACTTATATATATATGTGTGTGTGTGTGTGTGTGTGTGTGTGTGTGTGTGTGTGTGTGTGTGTGTGTGTGTGTGTGTGTGTGTATAAAATTGCTGCATAGAAAAGACGACATGATTCCATTTCCGTTTGATGAAAACCGGTTTTCTTTTTTTGTTGCAGACCATTTACTAGTGGACCAGTTTTGTACAAATCCCAAGAGCGATAGGAGCCTTCTATCATATCTGAATGTTCAACAAGCGAGTTTGGAGATGTGCTGCTGTACCATTCAGGCTCTCTACCGATCCAAGTTATGACAACAGAACCATTGCACACACGCTTAAAATGCAAATCCGGATAATAGCAGGGACGTGCCCAGGGTGATGAAAACAAAGTTTCTGGCCACAGTTATGTTCTTTAGTGTGGTTCAAGTGAGGGCCACATCATGCCACCTCAAATCTTCAAAGTGTACCTGGATATTTTGGAGAGTGCGGTGGTCCCCTGGTGCACTTAGGTGGCCTCTGGCAGACCCTGGATGTGAAAATAGGACTTGGCGTCAGCCCACGTCCAAAGGGATCTGGGCTTGGCTTCAGAAAGGGTGCTACTACTTTGTAGCCTTCCCTCACTGGCCTAACTCCTTCCCTGATCTGAACCCGCTGAACTACTTTGATTGGTCATACGATGAGAACATCACCCTGTATATATATATATATATATATATATATATATATATATATATATATATATATATATATATATATATGTAAAAAGGCTTTCTTGAGTCTTGACAGACTATGGATACAGCAAAAATTTCACATGCAGGCACCCTTACAGTGGTAGTGGTGCCTGCATGTGAAATTTTTGAGGCAAGAGTTGCGCAATCTCCAACCACACTTCTCCTGAGTCAGCATTGTTGAATACTAGTGGCAAGTGGAGGTTCAGGACGACTGGAAACAATGCCGAGATAAACGAAAACACATACAGCACCTAGAATTCCCAAATGGTCGCCCATTTGGTACTAGCCAGGCTCAACATTGCTTAACTTCGGTGATCTGATGAGAACCGGTGTGCCAACGTGATTATACCATACTATATATATATATATATATATATATATATATATATATATATATATATATATATACTAGCAGAAGTACCTGTCGTTGACTGGGTTCAAAAACAGCCTACAGAAAATGGACTGTGATTGATGAAAGTATGATAGGTTATGAACAGGAGGGGGTTGTAAAGAGATAGGTTTTGATACTCCAAAATTTTACCCTAAGCAAAATATGATGAAAGTAAAGATAATTTTCGCGAAAATATATTTTTTTATATCAACTTTGTTTCCATTCGTAGCCAAGAGTGACCAACAAAATGATGTTTACTTACAAAGAGAAAATGTTATATATATAATAATATAAATATACAAGAAATAAATGTTACCATAGTCAATAAAAGTTACTTTTACGGTAGAAAAGTTCATTGGTTTGTATTTTTAAGTAATTAGTAAAAAAAAAATTTTTTTTAATCACGAACCGGTTTTAAAAAAACATTCTGTGTTAACAATTTAAGAGAGTTCCGTCAACGTAAGGAATATTTATAAACATATTTTAATGTTTTCCGTTATTTTGTGCTTGAGGAATATTCGATTATGGCATGTGTAGTTTATATAAAAATTCATTTAAGTAGTTATCGCCTCAAATTTTGTTTTAATCTCGGTTTGCTGCAATTATTTCAAGTAAAGAGCATTAAAAACTATTTTTTTTAAAAAAACATGAACTGAACTTTTATTGACTATGGTAACTTGTATATTTATTTTTTGGGTAGTCGTTTGTTGGCTTTTCTGCTAAACAATCTTACTAAATAATATCGACGAAATATCGAAAAACAAAGAAACAAAAACAGTTTTGAAAAATAATGAAGCTTACTTTAGTAAAATAATCTGAAACAGCAAAATGGGATATTAAAAAAATAAACACGTAATTACTTTAGTTTTTTAAAGCAAAGAATCGATATAAATATGAATAAAAAGAAAATGGTGTCCTTTTCAAGCAGAACAGCTTCGTTTCAGTTTTACAGTATTGAACGGTGTAGTATTGCACCGTCGGATTCAGGGTTGTACTATTGTAATGTAAAGAACCCGCAGAAATGGTTGTAATCAACTGAATTCCTTCTAGTACACTGACAAAAAAAGCTTAAACAGATATATAAATAAAAATAAGAGGTTATGTAAATGTTTTTTAAAAGACATGTAATCACATGAGCAGGATTTTTTCCTTCTTTTGACACGATAACAAGTAACGTTCTTATTTTTTATTATTTATCTATTTTGGAAAGAGTGCCACCTGCAAGTGGAGAAGGAAAAAAACAGAGTTATGTAACATTTGTGTCAAGAATTGTCTAAAGTTCCGACTTTTTTGGGGGGGACTTTCACTTTAATAAGAACGTGAATTTATGAGGTAAATTTATTCGACACAATATGATTCAACTCCAAAAAATAAATAAAAGCTAACGTGAATTAAGATTAAAGTTAAGGTGTTATTGTGGACCCTCACCCCTTTTAAAAAATCTTGTTAAACTTTGTGACATATTTACATTCTATGGAGGTCAGGCGCAAACGAACACCCAATAATTTTATTATACCATATTTTTTCAAACCGAAACATAATTATCAAAGTATACTTATGCAGATAGATATGAAAAGTCTTTGTTAAAGTTTGTGCCATATTTCTATGGAGTACAGGCACGAACGCAGACCCCACAATTTTATTATACCATCCCTATTTAAGTTGAAACATACTTATCAAAGTATTCTTATGTACATCTATATCAAAAACACTTGTAAACGTTTTTTTTTATTCATTTTTTATTTCCATACTTTGAGGGCCAGGCGCGAACGTGGACTCCACAATTTTTATGAACCACCGTTCTGCCAGATCAAACATACCCATTCCTGATTCTCGATACATCTTCTATCATTATATATAATCAGTTTTTTAAAATAGTCAACCATATAGGAGCCTTATATATATATATATATATATATATATATATATATATATATATATATATATATATATATATATATATATTGCGAATTGTGAACATAGAGGACAACAGGCTACATTTCTGGATTTAGATATAAAAATTGAGGATGGAATTTTTCTTTATAAAATATTTGATAAAAGAAACGCTTTCCCCTTTAAAATAGTACGTATGCCCCATAAGGATAGCACCTGCCCCGTTTTTGTGTTTTATGGAACCATTATGTCAGAGTTTTTGAGAATAGCTCGCGTTACTCTAAAATTAACAGATTTTATACCACCAGTTTCTAGCTTAGTAATAAGGATGATAAAACAAGGTGGAGATAAAAATAAAATATTTAAACAGTTAAATAAAGCATTTGTTCGTTATCCTGATGCTTTTGAATCGTTTAAGATAAACCAGATTATATTGATAAAGGAAATCCAAAACTATATTAGCAATGTATAAATGTATTTATAATTACATATAATAAATTTATATAGTTAAAAAAAAAAAAAAAATGTATATATGTAAAAAATAAAATATTTTTAACCTTTATATATCTAATTTTAAATAAATAAGAATGTAAATATACAAACTACTAACTATAGTGGGGGTGATAAGTAGTTAAATGGATTAATCCAAATCTTATAAATACAAGACTGATAAATTAAAAAATTAAAAAATGTATCCATTTTAAATGTGGAAATTGATGAATCGCACAGGTAAGAAATTCATTTTTATACTATGAAAAGGTTAGTAATTACAATTAAGAATAGGAAATTGGAAAAAAAAGTTTTTGTAACTTGTCTTCTTCCTAAGATTAAGGGTGGTGGTGTTTGATCAACACTGCTGGGGAGCCATGATGTAATACACTGTTTTGTTTTTAAATCCCCGAAACAGTGTTTCATGGTAAACAACTGATGATCCCTTAAAAAATATAAAAATTGGTATTATAGTAAATTTGAGAGTGGATGCAGTGATTGCAGGTGATTAAATGACTTACTGACTAGATGTTTTTTTTAATGAATGATAAAAAATAATTTTTTGTGTGGTTTCAAATGTTAAAAACTTCAAAGACTATATATATATACATATATATATATATATATATATATATATATATATATAAAGCTAATATAATATATATATTTGGATTTTACTGTCACTGGATTATTTATCTTCCACCAGACTATCCATTCATGTGTAATCACTCCTCACATTAAAAATCGGCCTTGTGCCTAATTTGCTCGGTGGGGGAGCAAATAAACACCATCTGTTCCGGCAGATACTGCAAGCTATGACTAGCTATGACTAGCAAAGACCAGATGTGGGGGCAACCCCACATGCCTGACCATTAACCAGCTCCCATTTCCCACCTCTCGGGAGCTGGTCCCCTTTTTCCCTTCCCCCTCCCTTCACTCCTCACATTAAAAATTGGCCTTGTGCCTAATTTGCTCGGTGGGGGAGCAAATAAATACCATCTGTTCCGGCAGATACTGCAAGCTATGACTAGCTATGACTAGCAAAGACCTGATGTGGGGGCAACCCCACATGCCTGACCATTAACCAGCTCCCATTTCCCACCTCTCGGGAGCTGGTCCCCTTTTCCCCTTCCCCCTCCCTTCACTCCTCACATTAAAAATCGGCCTTGTGCCTAATTTGCTCGGTGGGGGAGCAAATAAATACCATCTGTTCCGGCAGATACTGCAAGCAAAGACCAGATGTGGAGGCAACCCCACATGCCTGACTTTTAACCAGCTCCCATTTCCCACCTCTCGGGAGCTGGTCCCCTTTTCCCCTTCCCCCTCCCTTCACTCCTCACATTAAAAATCGGCCTTGTGCCTAATTTGCTCGGTGGGGGAGCAAATAAATACCATCTGTTCCGGCAGATACTGCAAGCAAAGAACAGATGTTGAGGCAACCCCACATGCCTGACCTTTAACCAGCTCCCATTTCCCACCTCTCAGGAGCTAGTCCCCTTTTCCCCTTCCCCCTCCCTTCACTCCTCACATTAAAAATCGGCCTTGTGCCTAATTTGCTCGGTGGGGGAGCAAATAAATACCATCTGTTCCGGCAGCCCCACATATAAGACCTTGGTCAATGTAGGGGCAACCCTTCATACTAATTGTCACTATCCAGCTCCCCTACTCCCCGGGGAGTTGGTTCCCATTTCCCTTTCACTCTTCACTTTAAAAATCGGCCTTGTGCCTTATTTGCTTAGTGAGGGAGCAAATAAATACCTCAAAGTGTAGTATCTGTTCTTCAGATGCTACACTTCCATTTCTTGTTCTATTTCAGTCGATGAGCAGTCCTCCACGACTGAGACAATTTTTATTTTTGTACCTTTTCTCCACGTTAAAAACCGACCCTGGTGTCTAACTCTGTCCCGTGGGGAGGCATAGTAAATAGGTACAGTCTTGATTTCATCCGATACTCGAACTGTGTGGTGTCTGCTCAGATGCTGCACTCAAATTAATTGTCCTTATTTGATGGAGGGGGAAGCTCTTCTATACCTTTTTTTCTTTTTTTTTTTACATACGCGTCACCATTTATCAAGGCCGATCGGCCACTCAAGGGTAAGGGTTAAAAAGTGTAGAGTAGTCAAAAGGACAATATAGTAATCGACAGTAATGGAAGTTCGGTAAATTTGTTAACTTAAGTGGAACGGCTCATCAGAAACTTGTTCACGTTGGACTTGAAGACAACCATATTATAGACAGCTGGAAAGCAGGAAAACGGAAGACAATTCCACAGGCGTGCAGTTCTAAGAAATACTTAGGCAATCTTATTTTTGCAGAATCCCTTTTTGAGGGGAGCTGATTATCTCCCACATTAAATCGACCTTGTGTCACATTTTGTTTCGTGGGAAACAAATAAATAACTAGTCTTGATTTTTTTCCCTTATATATATATATATATATATATAAATTTGGAATTAAATTCTGTAAATTTAAAAATTTACAAAATATTTATTATCCGACAAGGAATACAAAAATTTTGAGTTTTCTTCCTTATTCCATGGAGTATTGAAATTCCATTTTTTTTATTTATAATATTGCTCTATTTCGTATACTGAGCTTCTTTTTTTATCTGACTGAGATTGTCTTATAAATATTGATACTAATATTTATATGTATATGTTAAAGTTCACAGTATTATACAATCTGAAATCTGAAAATGTTTCAAAATTTCAGTTATATATATGTATGGAATAATTTTTTACGATTTTTTATAATTTTAATAAAAAATCGTAGCCATACATTAGACTTGTGAATTTCATACTCTCATGCAACTTCCTCCAAAGGAGGAAGTTGGTTAAACTCATTTTAAGGCAAGTGCTGTAATTTAATTTTATTTCATTACAAAGCTGATTTTTATCTCGGTAGTTCTAAATGAGTTGTCCCTATTAAATATGGTGAATGAAGGCATATCATTTTCGTTTCCTCATAAAATTTTATTTTCTTTGTTAAAAATATTACTTGATAAATTTATATGATTTTTGGAATATGACATCTTGGGTACGTATATCATAAGGATTTTTACATCATGTCCTAACGTACGTTTGCTTACTATTTACATGGGTTTCGGCAGGGTTTCATTGTAGTAGTTATAAACATTTACATTTCTTTCTTCTAGTGGAGAGCAAGGTGATTTAGTCACACAAAAACCAGTCGACTCAGAGAACTTCTCAACACCAACGAAGAAAGATGTCCTCCATATTTTGGACTCCTTCTCCAAAATTCACTTGCACAACAACAACAACAACCAAGAGCAGGTCACTCCAACCAGATAACTCAACCGTCTTAACTCAGAGATTAACAACAACAAAGAGGAGATCACTCCAAACAGACTTTCCCACATCATTTGAACTGTCACTCTCTTTAACTATATCTTCTCGTCCTCACTCAATTCATCACCCTTGCTTAATGATCTCCCTTTCTTTATGTCTATTGGGGCTTTAGAAAAAAAAAATTTAAATGTTCCACTTGGATGCTTTTTAACTTTTAATATCTTTTTTGTCCTCTGACAAAATTCACCCTTGTCCGTCCACACTTTTTTCACTAAGTACGCCTTGGAATTTTGTGAAAAATTGCACAAACATTAAACATGATATGAGTAAAAAAGTTACAGAACGGATTTTCCAGGAAAACTCTGGTTGCCCCTCTAGGGGTGCCATTTGGATTAAAATGACTAAAATTGACACTTTTGTGCTTATAAAAAAAATTGATGCCTTGGATTTTCATAAATCTTTCTGAAAAGTTGTAACTAAATGATTTCTATATAATTTTGTTTGTCTATGCTTCGCAATAACTCTTGGGTGTGCCCCAGGGGCTATTTTAGGGCTAATAAAAACACTCCATTTTTGGGACTATTTTACCATATTTGTCCAAAATTTTCTGTGTATGTCTATTTAGCAGTTTTGCATGGTGCTGAACTCAAATTTAAATATTTTAAGGCCTTATGGACTTTTGGAGCTAAATGGGGTGAGGGTGCAAATGATAGACTTAGTCATTTCTTTTTTTGCATGGTGCATAACTCATATTTACATCTGTTAAGGCCTAAAACTGCACTGTTTGTTCATTTTCACCAGGAATTGACATCCACTGGGGACTTTTGGTGCTAAATCGTGGTGGTGTGGGGCAATGCATAAACTAGTCATTTTTTTTTTTATGCCTCGTTCACTGTGCACTCATCTTGATCAATTTTCTAATCACATTTTTCTGAAATAAACCATTTCCACAGATTATGAAATCATCTACATGTATTGCCAGACTGCCTATCAAGTCACAAGTGATATTGTGCCAAAGAAACGCTGTTGTATGCACTCACCATTCCTTTCAAATGAGTCAATCACAAGTCGCTTGCACCATGAACTATAAATGCATCTTTTCAGCTTCCACACCTGGACAAGCATCAGATGGTGGTCTAAGGAATACTTCTCTCTCCAACGCATCATCTTACAGAAATGCGGAGATAAAATCAAGAGTTTCTAACTGCCATATCATAACTGCGGACATTCACAAATACGAGAATCATGGCCTCAGAGTTGCACGTTGGAGAATTTGTTTTTAGGTTATGAGAATCTACTGTTAAAATTTCACAAAAATTGGTGATATCTGAATTTTCATGAAGGACTTTCATCTCTTGGCAATGAAAGTAAATATAGATCCTTAGTTTCCTAGCAACTATGTTCATTTCAGCTATAAAATTATACTGATATGAATCGAGCAGGAAATAATGTTTATGATCTCTTGTAGTTCAGTTGGTTCAAGCATTTTCTGGCTATAAGATCATCCTCTTTGCGGACACTAGTTCTAATTCTATATTTTCCCCAGTGACTTTTCAATAGTTTAGGCTCCAGATAGCAACTACGACTTTCATATAAATAATATATACGAGGTTAGCCTGCAAAATATCAAATATTTATTTGTAGAGTTTGTTTTATTTTACAGCATATCAACCCTTTCGGGTTATTTAATGCCGAATCCAGTTATTTTGGAAATGGTATTCATGTTGCATCCCGTTATTTTGTAGCCTTCATTATGTTTTTGTCATTCATAATTTTTTCTGTTATCACCCATCTTGTTGATATAAAAAAAAAAAATACAATTGTGAATTGCTTAGGACCCCTGTCCAGTCATGGCTGATAAAATGCAAACATGCTACTCTTGTGAAGTAAATAAAGGGTTCCGTTTGAAATTTCGCCCAAATTCTTCAGTTTGACAGAAAGATTTATGAGTTCGACAAGATACACCCGGATTGTTTGTCGGCTACAAGAATGGTTCTTTACACAAGAAAAACACTTCATTGGTCATCCACAAAGACGAGGTTCATGGGATTGTTTCTGCTTCTGATTGGAATCTGGTCGTCTGTTTTAAACATCAGCTTAAAGTAAAAATCAAATATAATTGGAAAAGATTACATTGCATGGAGTTTGATAGGAGGTGAGTGTGTGACACTAATTTGCGAATCTGTCAAGGAACTGGGTATGACATGCCTTTTTTCCTAGTAGCAAACTTCAGTAAGTCTGGTAACGACTCGCATCAATACCAAGCACTTGATCGTCCTAAATGAAACATTGGTCAGCCACAATGTAGACCCGCCATAGTCTAGGGAGAAAAGAATTTCTATGGATAATGGTGACATGGTTCACATCTTGGTGAAGTCCATGTCAGTAAAAGATGAGAACAAAGACATAATGGCACACACGTCAGTTCTACCATTTAAGGAAAATTTCTTTTGGATCCAAATTGCAACCAATGATTCAACCTTTGACTTTTGGTAAATTTTTTGCAGCTGGAGGCAAGGTTATAAACAAATGACAAGAATTTGAACCGAACCATCCATTCAGCTGAAAATACCTGAAAGTAAGACTCCACCACCCCAGTCATTCAACCGCAGACTATCAAACTTGCTGCAGTCAATTATGGCTTCTGTAACTTCATAGCGACCGAATCCTTTGACCACTGTTCAAACGTCAATGCAGCTCAACATGAAAAACACTTCCGACCAGCAATATATGTTTACAGTTGAACACAAGTTATCAATAAAAGAAAGAACGGGTTTGTATTACTGTACACATAGATACAAAAAAGTTGACAAAAAACAAATATATAAAAAAGAAATGTTATCAAAGGTAAAATAAGTTACTTTTCTTCCAAACTTGGTGTATTTTTCGTGTTTTTATTCAACGTAACATGTTTATTCAGCTCGAAAAACATACAGTGTTTGCCGATTTATTTGGAAATTCAAAATGGCGCCCGACTTTCTCTTTAACACAGTAAGTTTGAGAAAAGGCATTATAAATAATAAACTAGACAAAATGCTATTAAAAACCCATCGAATATATGTCAACTTATGTCACGGTAACATATGTTGAGCGAGTTTCTAACAGTATTTTGCCTAGTTTTATATTTATAGCACCTTTTCCCAAACTTACCATGTTAAAGAGAGAGTCGGCTGCCATTTTGAATTTTCCAATACATCATTAAACGCAGTATGTTTTTCGAGCTAAATAAACATGTTACATTAAATAAAAACACTGAAAACATATCCAGTTAGGTAGAAAAGTAACTTATCTTGCCTTTGATAACATTTATTTGTTATATATTTGTTTTTTGACAACTTTTTCGAATCTATGTGTACAGTAATACAAACCCGAAAGAACATTTGATTGAAGAAAGTGTTCAACTCAGAGCAATAATTTTATGTAACTGAATCTGCTTTATTCCCGGTTAAAAATAAACAGCTTGAAGTGAATATCTATGCATACACACGAATGGATTGATATCAGCTGGTAATAAGATCTGCTTTCTCGAATGACAGAAGAACGGAAACGGGGTGGGGGGGTGGGGTATCTTGGTGTATCAGATGAACAGGCGATTCGAAGTCGGCAGCAAACAGTGTCAGATAAGATATTATTCTACTTTTTTAAAGAAATCAATCGATAAATACTTCATAAAGTAATGACTAGTAACGATTATGGTGATTGGGCAGAATTTGATTATTTAAGAAGGTGGCTCGACAAGAATTTGTTTTCATTAAACTTGAAACAACCATGTCATGGTCAGCCGGGAAGCAGCCCCATGGTATTGTGTAGTTTTAGGAAAGAAATGTTGCTCATGAAAGTTTTGTTCATATATATATATATGTTTTATTTTTTTTTTATTACCGTTTTATCTGTTTGGTTACATATGTTTCAGATGTTGGACCATGTTTACGATCCAACAGCTTCGTCAGGTCTCGCAGAAGTGATTGTTAGCCAAACAGATAAAATGGTAATAAAAAAAATAAAACACATATTTGCTCTGCAATAGTATTGAGCACTCTCTTCAAGTTTTTACTAATTATCAGTTTTACCAAATATATATATATATATATATATATATATATATATATATATAATATAAAACTGAACGTGTGTGTGTGTGTGTGTGTGTGTGTGTGTGTGTGTGTGTGTTTGTCTGGTCACGAATAGGCTCCTATATGGTTGACTATTATAGAAAACTGATCACATATAATGATAGAAGATGTATAGAGACACAGGAATGGATATGTTTGATCTGGAACAATGATGATTCATTAAAATTGTGGGGTCTGCGTACACGCCTGGTCCATATAGTATGGAAATAAAAAATTCTTGTTTTAAAGTCCTCCAAAGATAAAAATCACATGATGACAAGTGCGTTTTGTCTTATGGTGTCAGTTGGCGGTTAAGAGAAAGATTAGAGAGAGTGGGCTACTTTTAAGTGGGCCGCTTAATCTGAAAAAATTGATTAAGGAAAGATTAGATAGATCGGACTAGTTTTAAGTGGGCCATCCTGTATCTTGCCAGGTATCTGATATGGTTATCAGCTTTGAGAAAGTTAAAAATGTCCATGGTGACCCTAATGATAATAATGAATGACTTGTATAATTTTTTTCAATCATTCAAGTTATTTTAACTATACCATTTCTATTAATTGGAATTCACTATTAAAATGAGTATTATTTATTAATTTATTTGGGTTTGTATTACTGTACACATAGATTCGAAAAAGTTGTCAACAAACAAATATATAACAAATAAATATTATCAAAAGCAAGATAAGTTACTTTTCTACCAAACTGGATATATTTTTCGTGTTTTTATTCAATGTAACATGTTTATTCAGCTCGAAAAACAGACAATGTTTACCGATGTATTGGAAAATTCAAGATGGCGTCTGATTCTCTCTTTAACACGGTAAGTTTGGGAAAAGGTGTTATAAATAAAAACCCAGATAAAATACTGTTAAAAACTCGCTCAATATATGTTACCGTGACATAAGTTGACATATATTCGGCGGGTTTTTAATAGTATTTTGTATAGTTTTTTATTTATAACACCTTTTCCCAAACTTACCGTGTTAAAGAGAGAATCAGACGCCATCTTGAATTTTCCAATACATCGGTAAACACTGTATGGTTTTCGAGCTGAATAAATATGTTACATTGAATAAAAACACGAAAAATATATCCAGTTTGGTAGAAAAGTAACTTATCTTGCCTTTGATAACATTTATTTGTTATATATTTGTTTTTTGACAACTTTTTCGAATCTATGTGTACAGTAATACAAACCCATTTATTTATTGAGGACTATTATTCTCATCTTTTTTTTTATTGTTGTTTCAGAACGTTTCGGCCAACTATTTCTTTGGCCTAGTCTTCTTAAGAAATTAATTTCAGAAATACTTCAATCTGTTCTCCTTCTCGAAGAAAATCTATGAAAATGCTGAACTGACCCAAGCAGTTCAGTTCGTTTAACGGTGAACTCCATTGTGGAAAGATAATAGATATTGTCTGAAGATAGCGGTTTCAATCCTACCCAAAGCCGGACAGAGGCTTAATTGACTAAAATACGTGGTGAGATGACAACAACTATGGATGGCAGTAATTGCTGAGAATACAGATTCGGAGTTCCTATCTGATGGAGGCCAGTGGAATAGTTGACCAAAACGTCATGAGGCAACAACTAAGAAAGATGAGGATAATAGTCCGCAATAAATAAATTTATAAAATTTCTTTTTACCAGTTTTGCCTCAAACATTTCCCTTGCACTCTGTTTCTAAGTTTGTGTTATTTTTGTCCCTATTTACAATGCCTGCCCCAGGGACAGAGTCAGACACCAGGGTCGTTTTTTTAATGTGGAAAAAAAGGAACAAAAAATTAAAATTGTCTCAGTCGTGAAGGACTTCTCCTCCATTAACAGGGAACAAGAAACCAAAGTGCAGCATCTGAAGAACAGATACTTGACTTCGATCTTGACCTAAAGAGAAAAATTTATAAAAATGGAATGGACCCACTTTGTCTCAAACAAGGGATTTGGTCATCTAACCAGCTATAAGCCAAGTAGGAATTTTATACTAGTTAGGACAAAGTAGGTTAATTCCATAATTGGATTTTGCCACGGTTTTGCTTGATCTGTGTTAGTTAATAGACTTTCTTGTGTGCGGCGGGTTTGCTTATGTGGCTCATGTGGCAGAGTACTGACCTCGCATGCAAGAGGCTCAGGTTTTGAATCTAGAGTTCAGATATGTTTAGCTAATGAGACCAAATGAGAGCAAAACTCAAGTCTTGGACTTCCGGTTTGTAGACGTGCATTACTCTTGTGAGCTGCGACGTTGTTTGACTGTGGAAATAATTATATAATCTCTCACATTCTGAAAATTCTATTACTAATTGCTCGCTCTGTTAGCATGTTGGATGGCATTGTCCCAGCTTGTATAAAATTCCTACTTGTCAGACATCGGCTGGGGTTCTTGTTGGTTGGATGACCATATCCCTTGTTCGAGACAAAGTAGGTTCATTCCATAGTCGGATTTCACCATGGTTTGATTGATCTGTGTTATTAGTTTTTTTTTGTTTTTTTGTTTTTTTTACACAGTGATCACCACTTATCAAGGCCCGGAAGCCACTCAGGGATAAGGGTTATTGCAAGTACATTACGTTAGTGTGGAGATTTGATGAAATGTTTACTTAAGGGGGCGGTTCATTCTAGGTTTACTCGCCCTGCATGCAAGAGGCTTGGGTTTTGAACACCAAGTTTAGATATGTCTAACCAATGAGCCCAAATGAGGGCGAAACTTGAGTCTTGGACTTCCAGTTTGCTGGCTGTCATAACTCTTGTGAGCTGCAACGTTGTTTGACTGTGGAAATATATAGAAAAATTGGACCAAGAGTGTCCAAATAAGAGGGATTGGATTTAATACACTTTCCACCAAATATGAAGGACAAGCAGGTAATGATCAGCAAACTTGATCAAAGGGAGGCAACTCATGCTCAGTTTCCTTACTTGATTTGGGCTTCAAAAAATTACGCCCATCCCCAAATGGAGTAATTCTATTTGAAATTTTCCAAGACATTTAATCACACGGAAAATTTTTATTCGCTAAATGAAATCCAAGCCGACGAAATCATACAGCACGTTGCCATTTAAATCCTTATATCCATGACAGAGACGAAAACCTGCCTCAGTTATGTTAGATGTAATCGCGTCAACTTTATCAACTTGAAATTTCAAATTAAGAATGTCCGTGAATAGGGCAGTGAAATGAAAGGGGTTTTGAGAACCTAATCTACATTTACAGGTCTAGGCACTAATTTTTTTCCTAGATTTCACTTCCTGCAAAATAATCTGGGAGAAAAAAGATTTTTGACTCCCAGTGGCAATGGAACAAAACACTGGTGGTCCTTTTCCTTTCAAGGACACTCTGGTGACAGGGAATATATAATTATTCTCATCAGATAAGACAGTCCTCCTCACAAAGAATTTTGATGTCTTGGGACACATTACAGAAAAATGAGTCTTTAGTCCACAAGTAGCGCAATGGTAAGGAAATCCCTCTTCCGCCTTACATTCTTGATCTGAGTGACTGCTTAATACATAATTGAAGCTCCCTGGCTCACAGTACTTTCGGGTCATAGAAAGAATATTTGTAGCAATCCTTAATAGTATGGTCTGCTAATTAACACAATTTACAACTTTTATACTGACCACCAGTTAGGGTTGGATCAAATACAATTGTATTTGTATTTCAATTGTATTTAAATACAATTTTAATGTAATTGTATTTTAACATCACAAGAAAAAGTCATTTGTATTTGTATTTGTATTATGACATCCAGGAAAATAGTATTTTGTATTTGTATTTGTATTTATATTTGAGAGAGAGAGAGAGAGAGAGAGAGAGAGAGAGAAAGAGAGAAGGAAACTTTCAGAGTTCTAATGATAATAAAATGCAATGAGGATATGATATAGAATGTAATGTAATGTCAAATTTGGAAGGAAATATTTCTTTTCTTTTTCTTCTTTTTTTTGCATATTTTCGGATTTCTTTATTACTTTGAAAAAAAAAAGTACTTATATTTGTTTTTGTTTAAATCAGTTATTGTATTTTTATTTGTATTTTGAGATTGAGGAATAAAAGTATTTGTATTTTTAGACTTAAGAATAAAAGTATTTGTATTTGTATTTCAATTGTTAAAAGTCAGTATTTGATCCAACCCTGCCACCAGTATTATTATGGATGAATGTTCGCATTTCAAGTTATGCAATTTCTGACAACATCAGCAAGATCTTTCTGCCTTTTCTGTATTTTTGTTGTTTTCTTTTTATTAACCGATTTTTTTATAACTGTAGGGAAACGCGTGACTTACTTGACTAGCACGTGTGCATGATTCAAAGGGTCGATCGTGGAACGAAATGAAAGAGAAAGAAAGGAAAAACTAACATGGCGAGACATTTTGTTTTTTTTTGGTGAGTAATCACGTGACCGTGAATGTTTATGCAAATGAGACTGGTCTATAAAAGCGGACGTGAAGCGAGCTTGAGGCGTGTTGAGAGAAGGCGTGTTACTTACGCAGACGTGTGGAAGTCAGCTGGAAAGATCGTTGCGTTTGGAAGTCGGAAGTTTTGACAACACTGTCGAATTTAACTGAGAAATCGGCGATTTGTAGTGCAGAATAAATAACACTTGAATTATCTATATATATATATATATATATATATATAAGCGAAAATGTATGTGTGTGTGTTTGTATGTATGTATGTATGTATGTATGTTTGTGTGTTTTCTAAAAACTTTCAACAGACACAACAAAAATTCACAAACTCGGTATCATATGAAAGCCCCACCCTCCGGATGACAAATATTGAAAAATCGGCCCAAAGTGACCATCAGAAGTGCGTCAACTAAGCAAAAAAGTGACATTTTAATGTTAAACATTACATATTTTTAAATCGATTTACAACTGCCCCCAAAAATACGGCCGCCAACTCTTATACATAAAGTATACACGCGGCCGTTTATTTTGGGTCAACTTGTATTTAAAACCCGCTGAGTCATGTCACGTGATCTTGACGTCAGCAACCTCTAATGGCCGTCGGAATTTACGATTTAAAAATGTTGTTATCGGTAAAAAAAAAAAAAAATTAATTAAAGCCAAACTATGAACTTCTACGCTATGGCAACGTTACCAAAGTTATTACCACATTCAAAATAGGTAGATACGATAGTTAAACGAAAAATAAAGTAAAAAAAAAAAAAGTGAAGTAAAAAAAAATATGCTTACAAAAAATATTAACGATCGAAGTTTTTTTTTAAATAAAAACAGCCAGACGCCATTTTCCAGTCCTTAGAGTAAGGCAGACGAAGTGAGAGAGAGAGAGAGAGAGAGAGAGAGAGAGAGAGAGAGAAAGAGAGAGAGAGAGAGATCTAGACAGATTCGACAGGGGGTTAGCAACGCATGCGTCAGATGATGTCATGACGTCGTGACCTGATTTACTTTAAATAGTTGATAAACCGAACAGACTCTATATACGCCGCTTTAGTGCAGGTAGTTAAGGGCTTGGTTCATTAACTAAGTATTTAGGGTTCGAATCGTGGTGTGAGATGTTTTTTTTTTCGATTTTTTAAATTTAAATATTGACCCCTGTATTATTTAAGCCATTTTTCACGTAACGTTCGTTTGCCTTACGTTATTTTTTTTGTTTTACCTCCCCCCCCCCCGCTTAATTAAAACGTTGTTTTCTTTTCTTACTTCGCTTATAACAATGCTTACATCGTCATTGTCGTCGTCGTAACGCTCGACGACTTTCAAACATCTTTCACTTCTGGCTGGCCGATTTCATTTTCAAACTTCGCCTCAGGGGTTCGGCTTCGATCCCCCCCCCCCGGCTTCTTTTTTATTTAACACCACACACCCCTACAAACACCCGGGCAACGCCGGGTACCCCTCGCTAGTCTATATATATGAAAGCGAAATTGTGTGTATGTATGTATGTGGTTTCGCTTTTTGTGTATGTCTATAAAAGGTTTTTTTTCGCCGTGATTCTCGGTTGGCTCGCTCCTTAAAACTTTGTATATGCTGTCTAAATAATAATATCTACGACTAAGGAACTCGGGTCGCAGCTATCTTTAATTTACCCGACTTTCACAAGCTATTTTCGAGATATTTTTTATCGCCGCATAGCGGGGAAAACAGAAACTGGCTTCCAGCGCAAAATTAGGTCAAACATCATGCGACTTAACGTTCTCGCACCTGTTAATTTCGCTTTATAAACGTCAACTTAACACACTTATCAATTCATCTATTCCCGTGGTCGAGATGATTAGGTCGCAGGTTTTTTTTCATTTCCTTTCCATCTCTGCGTCAAAGGTTGGGGGTTCAAGCCTACCTTTCTACTAAAACTTATTTTGTCTTCTTTTACACCTCCAAACACCCGATCAACGTTTTTTTTTTAAACAGGGTTGTTTTGATCCACCCCACCCCCACCCCAACAATCACACACCTCCAAACACCCGGGAAACGCCGGGTACCCCCCCCCCGCTAGTTTAATTATAATAACCATTGAGAAAAACTTTCCCTCCTTCATGTTAACCAAATAGAATTTCCATGAACAGAGTTTCTTTTTATTTTGTTTAAATCACTCAAAAAATAAAAAATGGAGCTTGTTGAGAGACAAGCGACAAATCGGTTTCTTTAAATATTTCATTATAAGCAAAACAATATTACTTACTTAATTGTCATGTCGAAAATAGTAATATATCCCCAAAATTGCTAAAATTGATCGAGTAGAAAGTTATTTTTACAGAAAATTCAAGGGGAAATTGCGTTTTTCGTAGATATTTTAAAGTAAATGGTGAAGATTTCACACACAGGCGACATAAATCAGAATGCATATTTTAGATTACATCATAATGGTGCCCAACGTGTACCCTATAGTTCTAGAATTTTTTTTTTTTTTTTTTTTTTTTTACTAAAAACACAATAGCAGTTGCTCTACTCAATAAAATTTTCGTACTTTTTTGATATATTATTATTTTCGACATGACAGTTAAGTAATATTTGGTGCTTTTACACTATTGGAACGAAACTGAATTTCACATGAAAGCGATAGTATCTACATATTCCTCATATTTTTAAGAAGATTATATCCAAAAATTACAAAAATTGATAAGGTAGAAAATTATTTATTAAAGAAAATAAAAAATAGAATTTGATGAAAACGGTCGTAAGACACAGGAGAGTTCAAAAGGGAGGTAATTTTCCGTTTCGATTTAAACAAAATGGCGGTATTTTCACCTGCTAACACGATTAAAGTTGTTTTGTTTAATAATTCAGTAATATTCAAGTAATTTCGATTGTATAATTTGGAAGCTACCACTGTGACTTATTAGAATTAACAAAAAAAGTCAATTCAAACCATTGTTTTTTTTGGGGGGTGTATCTGAAAACTCCATTTATCGACTACAAAATCTCGTCCTAATTCTGTAGAAGTGCCTAATATTTTTTTCTTAAAATGATATATTTAAAAAAAATCGAACTGTAGCCCCCCCCTCTCTCTCTCTCTCTCTCTCTCTCTCTCTCTCTCTCTCTCTCTCTCTCTCTCTCTCAACAAGCAGCAAATACATGGGGGGGAAGAGCCGTGCAAGCTCTATTTTCGAACACCATCCCCAAAACGATGCGAGGGATCTCTATTCCCAAGCCACACCCCAACCCTCGATACAGTCCGTATTTCGACGAAACCACGCCCCCAAAAGATGCAGCTTCTATTCCGAAACCACGCCCCCTTATCTACAAAACGGTCCGCCATTTTAATTTTTGGTTGCTACGACGCGCACACAACTTTGTTTGCCAAACAATAAACAAAAAAAAAAAAACATGGAGACCATCGGGATCGTAACGAAGTTCATCATATGTTTTTGTTTGAATGTTTCTTTTAATTTCTCACGCGTCTAAATTCTTTTTACTTATATATATTTCTAATAGTTGAGTTAATTTAAATAAAGACCAGCAAAGATGCCCAAGAATGCGAAAGGAAAAGGAAAGACGAAAAATGAGTAAGTTTCGTTTTCTTATTTGACGTTTTTGTAAGTACGTGGCTCATTTAGTAAAGGCGTTTCTTTCATTTCAATTATATTTTTTACTAGTAGGGAGAACCGACCTTGCCCGGGATTGAGTGATGATCAACGAATGTTTCACCATCCCATATTTTTATTGTCATCGAAAATCGGTGACATCACCAATTGTTCAATCAAATCGATTGATTGCCTGCTCTAGTTGGGGATCCATCGTGGTAGTGCACCAAAAGGAAGCTTTACACGCCCCCCCCCCCCCCGCAACAGTGACTTAGATCATATTACATTGTAGTCTACATTGCACTGTACAGAACCTACTGTTGATTTTATAAAATTATTTTTTTATATATAATGGCTTGCATTAAAGTTTAAAATGCACATGTCAAGTATCATAATTCAATTGTGCTCTAAACAGAAACATTCATTTCAAACGCGCTTCTGCCATATCAAAGAACCTACTGTTGATTTTAAATGCTTGGCCTTACTGCTTCTGCAGTGATAATGGCTTGAATTTAAGTTTCAAATGAAAATGTCAAGTATCATTATGGAATTTTTTTTTTTTTACACATAGGAGTCACTACTTATCAAGGCCCGGAGGCAACTCGAGGATAAGGGTTAACGGGTGTACAGTAGTCAATGGGATAATATCGTAGTAATCATTAGTAGTGGAAATTCGGTAAACTGGATTACTTAAGGGGACTGTTCATCAAGAATTTGTTTACATTGGACTTGAAGACGACCAAATTGTAGTGAGTTGGAAAGCAACTAGACGTGTGTCTTTGGTGAAAGTTTGGTGAGGGGGGATCATAAACTGGAGCTCAGACGAGCACTTGCCATGAAAATAATGATAAAGAAGAGACAGGCTTGCAATATCTCTTCTGTGCTATAAACAGAAACATTCATTTCGAACGCGCACCTTCTGTTGAATTTATACATTGAGCCTTTCGGCTTGTATGGTAATAAAACTTTTCAAATGCATATTGTGATGTTAGGCTGTGTAAGGTGTTAACTTTGTTCAAAATCGCCTGTTCCTTCTTTTATCAGAATATTTCACTTGCCGATTATTGATGATCGATACTTACCGAAGACTTTTCGATATAAAACCTATCTAAAAATCTCTTCTTGATTTTCAACAATGATCTCCCAAATCACATTCCTAGATCATTCATAGACATTTATGCAGACGACTCCACAGTCTATGGCAACACTTCTAAGGCCAGCAATGACCAAAATCTTTCTTCTTCTCTCTTTTCTGATCTTAAGAATATGGTGCAATGGAGAAAAAGGTGGCTGGTTAATTTTAATGCATCAAAAACCAATCTTCTCTCCTTTTATCTTAATCGCTTTGACCCCATCATGTCCCAATTGAAATGAATGACACTCGCCTTGAGGAAACACCATGTCTTTACAAGATTCTGGGACTGACCTTCACTCCTGGTCCGAAATGGAACATATGCATCAAATCTGTTGCCAAGATCATTGGAAAAATAGTTGGATCATTCTACCGCTCCAGAAGGTATCTCACTACCGATGCAATCCTCTTTCTGTATAAGAGCCAGATATGCTCTAAAATGGAGTTTTCTTGCCACATCTGGGCAAGAGCTGCTCAGTACGCCCTATCCTGCCTTGATAGAGTTCAAAACCAGCTTCAAAATCTAGTAGGTGATGCTCTTTTCTCCTATCTGCAGCCTCTTTCCCACAAAAGAAATATTACGAGCCCATCTCTGCTCTATCACTATTTTCATGGCAAGTGCTCAACTGAAATCCAATCTATAGTCCCCTCTTGCCAAACTTTCACAGAAAACACTCGACTAGCTACAACCATTATATACGATTTCTCCTACTTTCTATCTACGTCTAAATCTAAATACAGATTCCATGAGCAAAGCTTCTTTGCCAGAACTGCCCACCTGTTGAACACTGTTCTGCTTTCTGGCTAAATACAACATAGTAGCCTTCAAATCCAATGCAAACAAATTCTTGTTGAGCCGTCCTCATAAATAATCAAATTATACTCAATTTACATTATTAACGATTACTACACCACCACCTTACATTCATTAACCCTTACCATTAAATGGTCTTCGGGCCTTGTAAGTGGTGACTTTCTTGTAAAAAAAAAAACTTAGTTTATTCCATTTATTAATTTTAATCCGCTCATAATATTCAACTGACAATGCATCTATCTCATTAATCACTAGACAGACTTTTCAATGAACAGAGTTTCTTTCCAAGAACTTCCCCTCTGTTGAACACATTACCATGGAACTGCTTCCATGCAGATTACAACGTGGTCATTTTCAAATCCAATGTAAACAAATACTTGCCATCAATGGTTACCATAAGTCATCAAACTCTATTCATTCCATTTGACATTTTCAATCCTCTGATAATACTCTTCATCATT
>NC_136513.1:84029704-84124704 GCF_053919585.1 Euprymna scolopes
GTTTCACATTCTCTATCCACTCCGTTCTCTATCTATCTCATTCTTTTTTGCTTGAATCATCGATGTAGACAGACAGACGTACATTCCGTGTGCCTCAACAGGCAATACCTTCATTTTAAGATAAAATAAATCTTACCTGTATGTATGTATATATGTATGTATGTATTTATGTCAGGTCATGTCATATGCTACTGGTACCATGTAACCCAGTACTACCTGCCTCATGGTCGGGTCACCGGCGACTAAACTAGTTCCTCCACCAGACTTGTTTGGTCAGGAGGTCGGCTAGTCTCCCTGAAGGATTAAAAACAAGACCTTCCAAAGGGCGAATGAACTCTTTTTCTGGGTCAACGGCCAACTAGCACCGTGTATATTTGTGTGTGTGTATATGTGTATTGGGGTGGAGAGGGTTCCCGTAAGCCGTGGTGAAGACAACCTTTCTAGGAGAAGCAAATCTCTGATTTAAAAAACCATAAAGCGGAAGACCAATACCCGCATTAAGCTGGTCTGCAGTTTAATTTGTTGCTGGCTATCTTGCTCTTGCTTGTTGCTGGATCTCAACATTTTGAACCGAGAGAGAGACTTAGCTGTCGTACAAAGCTAAGACTCTGTAACATCATATTTGTATAGATACTCCCTCAGGTATTTGGGCTCATGGATTTTAAATGTCTGAGGGAGTTGCACTCGTCTGACAAGACGTTGCAATCATCATGTATGTATGCCTAAAACTTTCGACAGAAGCGACAGATTTTCACGAGACTGGTATTATTTTGAAGCTCAACCCTTCAGACGTCAACCATCGAAAAGTTGGCTAAAAACATTAATTCCTTCACCCTGAACTGGCCATTTTTCTACAAGGAAAGGCCGCTTTTTACGCCGATATTTTCGAATGTCATCCCCTCTTTTCGATTGACGAGCCTTAATTTAAACATTTGTCACTTCCGGGTTTTTTTCTTTTCACATTCTTTTCCTCCTTCATGGTACGGGTTCGAGCCTGCCTGCCTGCCTACTATCACTTTTTCTTTGCTCAACACACACCTCCAAACACCCGGGAAACACCGGGCAACGCTGGGCACCCAGGCTAGTTTTAAGATAAAATGAAGGTACATCCTTCCTTAAGATAAGACGACTCATGTATGCATTATTAACGAACTGATGGGAACACTGGATACACAACAAACATACAGCAGTCAAAAAGCATACTTATGCATGTACACACGCATGTACACCCACACACGCATGTACACCCACACACGCATGCACACCCACACACGCATGTACACCCACACACACATGCACACGCACACATGCGTGTCCATCCACACACACACACACACACACACACACACACACACACACACACACACACACACACACACACACACACACTCTCTCTCTCTCTCGTTGCTTTTATTTTGTTCATTTAATAAATATATTCTTTGTATATACTGTAATTCAGTCTTCATTGTCCCAATTGTGGAGGTCACTACTGTGCTAATCGGGGTTACCCATTGGAGATAATATTAATGCGTGTTCAAGAACTCCAACCTCAAAATTGAGACAACGAATACCACGTTGATTTGCTTTTTGAATCATTTTCTCATTTCTAAACATTGCAATACAAGTAAAAAGTGATAGGCATGGTTCTCATTTCAAATACTACATAATATTTTTTCGGATTCCGATACAATTACCGATTCCGATTCTTTATAAATCTATAAATATTTAACCATAAAGTTGTTATTTATTCCAATTACCGTAAAAAAAAAAAAAAAATTTTCTTCAGGCGTAAAAACACCTGTGGAGGTGATCTATAGATTTTAGCATTATTGGTAGTTTAAAATCAATAAATATTTATTATTTTATTATTACTACAGGCAGTGGGAGATTTCGTTTTTAAAAATAATTAACTAAAGAAAAGATAATTAAAGGAATCGTTTTGGCATTGGAAAATACGCAATTGTTTCCCTGATTCCAATACCAATTCTGATACCCCAAAAAGTTCTGATTTTTCCGATTCCAGATTTCAATCCTGATTAATCGTCTCAACACAAATAATTTTCCAAAATTAAAGAAGCTCCAAAAGCTATATCCACGGCAGACCTCGGCATAGTACTATTGACCCTATATTTCGAAGAGTAGAAACTTGATCTTGGATTTATTTTACAGCCTCTTAACTCTCGCTTCCCTTATTTTGTCAGTTAATCCCCGCATTTCTTGAGGGATATTTCTGACAAAGGAGGAAGAATTGCAGTTTGATTTATAACTGGGCATAGTACCATTAGTGGTATATTTATCCTGAGACAAATGCAATAGAGGTACCTTGATAAGAAGAAAAACTTGTATTTTTTTTTTATTGTTAATTTGTAAAAAAAAAAATCTTTTCACAGTTTGCTGAGATGTTGTGTTGTGGACTTTGCAATAAATTAGAAGCAAGTAAATGATTAGTGAATGTTGTTTAAGCAATGTACAAAAAAGTTATGTCAGGATTAACAATCAGAATTTCTCTACCCTGCAACCTCTTTCTGACAGAAGAGATGTTGCAAGTTTGTCTCTGCTTTATCATTATTTTCATGGAAAGTGTTCGACTGAGCTTCAATCTATGGTCCCCCCCCTCGCCAAACTTTCACCAGAAACACACCTGTCTAGCAGAAAACACTATCAATAATTTCCCCCACTCTTTATCTGTACCTAAACCTAAACGTAGATTCCATGAACAAAGCTTCTTTCTTAGAACTGCACGCCTATGGAATTGTCTTCAGTTTTCCTGCTTTCCAGTTGACTACAATATGGTTGTCTTCAAGTCTAATGTAAACAAGTTTTTGATGAGCCGTTCCGTATAAGTTAATAAATTTACCGAATTTCCATTTACTAACGATTATTATATTGTCCAATTTCTACTGTACACTCTTTAACCCTTATTCTCAAGTAGCCTCTTGGCCTTGATAAGTGGTGATGCCTATGTAAAAAAACACATTTGATGACGGTTTTAATGGTTAAGTAGAAGTACATTAGGGTTCTCTATCGAGTTGGTTGCTGTTCGTTTGTATCTTAGGAGCATTGTCCAAAGAGTTTCATATGTTTTGTTCGAAAGAGACTTTAGTTGATGATGTAGTGTTTGCCTATGAATCAATGGAAGGTCTGAATTAGAGGAATGTTATGGAAAGTAAGAATCTGGAAATGAATGTTACAAAACCAAAATGGTTGTAGTGTTGGAAAGTCTCCAGAAAGGGGAAAGTTACCTAACTGATTTTGTGGGAAAAGGGTTGGGTATAATTGAACTTTTTGTAAAACTTGTAATCCAAATCTAATAAACCCATAGTACTATCTCATGATGACTTTGAAGCAAACCACCCGACTCCTTATAGACAACAGAAAACAAAAGTAAAATGAAAAGGTATCAAATGTTCAAAAGTGATATGCATGCAAACTAGGGTTGGATCAAATACTGACTTTTAACAATTGAAATACAAATACAAATACTTTCGTTTAGGTTACCAGAGATACAAATACAAATACTTTTATTCCTCAATCTCAAAATACAAATAAAAATACAATAACTGATTTAAGCAAAAACAAATATAAGTACTTTTTTTTTTCAAAGTAATAAAGAAATCTGAAAATATGAAAAAAAAGAAGAAAAAGAAAAGAAATATTTCCTTCCAAATTTGACATCTACATTACATTCTATATCATGTCCTCATTGCATTTTATTATCATTAGAGCTCTGAAAGTTTCCTTCTCTCTCTCTCTCTCTCTCTCTCTCTCTCTCTCTCTCTCTCTCTCTCTCTCTCTCTCTCTCAAATATAAATACAAATACAAAATACTATTTTCCTGGATGCCATAATACAAATACAAATGATTTTTTCTTGTGATGTTAAAATACAAATACAATTACATTAAAATTGTATTTAAATACAATTGAAATACAAATACAATTGTATTTGATCCAACCCTAATGCAGACAAAGCAGTGAAGAACCAAAACGGAAGTGAAAGATCAATGATGATCAATGGTTTTAGTGTTGGAAAGCCCCCAGAAAGAGGAAAGTTACCCGGCTCAGTCTGCGGAAAGGAGGCTGGATGTAATTGGTGAGAAGAAGAACCTGTATTTTTCTTTTGTGAATTTGGAAGAAAGCTTTTCACAGAGTGGCAAGTGATGTTATCTGGTTGAATTTGCATAAATTAGAGGCAAGCAAGTGATTAGTGAGTGTTGTTCAAGCAATGTACAGAAATGTTCAAATTTATGTTAAAATTAACAACACATTTAATGTTTAAGTAAAAGTATATCAAGGCTCTGTATTGAATCGTTTGTTTTTCGTTTGTATTTTAGAACGGAAGGTCTACATTTTAAGTTAATGAGGAGTTATATAGAAAGCTTTAATGTTAATATATCAGGACCTCGGCATAGTACTATTGACACTATATTTAGAAAAGTAGAAACTTGACCTCGGATTTACTTTACGACCTTTTTACTCTTGCTTTCTTTATTTTGTCATTAAGTCCTCATAGTTCATGAGGGATGTTTCTGACAAAGGAGGAAGAATTGCAGTTCGATTTATACCTGAGCATAGTACCATTAGCGCTATATTTACTCCGAGACAAATGCAATAGAGGTACCTTGGTAAGAAGAAGAACCTGTATTTTTCTATTGTTAATTTGGAAAAAAAAAAAGCTTTTCACAGATTGCCAAGAGATGTCGTCTTGTGGACTTTGCAATAAATTAGACGCAAGTAAATGATTAGTGAATGTTGTTCAAGCAATGTACAGAAATGTTCAAAGTGATGTTAGAATAAACAGCACATTTGGTGACAGTTTTAATGTTTAAGAAGAAGTACATTAGGGTTCTCTATTAAATCAGTTGCTGTTCATTTATATCTTACAGGGGCCCGACAATAATTTTTTCAGACACTTTGAAAAAAATACTTCAAGGTGGTTACTAGTGCCAAAAACTTTTGAGATTTTAAGTACGTAGATGAGGAGTGAAAATCCACTACTAGTATAATCATTTTTTTTAGTTTAGCTTTGATAATTTTAGTTTTTTATGATTTTTGCAAAAACTTGCGTGACACTATTTTTCGGACATGATAAAAAATCCTATTTTATTAAGAGCTATGTTTATGAATATGTTGCTGTATGAAATTTTCTGCTTGTACATAAGAATCAATTATTTGTTCTATTCTACTGCCAAAACAATCAAGTTTAATGAGGTAAAATGCATTCTAAAGAAGTCGTTTGTTTGGTACAGAAGAAGCGAGAAGATGGCCTCAGCATCAGAAGGATCACCATGTATTTGAAGCTGTCGAAATCAACAGTCGAATACATGCTGAAGACAAACTCTGAGCAGAAAAAGAATAGAGGACGGAAAAGATCAATTGGCAAGAGGACTGAAAGGAGAATGAAGAGGACTATGACACGGCTTTTGACATCTGGAGAAAAAGTTACAGCAAAAAAAGTGAAGGAGAGTTGTGAATTGGATGTAAACGTTCGAACAGTACAAAGAACGCTGCATAGGATTGGTTTGAATTATGCAAAGGCTAAGAAAAAAATTACACTTACAAAGAAATACAAAGGAGCAAGACTGGAGTGTGCTAAAAGGTGGTTAACAAAGCATGTTGACTTTAAGAAGGTTATATTTACTGATGAGAAGCGTTTCAAGTTTGATGGGCTCGATGGATGGTGTACTTTGGTCGAGAAGGGGTGAGCCTGTTGTACTGAACAAACAACGGATGGGAGGAGGAGAAGGAGGAGAAGGAGTTATGGTTTGGGGTATGATATTTGCTAATGAAAATATATGGTTGGAGTGCTGAAAGGACGACAGAATAGTGAAAGCTACAAAAAGCCTGTTGTACTGAACAAACAACACGTGGGAGGAGGAGGAGGAGTTATGGTTTGGGGTATGATCTTTGCTAATGGAAATATATGGTTGGAGTGGCTGAAAGGACGGCAGAACAGCGAAAGCTACTGTTGTGAAGGAACATAACTGGCTATACACCGGTTACAAACTGTATATATATATTGGACTGTTTGGCAGACAGCGGCAGACAGCGGCAGACAAGCAGTCGCAGTAAGACGGATAGTCTTACGTGTTGATTATCAGACTTTCTTCCCCATACTTGTTACTATGTACTTCTATTTACCTTAGGCGAGCAGCCTTACGTTTCTGTATTATAAATAAACCCCATTACACATACCACTCGGTGTAACTCACGTTTGTCTTTATTTCCTAAGTATTTAGGAATATAACAATGGCGACGAAAGGATGTTCTTTCTCTTAACAGAGATAAATTACCGTACCAAGGACCGTGTACAATGCAAGGATTTTTTGTTTTACGAAAAAAAACAAACTACACAAGGATTTTTGACCACGTGCGTCAATGAATTTAAAAATTTTTCCTACCTAAAGTAGCGAAAAGTACGGATTTTTCTTCGTAAAGAACTCACAAGAAATTATAGAAACATGTTCAAGGTAAAGTGGAATTTATATTTATTTTGACAAGTAAAAAAAAAAAAAAAAAAAAAATGGTCGCAAGTTGAATTCGAAACTACACTAAAGGATTACGAGTTTCGAAAGAAAAAATATAAATACAACGACTATTGTACCATTTTATGCCACGTGGGAACGGCAGCCATATATTTTTTTTTTTTTTTTGGAAAATTAATTGTTTGTTATTGCCTTTATATAAATAATTGGAACTATTTGTCGTGGGAAGTAAGAAATATTTTGTGTATGAACTTACGTTGTTGAAAAAAAAAAAAAAAAAAAAAAAGAATTATTTTACAAAGCCTGTTGAATTACTATGGATGAACTTCGTTGAAACGTGTTGTGTCTGCATATTGCTACTAATTTACGATATACGTAAATTTACGATTTTTCTTTGGAATTATTGTGTAGAATTCGAAAAGACATTTTTGTACTAGAAGCTAACATGGAACAATTAGCAGAGTTAACTAAGGCTCTAGCCCTTAGCATCCAGGAACAGACAAAAATGACTCAACAATTTTTAGCGCAACAACAACAACAACAACAAATTCAACAACAACAGCTACAGCAACAGCTGCAACAACAACAAGAAAGAACACAAAAAACTTTAGAGGCACAACAAGAACAAACAAACATACTACAACGACAAATGTCGACACAGCAAAAGAATTTAGAAAAGCTAATTCTAACGTCGACCGGGAAGAAGACTAATTTTTCTGCCGAGGGTATTTCAAATTCACTAACGGAATTTCGTTACTCCCCGGATACTGGTGTTACTTTCCCTGCATACTACAGAAGATACGAAACAATTTTTACGAAAAGATGTTTAGACTGGACCGATGAGGAAAAAGTTACCCTGCTACTACAAAAACTGGGTACTGATGAAAACACCAAGTATGCAAATCTAATTCTACCAAAAAAACCGGAGGAGGTTTCGTTCGAGGAAACAATTAGTACCTTGTCGAAAATATTTGATAAAAGGGATAGCCTATTTCACTCTAGATACAAATGTTTGAACATTCAGAAGGCAGAAGCTGAAGACTATCTAGAATATGCTTGCACTGTGAACTGTTTATGCGAATCATTTAAATTGAATGAAATTTCCGCAGACCAATTTAAATGTTTAATCTTTGTACAAGGTCTCACAGCACCAAGGGACAAAGATATACGTTCACGGATCCTAACAATTATGGAGGCGGATCCTAACATAACATTGCAAAAAGTCACTGAAGAGTGTCAACGTCTGATTAACATAAAGAAAGACAACACTCGCATTGAAGAGAAAAATATTTTTAAGGTGCAGCAAGTAAAAAGGCAAGGGACCACAAGAAAGTCCAGGTTCCAAGAACACAGGATCCTTAAAGGATACAAAGACCCAAAGCTAAAGTGTAAATGTTGTGGTAGTTTAAGACACAACAATAAGACCTGCTGGTTTAGGAACAAAATATGTTATGAATGTGGTCTCAGAGGTCACAAGGGAACATACTGTGCCCAGAAGAAAAGACAAGGGACCGATAATGTAAATACGCTTCGCATGAATAAAGAAAAAAGCTGCGAAAGACGGAAATATGTTGATGTTCGGATAAATGGACATCTGGTTACATTGCTTCTGGATAGCGGTGCAGATATTAGTATTATAAATGAAGATATATGGAAAAGGATAGGTCGACCTGAATTAACGAAAACCAGAAAGACGGCGAGAAGTGTGTGCGGCAAAAGATTAGAGTTCAAGGGAGAATTAAAATGCAAAGTGACATTCGCTAACCAGACTCATAAATCCAAAGTGTACGTCGTACCAGGAAAGAATACATGCCTGTTTGGGGTAGATTGGATTGTCCTGTTTAATTTATGGGAGAAACCCATAAATTCGTTTTGTAACGTTTTAACTGCAGAAAAAGCAAACCAAAGGGAAGACTTCCTGAAGGATTTGAAAACTGAGTTTCCCAATGTTTTTGCCGAAGGACTAGGACTCTGTATTAAGACAGAGGCAAAATTTGAATTAAAGAAAAATGCCACTCCAGTATTCAAACCTAAAAGGAATGTGCCTTTTTCAGCGATGGACGCAATCGAAAAAGAGTTGGATAGACTTCAACAACTGGAAGTCATTGAAAAAGTTAACCACACAGATTGGGCAAGTCCAACCGTGTATGTAAAGAAAAAAAATAACAGAATAAGGGTCTGTGGAGATTTTTCAACGGGTTTAAATGACTGTCTATTGGACCATAATTATCCCCTTCCGTCCGCAGAAGATCTGTTCTCTAAGCTTAACGGAGGAAAAATTTTTTCTAAGATAGACCTCTCAGATGCTTACTTGCAAATTAAGATCAGCAATGAATGCTCCAAATACTTAGGCATAAATACTCATAAGGGCATTTTTAAGCTAAAGAGGCTTCCTTTTGGATTAAAGGTTGCTCCTGCTATTTTCCAGCAAATTATGGACACGATGCTGGCAGGGTTGGAATTTTCAATGGCCTACCTTGACGATATCCTAATTAAAAGTGAAAATTTGCAAGATCATAAGAAGCATGTAAAAGAAGTATTCAAAAGAATACAGGAATTTGGTTTTAAATTGAGCCCAGAAAAATGCGATTTTTTTATGAAAAAAATTAAATATCTGGGTCAAATAATCGACAAAGAGGGTCGAAGACCGGATCCACAAAGGACTGAAGCAATTGAAAAGATGCCTGCTCCAGATTCAGTGACAAAATTAAAATCGTTTTTGGGATTAGTTCAATACTATGCAATTTACATCCCTAACATACATAATTTAAGAGCTCCTCTTAACGAGTTACTGAAAAAGGGTGTTAAATGGAACTGGAATAAGGAATGTGAATCTGCTTTCCAAAATATCAAAAGATGTCTACTGTCAGACTTAGCATTGGCACATTTCAATCCAGAAAAGGAACTAATACTAGCAACGGACGCCAGTGATTACGGTGTTGGCGCTGTATTACTTCACAAGTATGAGGATGGTAGGACAAAAGCTATCGCCCATGCTTCAAGAACGTTGGTTGCAGCGGAGAAAAATTACAGCCAAATTGAAAAAGAGGCGCTGTCGATAATATTTGGAATTACAAAGTACAATCGATTTCTCCATGGACGATCTTTTATTTTGCAAACCGACCATAAACCCCTACTTACCATATTTGGATCAAAGAAAGGCATTCCCACAAATACTGCGAATCGATTACAGCGATGGGCTGTAACCCTCTTAAACTATCAGTTTAAGATGGAACATGTATCCTCAAAAAAGTTAGGACACGCAGATGCATTATCACGGTTGATCCCTAAAAGAAGCGAAAGTTTCGAAGAAACGGTAATTGCTGCGCTTAAAGACGAAAGTGAATGTACAAGTTCAATGTGTAATATGATACGTGAACTTCCGGTAACTTTCGAAAAAATAAAAAAAGAGGCAGTAAATGACATTTTCATTAAGAAAATGAAAAATCAATTGGGAGGGATAAAAAAAAATAAAAAGGTAGATCAAACAACGCCTTTTTCCATCTGTGAAGATGTGCTCATGTATGGTGAGAGGATCGTAATTCCACTAACGTTACAGAGGAAAATTCTGAAGGAATTTCATACAGGTCATCCGGGCATTTCGAGAATGAAATCCCTTATGAGAGGATATGTGTACTGGCCTGGTATGGACAAGGAAGTTGAAAAATGTGTCAAGACATGCAGAGGATGTCAATTAGCAGCTCGAGATCCTCCAGTAAAAACGACGCCATGGCCAAAGACGGACCTACCCTGGTCACGTCTGCATATTGATTATGCGGGACCTATAAATGGTTATTTTTACTTGATTATTGTAGATTCTTTTTCAAAATGGCCAGAAATATTTAAGTTTAGACATCCAACAGCAAAAAACACTGTGAGTGCGCTTAATGAAATTTTTAGCCGTTTTGGAGTGCCAAAAACCTTAGTGAGCGATAATGGAACAGCATTTACTGCTCATGAATTCAAAGAATTCTGTGACTCGCTAAATATTCTACATATGACAACACCTGTGTACCATCCACGATCGAATGGGTTGGCCGAAAAATTTGTAGATACGTTTAAAAGGGCACTTAAGAAAAATCTTACTACGGACACAGACGAACAATGTATTCAAACATTTTTAGCAATTTACAGGGTGACACCAAATCCTAATAATAATGTCAATTCTTCCCCGGCTGAGCTAATGTTTGCAAGAAAGATAAGATCTGTCTTCGATAGGCTGCTACCAGAGAAAAAGAAAGTTTTCAAAAACGAAAACCTTAATACCAAGTGCTTCTCCCCAGGTGAAAATGTATATTTCAAAAATTTTCAAAATGGACAAAATCAGTGGGTTGAAGGTATTATCAAAAAAAGGATTGGGAGCATGGTCTATACCATCCAAGGATTAAGTTTTGTCTGCAAAAGACACAGAAATCAAATACGTCCCAGACTGTCTCCAAATGTGGAAGAGACACCAATGGAAACATTGTGCGATATTTTTGATATACCAAAACCAGCGTGTGTACCGCAAACAATGAATATTTCGCCTGAACCGACCATACGGGCTGGACAGAAACCTTTACCCCGGGTAACGCTGACCAGAAGGAAAAGCGCAAGAAAGAGAAAAGTTACCAGGAGATTAAGCCCTGACCCTAAAAGGAAGAGGTATTTAAGCTAAAATCAGGAAGATTTCAGCTTCAGGGGGAGGTGTTGTGAAGGAACATAACTGGCTATACACCGGTTACAAACTGTATATATATATTGGACTGTTTGGCAGACAGCGGCAGACAGCGGCAGACAAGCAGTCGCAGTAAGACGGATAGTCTTACGTGTTGATTATCAGACTTTCTTCCCCATACTTGTTACTATGTACTTCTATTTACCTTAGGCGAGCAGCCTTACGTTTCTGTATTATAAATAAACCCCATTACACATACCACTCGGTGTAACTCACGTTTGTCTTTATTTCCTAAGTATTTAGGAATATAACAGCTACAAACAGTTGTTGGATGGGAAAACCCTACCAAGGATAAGAAGAGAGATGGGGAATGATTTCGTTCTACAGCAAGACAATTGCAGCATCCATGTGTCAAAACTCATGAAAGAATGGATGGCTAAAGTGAATATGACTAATTTGGAATGGCCTGCAAAAAGCGCAGATCTAAATTTAATGGAAAATGTTTGGGAAATGCTTACGCAACTTGTCTATGATGGACCTGAAATAACGAAAGAGGCTCAACTATGGGAACGAATACTAGATGCCAAAGAACAACTAATAGAAATACGTACAGATGTTATGGAAAGAGATTGATAAAAGTTATTGAGACGAAAGGTGATATTACAGACTATTAACAGTTTCTCAACGATGTCCGAAAAATAATGTTGCATGTGTTATGTAAAAAATGATGAAAATGATTTTCTTCCATTTTTATTACATGTATTGTCTTTATATGTTTATGCTATTCTATTGGAGGAATTTCGCTACTTTATGGTACTCAGAAAGTCGAATACTAAAGTATCTGAAAAATATTGTCGGGCCCCTGTAGGAGCATTCTCCAAGGAGTTTCCTATGTTTTGTATAAGAGAGACTTTAGTTGATGATGTAGGGTTTATATTTGAATCAATGGAAATCTGCACGCCACGTTAATGACTTGGAGGAATCTTATGGAAACTAAGAATCTGAAAATGAATGTTACAAAGACCAAAGTGATGATTAATTGTTGTAGTGTCGGAAAGTCCCCAGTAAGCAAGCCACCCGACCCCTTATAGATAACAGAAAACAAAAGTAAAATGAAAAGAGAGCAAATGTTCAAAAATTACATGCATGGGAACACATGAATTAAGAATCAAAACGGAAGTAAAATATCACGAAATTGATTAGCATGTCGGGAGTTTAAACGGAATTTATTTGAAAAGTATCATCATTATTGCCTTCGTTTTTGTTTCTCATTTCCAATATTAATTTTCAAACTTAGATAGCCTCCCAAATTATTTTTATAAATGTTTCCAAATGCAACGTGGCTGTGTTTGTTACACTTTAAACCTCTCCCAGATCCCCACGCTGTCCGACACCATCGCAAAGGTTGGTTGGTTGTTTTTGTTTTACGGCATATCAACCTTTTTCAGGTTATTTAATGCCGAATCTAGTTATTTTAAAGAACGATTTTTAATGGAGTATTTTTTTTTTAAGTCAGATTCTATTTAACCCATAGTTGGGACCCTAACAGTTACTACCACTCCGGGTCAGAGTGGACCTGGGAGCAGTGGCAATTAAAGGGTGGCTCCACACTCCCCAAGGCCCGCAAGGTGGGGCCTCACCATCGGATATAGTTTAAGGTCATATCCAGAACCCCATCGCAAAGGAACAAACACACAAAACAAATAAGTCCTGACTCGGCTTATTTTCTGTTTTAGCAAAAGGCATTTATTGTCATTACTTTCCAAACAATGCCTGCACAATATGGCATAATCACATTGACGCACCGGTTCCCGCCAGCTCACTGAAGTTAAGCAATGTTGAGCCTGGTCATTACTAAACTGGGTGACCAATTTGGGAATTCTAGGCACTGTACGTCGACACCTCTCTGCAAGAGCTGCAAAAACCTAACGTCATCATTTTCCCTAACGGGGATATACACACGACTGAGGACCGCTTGTGAATTTCATACTCCTTTAAAACTTTTTTTTTTTACAAAGGAACTTCCTCCTTTGGAGAAAGCCAGTTAAACCCAAATAAGGTTAGTGCCATTTCACACACACAAACAATGCTTGCTTCTTTTCTTTTTCCTTTATGGTTCATTTCGTCTGCCATGAGATTAACAAAACCCTATCATCTCAACACCAGCTTAAAAGTCTCTTGCCACTATCATGGGGCTACACGTCCATCTAGCCCGGTGTACACTTTTCTTCTTTCTCAAACCGCATGAAGTTTATTTTTATTTTTCTTCCGATGCAAGCCTGCACACATTCCTAATTTGCATATGTGCTTTAACGGCTGCTGCTGCTTATATCTTTGCAAACCACCTATTCTTTGGATGTTGCTGATATTTTCACACTAGCTCATACGCACTCTGTTACACAAATATCAAAACAGTGACTGTTTATTGCACCACTGTAACCTAATAAGTGTTGATGTGCCGTAAAACTGACAATCCCAATCTAATAATATGAGATGGCTTCCTGTGATTCAAAACATCCATCCTTCTACAACGGTTTATCCGCAAGGATAAACGCTTCACATTACCATACCAGCATAGCTGATTCATCCTTGGGATAGATAATACAGCTTCTTATTCCAGTATTTCAATAACTGCAAGATTTTGGAACTCCCTTCCTGCTCACTGTTTTCCTCCGATAGCTGAAACCCATATTTTGAATTAATGAGGAGTTCTGCAGACAGCTTTAATGTCAAAACATGAGTACATCACAGTACTAGATATTTTTTTTTTTAAATCGATCTGCCGACTCTATCTTAACAATCAGCAAGACTTCTATTGGGTCATGGCTGATGGGACAAGACCAAACCAGCCTCATGGATGATATAAAGCATCCCATTTGAAATTTTGTAGAGACTACTGAGTTCAACATCAAGATTCACGAGTTCGACAAAATGCTCCCGAAGAAGGCCAAAGGTCACATAATTTGTTCAGTGGTCAAACGTTTTCTGATATATTGTAAGTTTACTCTCCAGTTTTTGCAGCTCAGAAGGTCCTCTTCCAATTCCTCTCTGTATCATCTTGTGGAATCACTTTCTTCCTAATTTTATTTGACCAACGAATCTTCCCGTAATTCAAGACATCCATGCTTCTACAACGGTTTATCCACAAGGATGAACGTTTCACATCACCATACCAGCATAGTAGATTCATCCTTAGGATAATACAGCTTCTCATTCCAGTAGCTTCTTTCCAAGAACTGTAAGATTTTGGAACTCCCTTCCTGTTCACTGTTTTCCTCCGACCTACAGTCTTAGTCTTTTCAACACCAAGGTCAATAGGTAATTCCTGTCTTTGCAATAATCATCTTTTAATGTTGTTAGTTCCTCACATCAAATGGCTTCATGACTTGTCCCAAGTGATTTCGACAGAAAATAAAAAAAAAACAGTTACAAGACTGTTTTAGATCTGATGACCTCAGAGGAACTGTTGCATAAGTCTCCTGAAACAATAAAAGAAAAAGAAATACACTACCAAATAATCAACTTTTGTGTATTTTCGTTACAAGAAAAGAAATTACTTGTGCGTGTGTGTGCGCAAAGGTGGCTGTCTGTATGAAAGAAGGAAGGGAGGAAGAAGGTGAAGACTTGAGAGAGTGAGAGAAAGAGTCCGGCTATGTGTTGTGGCGAAGTGAAAGAAAGAGAGAGTCAAACAATGTTCCTTGACGTGCGAGACAAGTTGTCATCTCAGCTACTGAATTCACTCGTCAAGCTTTCGGCTTGCGACTTGTCTTTCTGTTGGTGTCTTGTCCCTCTCTGACAAGAGAAGTTCTTCTTGCCTTTTTATATTTTTTTAGAGGCTCCCAGAGGCTTAATCGAGCCATGATTGGTCAAAAATTTATCTTTCTGGCGAAGAAACGTGTTTTCAACTACGTAGGTCATTTCTCAAACGTCCTGCTTTTTAACCCAAGAGATTTGGTGTGGGTGAATGCTGTAATTAATACCCACACAAATTTATAAATTTTAATGTGTGTGTGTGTGTGTGTGTGTGTTAGAAAAATAAAATAAGAAAAAGCACAGAACATAAAATCTACCCACTATAAAGAGATGTGTGCAGAATGGGAGACTTTGTTAGTTTGGTCACATTGAAAGAATGTGTTTTGGTAATTAGGTGTAGAACAGTTGAAATAGCAGCGTCTGTTAGCAGAGAAAAGCCAAGGAAAACATGAGAAGACATAATGGATTTGAGAGAAAATTAGAAGTAGGTTGGTTTAGAAGTCAATTTCTAAAGTCGTCCAACACATGCCAACATGTAAAACAGACTTTAAAGCAATGATGATGATGACGATTTTTAAGATGTTTATTTTCCTTTTCCTTTTGTTTTTTTTTTTCTTTTTAAAGACAAACAGTTCACAGACTTCTTATGGAGAACCATGCATTACAGACAAGCATGAAACAGGCGGAATGGGAAATGATCGATGCGGTTAATTTATTGAAAAAACAGGAAGCAGAAAGAGAAGACAAGGTAACACAAATCATCTATAATATAAATCTCACCTGTCTGTTTAAATGTATGTATGTATGTATGTATGTATTATGTATTTTGCCTAAAACTTTCGACAGAGTTGACGAATTTTCATGAGATCGATATCGTTTTGAAGCTCGACAATTCGGACGACAAATATCGAAAAATTGACTAAAAACATTAATTCCTTCACCCTCAACTGAGCACTTTTTTTGCTGATATTTTCGAAAGTCATCCTCCCTTTTCGATTGACTAGCCTTAATTTAAACCTTCGTCCCTTTCCGGTTTTGCGATTGACGAAACGGAAAAGATGTCACTTTTTTTTCATGTTTTTTTCCTCATTCGTGGTACGAGTTTAAGCCTGCCTGTCTACTGCCACTTTTTTTTTTTTTTTGCTCAACACACACCTCCAAACATCCGGGCAACGCCGCACACCCAGGCTAGTCTAATATATAAAAGGCAAAATGGGCGCGAGCGTTTGTGTCCATGAAAGGTTTTTTGCATCGGGAAGTATGCAAAACCTTCTCACGTTGTTTAGATTCCGCGAGAAGTTTTCGTATACTTCCTAGATCGTAATATCTCAGATTCGCAAACGAACATCATCTCCATCTTTTTTTGATCGAGTTAAACAAAATTCCCACTGTGCCGTCCTCTCAGCAGTTTGTTTGTCTTTTTCATATAAATAAAGCAAAACTATTCAAATGCAACCGACAGCTCGACAGCCTGGTGGCCGAGCTGCAGTATCCGCTCTTAAAATGAGATTAGTTCTCAGTCAATGGAGAGGGAAAGGAAAAATTTCTATTCTGAGAAAATTTCATTTTTAAGCATATTGTGTCACATTTTGTTTTTTTTTGGGGGGAAAACAAATAAATACCGACAGAAAGCGCCAGTTTTAAAAGAAACGTTCATTTCTGTGCATGTGTGGCGATTACTATGATTCTTAACTTAATTACCAACTCGTTCAATTCACTATCCTCTGGCCTAATGGTTAATGAGAAAGACTAATTACCCCACGTTTTTTAGTTCAATCCCACCTCTCTATCTTTTTTTTTTTTCTTTTTTTTTATTTCGTCCTTGTGCCAATATCCTTCACCAGGCAAAAGTTATTTACCAACTCATTTAATTTACAATCCTCTTTTTTTTCCACGTTCCTTTCCTCCTTCACGGTACAGGTTCGAGCCTGCCTGCCTACTACCACTTTTCTTTTGTGCTCAAAACACACTTCTAAACACCCGGGCAATGCCAGGCACCCAAGCTAGTAAATAATAAGTCTTTCTTTATTAGTTCTGTTTGGATTCGGATGAATTAAAAAAAAATTTTGTTTTGATCATTCAGGCAGATGGAGGCAGAGGGACCTAGAGGTTCAATGTTTCGCCCGTCTTATGCAGGCTTCCTCAAAATGGATGGTCAATGACATATCCCTCATGAGAAAGCCCGCCTAAGACGGGCAAAACGTCGAGCCGCTTACATTTCAAATTTCATATCGTCAGATTTTATCCATTTTAATAATCATATATACTAGCAGGACCTGTGGAAATTCCGCAGGGGACTCATTCATATGTAATATATTGATGTTGGCATTCTGTAGATGTTCAGTGTAAATGGAGACGCTCTGATATTGTTGTAGCTTTTTTGTTAAAACTGCAAAAGTATTTATCTAAGCTAGCACGAACGCCCAGTAAAGCTCGGTCATAAATTATGCTTGAATATGATATTTTAATTCTTGCAGATTTCGTATATATTATTATAGGGTTAATGTTCTATCGATTTTTATATGTTATAAAGTTGCGATTTCAAAAATAAAAAAATATATCTTTATGACTTGGGTGCATTAGCTTGAATCGAAACCGAAATAAAAAAACTTAAGAAAAAAAAAAAATATATATATATGCATATATATATATATAACTTGAGTTCCTTCAGCCATAATCGAAACCGAAACCAAAACTTATGAAGAATTTTTTATAAAATTATTTATAAAAAAATAGATGATTTAAGTGGCATCAACTATAGTCGAAACCGAAACCAAAACTTATGAAAAATTTTTGGTAAAATTATTTATGACAAGTAATAGAAGAACTAAACAACCCGGATATAAGCGTGATACACAAAAGAACACACACGCTATCGTATTAATATATAGACTAACGGGACCTGTGGAAATTCCACAACGGACTCTTTCATATGTGATATATTGATGTTGGCATTCAGCGTAAATGGGGACGTCTTGTAGCTCTTTTATTAAAACTGCAAAAGTATTTATCTAAGCTAGCAGAGACACCCGGCAAAGCCTAGTCGTAAACTACGCTTATATGATATTTTAATTCATGCAGATTTCGTATATATCATTATAAAGTCAATTTTCTAGTGATTCTTATATATTATAAAGTTGTGATTGCAAAAATATAAAAAAATATATCCATATGACTTCGGTGCATCAGTTTGAATCGAAACCGAAAACAAAACATTATATATATATATACATATATATATATATATATTTATATATATATTTTTGTAGAAATATATTTCTTGCTATATATCAATTCTTATATAAGAAGCTCAATGTAATTACAAAGCGATATAGAGAATAAATGACACAAAGTTATATTCCAAAATTCATGATGTTGACCATCTTATAATTTATTTCTTTAATTCAGTTGACTTATACAATTCTTGACAGTATCAAGTATAGTAGATTCACTGATTGATATAATAATTAAGTGGTTGATTTTGCGCTACGAAATAGATACTGTCAAGAATTGTATAAGTTAACTGAATTAAAGGAATAAATTATAAGATGGTCAACATCATGAACTTTGGAATATAACTTTTTGTCATTTATTCTCTCTCTCCCTCTCTGTCTCTGTCTGTCTCTCTCTCTCTCTCTCTCTATATATATATATATATTTATATATATATATAGTAAGTTATAAAATATATATGGCGATTAAGCTACACTAAATATTCCGCATTTCATCCACTCTAGGCTTATTCAGGTTTCGCCATATATATTTTATAACTTACTAACTAGCTCTACCTACGCATTGAGCACTTTTGAAGTAAATACTTAAAGTTTACGCATAAATAAATACTCTCGTATATTAATTTTATGTGAGTAAATGAAGTAGTTTTATATATATATATATATATATATATATATATATATATATATTTTTTTTTTTTACATGGGGATCACCACTTATCAAGGCCCGTAAGCCACTCGGGGATAAGGGTTATTTTGTGTACAATAATCGATGGGATAATATCGTAGTAATAGTTGGTATTGGAGATTTGATAAAGTGTCTTACTTAAGGGGGCGATTAATCAGGAATTTGTTTATGTTGGACTTGAAGACGTCCAAGTTGTAGTCAGGTGGGAAACAGGCAAACGGAAGAGAATTCCACAGGCGTGCACTTCTCAGAAAAAAAGCTATGTTCATGGAATTTACGTTTTGATTTAGGCACAGATAAAGAGTGGGGGAAATATATATATATATATATATATATATATATATATATATATATATATATATATATATATATATTCGGAATAAAAAAGATGTAAGCGTGACGCACAAAATAACACACACGCTATTGTATTACTATATAGATAGATAAGATAAGAAGATTAGATATATTATATTGGGTAAAATATAAAATAGTGATTAAAAAAAAAATGGATGAGTTAGATGCCTTCAGCTATGATCGAAACTGAAACTAAAAATTATGGAGAATTTTTATATCAGTATTTATTACAAAAAATATGTATATTCCGGAATTAAATCTCAACAAATGAAATTTGCCGGAAAGCGTGACGCACAAAAGAACACTCACGCTATCGTATTTATATAGAGATAATTTAATAACTTTTCAAATTCGCAAATGGAATAATAAACTTAAAGCAAGCTTTAATATTAATATTTATATGACAATCCTTACCAAATGAAAAAGGTCAGTATTCGAGATAGAACAGTGATATAAGGAAGCCAGAGATCTGTAAATTAGAAACTACAGCAGTTAATTATTTGACAAGGAATACAAAATTAAAAAATTTCCTTATTCTATGGAGTTTCACAGAAATCGAAACTTATAGTGCTCCAGCCATAGTCATTGACATTTCAGCTATGGTCAGACAAAATAATGCATAAAATAAAAATAGTTAAAAAATGAACTGACTTGACATATAAATGTATATTTGCGCACGCATAAGAGCGCATAATTTTTGGAACACTTACATAGAGGACATTGCAAAGGCTGCTGCAAAGAAGGTGGGTTCCCTCGATCGAGCTAGAAGACTACTCACGCCTGAGAGTATCCTGTAGGCCACCATTCGCTCCATACCATTGGGGTATTGTTGCCACATCTGGGCTGATGCATCTACCACTAGTCTCTCCCTCTTAGATAGTTTCTAAAATAGAGTTGCCAATCTATTCGGTCCCACTTTATCAACTAAGCTCCAGCCCCTGTCCCATCGCCGCAATGTTGCATCACTGTGCCTGTTTTACAAATATTTTAATGGAATGTGTTCTGATGAACTTGTTTCACTTGTAACCCCCTTGACGTACTTATCCAGACAAACTCGCTTAGAAATAAGATCTCACCCCTTCACTGTTGTTGTCCCTAAATGCCAGGAAGCTTTCTATTCTAATAGTTTCTTCCCTCGAACAGCTAGACTTTGGAATTCCCTTCCTGCTGCCTGCTTCCCTGGCTGTACTGATATGCAGAAGTTTAAATGTAACATAAAAAAATATCTTGTCAATCTTTCCTAGACATGGCCCCAAATAGTAGCCCCTTACGTCCAAGTGGCGATATGCTTTGAACATGAGTAAAAAAAAAAAAAAAAGTCAACTTACATCTTTCAATTTCCAATTTTTTTTTTTTTTTTTTTCAATTTTAACCTCCGTAGCAGCCATTTTTTTGCTAACTAAAGAACAAATTGGATTTGTTTCACAAATCTATATAACATATATATCCAGTTTCAAGTGTGTAGATCAAAAATTAACAAAGGAGCTTGGTAGAGGTAGTTCCTCGAACAGACTGACAATGTTACTTATATATAGATAGATATATGAGAGAGAGAGAGAGAGAGAGAGAGAGAGAGAGAGAGAGGCGGGGTGAGAGGGGGGAATATATCTAATTACGTTACACCACTATTTTGACGATGAGTATCTGGTTGGGGTTAACGATTTAAAGGATATTATTTCAAATGTAGAAATACATGGAGAAGGGTTCAAATAATCATTATTTTTTAATTGAGTATTAAATAAAATAATCAACCAGTTAATACGACTAATTGTCACGTTCATGGTAGTTATGGGGAAGGGGTAATGGTTTAGGGATATGAAAGAACCCCTACAGAGATGCATCATAACAGAAGGTGATGGTTGTTTCGTGTTTATTTTAGTTTTGAAAGCTTTTCAAACAGACCTGCCAATCATCATTCAAACGCTCTTAAATTGTTGTTTCTCTTCTTGAGATATTTTTAGCTGCACTATCGCACCTGGGGGAGCGGAAGAGTGGGGGGTCGCTGGAAAAACGAACGAAGGTCGATATAAATTAATTTTTTTTTTTTTTACCTATAAACAACAAAAAATTAAATCGATCCAAGTTTTTATTTTCATGGCAGTTTTTTTTTTTGTTTTTTTTTTACATAGAGGTCACCACTTATCAAGCCCGGAGGCCACTCAAGGATAAGGGTTATTGTGTGTACAGTAATCAATAAGATAGTATTGTAGTAATCATTAGTATTGGATATTTGATAGAGTGCCTTATTTAAGGGGGCGGTTTGTCAGGAATTTGTTTATGTTGGACTTGAAGACATCCAAGTTGTAGTCAGGTGGGAAACAGGCGAACGGAAGAGAGTTCCACAGTCGTGCACTTCTGAGAAAGAAGCTCTGCTCATGGAATTTACGTTTGGATTTAGGCACAGATAAAGAGTGGGGAAAATTATTGACAGTAGTTTCAGCCAGACGTGTGTTTCTCGTGAAAGATTGGCGAGGGGGGGGGGCGAGAAATTGGAGCTCAGACGAGCATTTGCCATAAAAATAACGATAAAACAAAGACAGACTTGCAACGTCTCTTCTGTGGGAGAGAGGCTGCAGGGAAGAGAAAAGGGCATCGCCCACTAAGCTACGAAGTCTATTTTCTACTCTGTCAAGGCAGGATAGGCTGTTTTTAGCAGCTCCTGCCCAGATGGTGCTCAACTAAACTTTAATATTCCCTCCTCGTAAAACATTTTCAAGCAGCTATTTTTGCCAACGAAAGAACAACTTGAATTTGTTCCACAGGTCAAGTTTCAAGTCTGTAGATCAAAAATTGAAAAAGGAGTTTCTTTTTTTTTTTTTTTTTTTTTTTTTTTTACACAGGAATCACCACTTATAAAGCCCGGAGGCCACTCGAGGATAAGGGTTAATGAGTATACATTAGGTAATGTGATTATAGCGTAGTAAATATAAGTAGTGGAAATTTTGTAAATTGGATTACTTAGGGGGACGGTTTATCAAGAACTTGTTTACATTGGACTTGAAGACAATCAGATTGAAGTCAGCTGGAAAGCAGGCAAACGGAAGAGAGTTCCACTGGCGTGCAGTTCTGAGAAGAAACTTTGTTCATGGAATCTATGTTTAGGTTTAGGCACAGAAAAAGAGTGTGGGAAATTATTGATAGTGTTTTTGATTAGACGAGTGTTTTCATGAAAGTTTGGCAAGGGGGGACCATAGATTAAAACTCAGACGAGCACTTGCCATGAAAATAACGATAAAGCAGAGACAGGCTCAGAACGTCTCTTCTGTGGGAAAGAGGTTTCAAGGAAGAGAAAAGGGCATCCCCCACTAAGCTACGAATCTATTTTTGAACTCTGTCAAGGCAGGATGAGCTGCCTCTAGCAGCTCCTACCCAAATGTGGCAACCGTACTCCATCACTGGCTGTACCTGGCTCTTATATAGGCAGAGAATTGCATCAGCAGTGAGATATTTACTGGAGTGGTCGAAGGATCTTACCATTTTTCCAGAGACCTTGGCAATGGATTTGATATATGTGTTCCATTTCAGATCGGTAGTAAAAGTCAAACCCAGAAGCTTGTCAAAATATGGAGCTTCCCCTAGTCGAGAGCCATCCATTTCAATTGATGCCAGATGGGGATCAGAACGTTGATGATGTAAAGATAGGAGCTTAGTTTTAGATGCATTAAAAGTAACCAGCCACCTCTTCCCCCACTTTACCATGCGCCCGAGATTAGAGGAGAGGGAATCAGAGAGAACTTTGTCATTTACGGCCTTTGATGTGTTGCCATAGATGGTCGTGTAATCAGCATAGATGTCAATGAATGATTTAAGTATGTGTTTAGGGAGATCATTGATGTAGATCAGGAAGAGAATTGGGCCTAGGATGGACCCCTGAGGGACTCCAGCATTAATACTGAGGGCCTCTGATTTCTGCCCATCAACCACTACTCTTATGAACCTATCAAAGAGAAATGATTTAATGATCGAGAAAACATTTCCAGTTATACCGTAGCTGGAAATCTTGTGAAGTAGGCCTTTATGCCATACTTTATCAAAGGCTCTTGATATGTCAAGAACAATTGTCCTAGAGAGGAAGCCTTTGTCAAGAGATTCACTAATCCTATGATATATAACCGTTAGCACATCTGCTGTAGATCTGGTAGAATGGAAACCATATTGCATGTCACTCAGAAGGTTATTTCTGTTGAGGTGGGTGACTACTTCTCTATTTAATATGGATTCCAGCAACTTACTCATGGTACAGTAAACAAAACAAAATAATGAGTTAAGAAAGCATTTTTTTTACAAAGGAATCACCACTAATCAAGGCCCAGAGGCCACTCGAGGATAAGGGTTAAAGAGTGTACTGTGGTCAAAAGGACAATATCATAGTAATCGTTAGAAGTGTAAATTTGGTAAATTGGATTACTTAAGGGGAACGGCTCATCAAGAGAGTTCCACAGGTGTTATCTTGATAATCATTTACTTCTTAACATAACTTTCTAACTTAACAAACTTAACAGGTGTACAGACATCGAAGTACATTCATCTAGATTACAAGTTTTCTACACCATGAGCCGTGTCTCATACACATGGTTTCCACCAAAAAAAAACTTTTGTTCCCATCTCAAAAACGTGGCGTTGTTGGTTTTGTTTACAGTATTTGATCTGTTGCTCGTCTCATGTTACACGCCTTTCATTCGACCCTGGTTATGATTCTGGGTAATCCTACACTCAGTGTGACCCTTGCCAAAATTCATATTAACTAACTTAATAGCTATTGATGTAAGGTCCATAATGCGCAACATTTTCTTTTCCATTGCAACCTCACTGTGCTTGATTACAATCATAAAGTTTCCCAGATTTCAAAATTGTTCTTCAAAAAAAGTATTTTGATTTTTCTCCTTCTTTTTTCCATTTCAGGCAGAAGTCTTGCAGAAGCAAGTGACAGAACTGAAAGTTCAACAACAGGAAAAAATTGAAACGCTGGTGAGTACTCCGAATCTTCGTGTTTCCTTTAAGAATCTCAAGGTCATCTACATACTTGTAAGGACTGTCTCTTAAGACTATTGGCAACACCATGTAACGGTTTGGCTTTCTGTGTTTTATGCAGGGCCAAACATATGGAAGTAAAGTTTCTCAAATGGTTATGCATGACGTTGCTTCTTATACTTATATGTCATATAGCAATTATCTTCATTAAGGATGTAATGTTGCATAAAACTAAAAAGTCACGTTTATTGTTTCTTTTGGCCAGTGAGTTCGCCTGGCATTTTCGGAAATAATTTCTTTCACAGATTTGTTCACATATGAAGACTCAAAAAACACAAAAGGATTTCACGTTGCTTTGTGCCAGCCTCCCATGCTCAGGTCAGCAACTGACCTCTAACCTCATTGGAAACTGTGTCTCATGATCGTCAACCGGGAGAGCTTCACAATCGTTCTCTGCATTTCTGTGTTGAATTCTGTTGAAAAGCAAAAGCAAAACTTTGCATGGATGCCGCTAAAGAAGACCGGAACTCAAGGTTCTAGCTACGAAAAGTTAATTTCACAAAAGTTTCTGATTTTTTTTACATATGTGCATCGTTCAGTTCACCAAAACGTTTTAAGTCTCAGAAATCTATTCTTCGTCCTTTGGATGGGAATCACAATGAAGAGTGGGGTCGAGCGTTTTTTTTTTTTTGAGAATTGGCTTCAATCTGCTCCCAACCATCTAGGCGCTTGTTTTAAATTCAGGGACGGGGTGGGTATGGCAATGTGTCAGACCAACCAAAATCCAACACGTCAAGAGGGAAATCTCCCAGCCGTTTTGTGTGTGTGCAATTCAGCAAACCGTCCGCAGTTCTGAAAATCTGAGACCAAAAATGAAATCTTTTCACACGACTCTAAGGGGGTCAAATGCTGTCATTATAGTCTGAATAGGTGCTCTCCAGGCCAACAAGTACAAATCTCGTTAAACAATAAAATTTGTCTGTTTTTCTCAAGTGCAAGTACATCACTTTTGATAGGTCACCCGCCGGTGTCCGGGATTCAATTAACGTTCAACAAACAATCTCAGCATATTTATCAGCCTCTCTCAAGGTTTAGGGGGGTCTCAACCTCCCTAATGGGGAACAACATCGCTCCCTCAAGACAGTGACGTCTCAGCTTACGTTTCTTACATGACGATTTACACGATGAAAATACGTGCCATTCAAGGGGATTTATTCATCCAGAGTTAAGATAAATAAATTTTTTGTACGATATCAAAATGTACAGAAAGTCAGAATTACTCTGCCTTTGTTCTGTATGTATATGCGATACACTATGCCCTGAATAAACTAAATCGCTATTTGCATAGTGAAACGTTCACCATCTATACAGATCATAGACCATTAGAATATTTACTAAACTCACCAATTCAAAATAGAAAAATACAGATGTGGGTTTAAGTATGATCGGCTATAATTGCACCATACAAATAATTGCACCTAAAGGGGAAAGACAACGTCTGTGTGGATCTCTTGTCACGTGCTGTGGATTCGGGGCAGGACAATGATGATCCCCCTGTAGAAATGGACAGTAGGAATTACACGGTGAGTGAAATAAACTCAAATCATTTTGAGCCAAAAGAGTTTGTATCATATAAGGATGCTGGAGACTCATCGGTAGCACACGAGCGTCCTACATTATCGGGATTAGATATAACGCAAGAACCATGTGTTTCAGCTTGCAACACTGAACGATACATTGAAAGGAGTGTTTCCTAATATGTCAAAAACAAGCATGTAAAATCGTCGCTGTTATCAAAGAAGTTGAAACATTAAATTACAAGATATAGGTGTTATCAAGGAACAGAGGCTTTACTTCCAAAGGATATAAAATCAATTTTACAGAAAAAAAAGCTAAGATTTATGAATTTTGGAGATGAGGATTAATTATTCGTATTATTTATATTATTAGACTAGCAGGGAGATCCGGCGTTGGCCGGGATTTAATGATGATCAACGAATATTTCACACTCCTATATTTTTATTGTCATCGAAATTCGTGAAATCGCACGGAATGAAGCTTCACATGCCTCCATATATGTGTGTGTGTGTGTGTGTGTGTGTGTGTTGGGACGATTAGTCGGAATCGGAAAAATCAAAAGTTTTGGGGAAAGTCCAAAATATATGCTATTCTACATCACATTTCTTTTATAAAATTATTTTATATAAACTTCTTTCCAGTTAGCAAAAAGAACATTAAGAAATTTACGTGTGGTTTGAACCTACAGACCACGTCATGCAAAAAAAAAAAAAAAACGCGTAAATTTTCAAATTCTTATAAAATTCTTTGCAGTTAATGAAAAGACAATTAAAAAATTTACGTGCAGAGTTTACACCTACAGACCTCATCATGCAAAAAAACAAAACAAAAAAAACATGCTATTAACTTATCCTCAGTAGAATTTTCACGGCCCGTTGTTCTATCATTGTTGCTAAGCGACGACATGGAAAAATGGCTTTACCGATGATAAATAAATTAAAATAACGGTTTCGATTATCGATTATCGGTAATTATCGGGGATGTTCTGAGACAAAACTTAAATAAGATGATTCCCAGACTTATACACTAAAGTTCTGTAAATTTTAAAGAAAATCTTTTCAGCCGTTTCGCAGTCTATAAGGAATGGACTCACTCATACAAAGTTACGTTTATAAAATTGAAGATAGATAGATAGAGAAGAGATTGTCATCTAAATTCGGGAAAATTACCATTTTTCAATCAAATCGATTGATTGCCTGTTCTAGTTGCGAACCCATCGCAATGCACTGGAGGAAGCTTCACATGTCTCCCGACGACATGGAAAAAATGGCAGTACCGATGATAGATAAATTAAAATAACGGATTTGATTATTGATTATCGGTAATTATCTGAAACAAAACTTAACTAAGATAACTCCCAGATTTATTCTGTAAATTTCAAAGAAAATCTGTTCAGTTGTTTCAGAGTCTATAAGGAACTCTCTCTCTCTCTCTCACAGACACACCCAGAGACAAAGTTGTATTTATATAATTGTAGAGATAATCATCCATATTATTTGCATTCTTCAGACTACTGTTCTCATCCTGAGTGCCATTTTCATAACGTTTCAGCCGATGTAATTTCCGACCTTCTTCAGATGTATCTTGTCAAACTCAGGAATCTGCACAGAATTTCGAATAAAACCCTTTATTTAACCCACGGAGATAGCATGCTCTCGTTCCATCAGCCATGACTGGGTAGGAGTCCTAATTAATTTGTGAATGTATTTGGAGAGTCATTTGCACTGAGGACTTAACCATCAACCCCTCAGTAGAGTGTAACTTTACAACTTAATTTCATCAAGCACTTTATCCATTATGCCATGATCCATTGGAGATTGTACAAATTTCAATTCTAGAAATCCTATCAACACTGCTGTCGATATAGACCAGGTGCATTTTACTTTGTTTAATGTTGGTTGGAACTTTGATTCTTTCTGACAAAACTCTTCCTCACGTTTACGATCTTGTGTCTTATTTTCTTGTGGAAGGAAGTAATCCAAACCTCAGAAAGAGGAAAGTTCCTCAGCCCGTTTGTGGAAAGGGAGTCGGGTGCAACTCAATATTTTGTGGTACTTATAAGCACAAGAAGAGTAGGTAGGTTGAGAGAGGAGGGGAGGCACCATTTATCAAGGCCCAAAAGCCACTCCTGGATAAGAGTTAATAAGTGTTAAGATTAGATGGTGAGATGTGAACCAGTTTGTGTACAAGAGATGTAAAATAATGGAGATCTTTTTATTTTACTTGATGGAAGGTTGGGTTATCACTTTTCAAAGTCAAGAGGCCATTCTAGGATAAGGGTTAATCAGTGTTAAGTAAATGGTGAGACAACATGATCAGTAATGGTGGGACTTGGGTAGGGCTGTTGTTGGTTAAATAATTAGCTAATTATTAATCTTTGACGGTTAATTATGAATCAAATAAAAAACATACCTTGTTTGTTTCATATGAGATTCATATTGGAAGTCATATCGACGCTTGACAAAAAGATAAATTAATTAATATGTAGCCATTTTTAGTTTTATAGGCCTAATCATCAGAAAACGGCTAATGTGGGTGGATTGGGCATGTTCTCCGGAAAGACCCACAAAGAACAACATTGCACTGGACCCCAGATGGCAAAAGGAGAGAGGAAGACTCAGAACAACTTGAAGAAGAATAGTGGAAAGGGAAGGGAAAGCTATGCAGCATTCTTGGGATTCACTGGCTAGGCTGGCTCAGGATAGGCGGATGTGGAGGGGTTTATTGTTGCCCAACACACCACTGGGTGTAATGGTTGATGATGACATAGACACGGAGGAGACTGAGTAACACGATTATTTGTTTATATATACATACAAAGAGAAGATAACTCTAAGTTACTAAACAAAGCTTAAATAACATGTCATCACAAACCCAGATAAGAGGAGGCAATTTTTTACATGGTCCAAGAGAGAGAACTGATGCAGTTTTAACAGTATTAAAACCTATACCCATATTAATACTTTCGATAGCTGTAACGTTGTTATTCCCTCTAGACCTGCCAGGTCAGCCGGCTCTCAATACACAGCACCAGACTCAGCTGGCTCTCAACACACTTTTCTTCTCATCCTCTCTAATTTTTCAATCTTTATGCCTATGTATGCATTCCATACAGTGACATCACGCCCACGTCACGATTTAAAACACTGACTCGGCACATGAGTCGTCGTTTAATGGCAGATCCAGACTAAGTTACACGGCTAGATTATTTAAAAGGATAGCTCAACAGGAAGTTATTTATATTAACATGTGGAGAAGCTATCTTGTAGATTAAAAAGCTATTGAGATTGTTAAGAAGTGTTATTATGTTTGTGATGCCACTGGAGCACAGGGAGGAGCAGGTGCTAGTGTGATAGTAAGAATTAAGAAAGAATGGAGTAATTTCAGAAAATTTTTACCATTAGCAGAGTGTTACCACTAAAGAAAGAGTCTCAGTGTGATGATATATGTAAGTAAAACCTAGTCAGTGAGAGTTGGGGACATGTGTTGCATGGGAAGAAATGATATGCGAATGATATGATGGATGTGAAATGCGTACCTTAAAGACAGGCTAACTTTTGCTGACTTTTAAATTTAAATTGAATTTCTTTTCTGTTTTTTTTTCTTTTCTGTTGTTTCTTTTCTGTTTTTTGTCTATATAGACTTTTTTAAAATTTTCATTAAATTTCTTTTCGATTTTTTCCTTTCTGTCTTTATCTTCAGCATTTAAATTTTAATTGAATTTTTTTTTCCTATTTTTCTTTTCTGTTTTAGTCCTTGTAGACTTTAAAATTTTGTTTGAATTCCTTTTCTATTTTTCTTTTCTGTTTTTGTCTTTGTTAACTTTTAAATTTAATTGAATTTCTTTTCCTATTTTTATTTCTGTTTTTGTCGTTGTCTTTGTTGACTTTTAAATTTTATTTGAATTTTTTTTCTGTTTTCTTTTCTGTTTTTGCCTTCGCTGATTTTAAAATTTTTATTGAATTTCTTTTTCTATTTTTTTTTTATTGTTTTTGCCTTCGCTGATTTTAAAATTTTCATTGAATTTCTTTTTTTATTTTTTCTTTACTGTTTTTGTCTTTGTCGACTTTAAAATTTTAATTGAATTTCTTTTTCTGTTTTCTTTTCTATTTTAGTCTTTGTAATTGTTTACTTTAAAATTTTAATTGAATTCTTTTTTCTGTTTTTGTCTTTGTCTTTGCTGACGTTAAAATTGTAAATGAATTCCTTTTTCAGTTTTTCTTTTCTGTTATTGTCTTTGTCTCTGCTGATTTTTAAATTTTAATTGAATCCCTTTTTCTGTTTTTGTCTTTGTTGACTTTAAGATTTTAATTGAATTTCTTTTTCTATTTTTCTTTTCTGTTATTGTCTTTGTCTCTGCAGATTTTTAAATTTTAATTGAATTTCTTTTTCTATTTTTCTTTTCTGTTTTTGTGTTTGTAGACTTTAAAATTTTAATGCAATTACTGTTTCTGTTTTTCTTTTCTGTCTTTCTAGACTTTTAAATTTCATAACCAAATCAATGAACTTGAAGACAAACTGAATGACAAACGGAAGGAAGCAGAAGCTTTTGAAAATAAATTTGAACGCGTCCAGAAATTTCTCAATAAAAAGTTGGAGATGGAAAAAGAAATCCAAGATGTACGGTGGAGAAATTCCGAACTTTATTTATTTATTTATTTATTTGAAATTTTGAACTTTATTTATTTATTTGAAATTTTGAACTTTATTTATTTATTTGAAATTTTGAACTTTATTTATTTATTTATTTATTTGAAATTTTGAACTTTATTTATTTATTTGAAATATTGAACTTTATTTATTTATTTATTTATTTATTTGAAATTCCGAACTTTATTTATTTATTTATTTGAAATTTTGAACTTTATTTATTTATTTATTTATTTGAAATTTTGAACTTTCCTGGCTGGAACAATTTCGTTCCGGTTAATTTGTTTTTATATAACCTATTACAATAGTGTTACCTTATTTTCTTTACCTTAAAAATATAAAACTAAAATTATTTTATTTTTGTATAATTTCGTTTCGGTTAATTGTTACCTTATTTTCTTTACCTTAAAAAATATAAAACTAGGATTATTTTATTTTGTACGATTTCGTTTCGGTTAATTTTTAATTTATTTATTTATTTATTGCATAACGTATTACGACAGCACTACCTTAATTTTTTACCTTAAAAAATTATAAAACTAAGATTATTTTTTTGTACAATTTCGTTTTGGTTAATTTTGTTTTTTGTATAAGCTATTACTGTTGAAGGGGGTCGGGATTGGTTGGCAATCAACCGTCAAACTAAGAAAATACACATAAGTAATATGCAACAAATGCAGACGAAGAAGGTTGGAGGTTACATCGGCTGAAATGTTGTGAGAATACAAAGTGCCTTCAATAAGTTTCCAGAGTTTTTTCATGTGGGCACTTTTATTGATAGTACACACATGAAACTCTAGTCCCCTTTCGAAATAATCTCCTCTGGCTGTAATACACTTGTTGTGCCGTTCCAACATCAAAGTCTTCTTGCGTGAGCGCATCAATGACCTTAGTTATTCCTCAATTGTCTCATAATGACAGCCTCTAAGGTTTTCCTTGAGCTTAGGAAATAACCAAAAGTCACAGGGAGCAAGGTCTGGACTATAAAACTGATGCTCGATTCATACAAGATGGTCCAAAAGCAGTCTGAAGCATTCCATACGTTTCTGTGGCATTTTTTCCAAGTTTTAAACAGAATTTTATTGCATATCGTTCTTCTAAAGTGTCCTTACGTCCAGATTGTATTTTTGAAATTCAACAGCTGTGACAATCAGGCTTTAGTAGGGCGTATTCCAATTCCTGCTGCAGCTGTTCATTTGAACCTGAAATCATAAAAATTGGTCAGTCATCTCATCAGACGTATAGTAATAACTAGGGCTATGACAACAGCATATTCTTATCATTGTTTTGACTCTCGAGTATATATTCTACACAGTTAGACACAGTTAATCAATCGAGAACCATATCACTATATAAAAAGCATATAAGATATCAACGGATACACACTCGAGAGTCAAAACAGTGAAAAGAATATGCTGTTGTCCTAGCCCTAGTAATAACATACTGAATTTTCAAATCTACTAGCGAGGGGTACCTAGTGTTGCCCGGGTGTTTTTTCGGGGTATGTGAAAAAAACCCGAAAATGTGAAAAAAAAAACAGGTGCCCGTGAAAAAAAAAAACGAAGCCTTCACAACGCACAGTTGGAAAATAGTAAAGTGTTAAAAAAAAAACAGGTGCGCGTTTTTGATTGACGTGACGGCGATAGGTATTCAGCAATTAGCGTTTTGTGCGGGACAGTTTTGAATGAGGTGAATAAATCGGTTTGTTTGTTTTTAAAAACCCGCTCCCTGTTTATTAGGAGGAGCGAAATGAAAGCTACAGTCTGATATGACGAAGTCGACATTGAACAAACGTTACTTGAGACAACTGGCTTTCGGCCTGTTGTATTTATTTGCTCCCCCACCGAGCAAATTAGGCACAAGGCCAATTTTTATTGTGAGGAGTCAAGGGAGGGGGAAGGGAAAAAGGGGACCAGCTCCCGAGAGGAGGGAAATGGGAGCTGGTTAAAGGTCAAGCATGTGGGGTTGCCCCCACATCTGGTCATAGCTAGTCCTAGCTAGTCATAGCTTGCAGTATCTGTCGGAACAGATACTACACTTTGATCATGTCACCCGGGCCCCGGAGGGCGCGTGGGCAAGCGGCCTTCAGCCTGTGATTAGAGTCGAGTTTCGCGTTTTTTTTCTTTTTTTTTATACCAAAAACCGAATGTAACGCGTGCCGATGCAGGAAATGTGGAATAATTAACGTTTGAAAGTCAATAAAATTAAATAGACAGGCGAGCTCCGTGGGTAATTCTTAGATATTACAATTTATAGATGATATAAAAAGTTTTAAGAAGTTGTGAACCGAGCAAGCGCTTCTCTGAAAGAAGCCTTTTGTGGACATCGAGGAAAAGCGTACATACATACATACATACATTTTCGCTTTTATATATATAGATGACAATTTTAAATGCTTGTACAAAAAATGTCTCTTGAAGGCACCTAATAACAATCAACTTATCAAGGCCCAATGGCCACTCAGGGATAAGGGTTATTGTGTGTACAGTAATCAAAGGGATAGTGTAGCAATAGTATTGGAGAATTGGTAAGGTGCCATTACTTAGGGGGGCGGTTCATCAGGAATTTGTTTGTGTTGGACTTGAAGACATCCAGGTTGAAGTCGGGAGGGAAACAGGCAAGCGGAACAGAGTTCCACCGGCGTGCAGTTCTAAGAAAGAAGCTTTGTTCATGGTATCTACGTTTTGATTTAGGCACAGATAGAGAGTGGGGAAAATTATTGACGGTGGTTTCAGCTAGTCGAGTATTTTTTGAGAAAGATTGGCGAGGGGGGACCAGAGAATGGAGCTCAGACGAGCACCTGCCATGGAAATAACGATAGAACAATGACAGGCTCGCTACATCTCTTCTGTGGGAGAGAGGTTGCAGGGTAGAGAAAAGGGCATCCCCCACCAAGCCACGGAGTCTATTTTGTACTCCATCAAGGCAGGATAGGCTGTTTTTTGCAGCCCCCGCCCAGATGTGGCAGCAGTACTCCATCTTTGGACGTACTTGGCTCTTATATAGATAGATAATTGCATCATTAGTGAGCTATCTTCTGGAGCGGTAGAAGGATCTAAGTTTAAAACATGAGTAATAAGACATGATAGATAATGTTAAGGAGTTTCAATTTTTAATAAGACTGCAATAAGAGAACAAAGATAAATAAATAAAATATATATAATACACAAAAATTGGCAAAGTTAAGGCAGGATACATTTCAACAGTTATGGATAAAGTTTTTAACTTAGCTCTGAAGGCACCGACTCTTTCTTCCGAGGTCATCTCGAAAACTGACTAGTAGCTAGCATGCTTGGGGTGTTCTGGTACTTAAGAGATGTGGTGGGTGTGGGGGTTAAATGCTTTTAACTTTTTTTTTTCCATTATTTTATTTATTTATTTATTTTATTTTTTTTTTTTTGGCTTTTGGTTCCTAGCGATAGAACCTTCGAGATTAAACTTATAATTACGTTTCAATAATGCAACTTGTGAGGTCAGCTTATGTTTTTAGATCAGGGGCGTCTTATTTAAAGGCTAGCTTAGGGTAATGCCAGGCGTATTTAACAACAAAAAAAAAAAATTTTAAACACGAGTAATAAGACATGATAGGTAATGTTAAGGAGTTTCAATTTTTAATAAGAGAACAAAGATAAATAAATGTGCGTGTGGTACATGTATTTTGATCTTCATGGAATTCATCTTGTTCTCGGAGGGGAGACTGGACCTGTTTTGGACGAATATTCATTCACTCCAAGACGATGAATCGGTTTTATATGGATTTTATTCACCTTCCAGATCGATCGCAGAAGAATGGAAAGTGAATTCTTTGCTTGCGTGGTCAAGATCTTATTTTCACACACGTCAGCTCGCCCCCCCCCTCTGCAGTGAAGGGGAGGGGACGACCTGTTAAGCCATCTGCTCTTCTCTACGTCCAACTCCAAACTCCTGACTTCAGCTAACCTGATCATGTGACTCACACGCAGATCCGATCAGCTGACCCTCGCCTCACTTCCGGTAAAACGTGTCTACAATATGATTTAACATTTTCCTTTCTTATTTTCGATCTACTTCCTAACACAGTAATCCAAACAATCAAAAGATTTATCAATCCTCATTTCAAAAATTCAGAAAAATAATTTGTTGTTTATAAAAGGGCCTTACTTTCATAGTGATTCTTAACGACTCTTTTCATATTATGGGATATTATTATAGGACATAGTCTTGCAGTTTATGTTAAAATTAGTTCCTATAAACTAACTCCAAATCTTTCTTTTGAATTCATTTATTTTCAGTTGAAAACCGCTGCCGAAAGTAACCATATCAAGTACCAAAACGATTTGGCGCAGTGCGAGAAAAAATTCCTTGAAGAAAAGGTTTGAAAACAAAAATATTTCTTATAATATTTCCATTTTACTTTTTAATAAGCAGTCACCCGGTATTGTCTGGGAATGAAAGTAAAACGTGCTATGTAACATTGTCCGGGAACAAACATGTTGTAGCCTCCATCACAAAGTAAACAAAAAATAGGAAAGAACTTCAACTCGCTTTTTCATACAGCAACGACGTTTATTTCCTCATTCTCCCACCACGCGTGACTTCTCATTATGGTTGTGACGTCACCCACATCTCTAACGTGATCTCGAGCGTCATCCACGTCTTTAATATGATCGCCTTCTCTAACATGTTTTTTCTCCTTTTTATAGTCTTTTTTCTTTACCGATAACATCATCTCATGTGCATTTGCATAGGTGCGTCCGTGCTCTATTACAGCTATTAACGCATACCTGATATTGTCCGGGAATGAAAGTAAAACATTGTTATTAATGCTTATGGATCTCCTATGCGAAAGCAGAACCCCCTACACCTGCCCCCGACAAAAAAAAAAACCCAACTCTATTGCTAAATATTTATAGATTTATAATGAATCAAAATCTGTAATTTCATTGAAATCAGAAAGTTAAATCAGAATCGGTAAATGTATCGGAATCAGAAAAATTATTAGAATCGTTTCCATCACTAATTATTATATTATTTCCATTTTTCGCCTTTGTGTCTCATATAAACATCTCATACAAAATTGGATTCCTTAAAAATGTTACCTGAGAAAGGACTTTGTTTTTAATCGGGACAGACAAACAATGAATACAGTATAGATTAATAATAACTAGCAGGACCTGTGGAAATTCCACAGGGGACTCATTCATATGTAATATTTTGATGTTGGCATTCTGTAGATGTTCAGTGTAAATGGAGACGCTCTGATGTTATTGTTGCTCTTTTGTTAAAACTGCAAAAGTATCTAAGCTAACATGAATGCCCAGCATAGCCCGGTTGTAAAATACTCTTAAATATGTTATTTTAATTCTTGCAGATTTTATTATAGAGTTAATGTTCTATCAATTTTTATATATTATAAAGTTGCGATTTCAAAAATAAAAAATATATCCATATGACTTGGGTGCATCAGCTTGAATCAAAACTGAAACTGAAACTTATGAAAAAATATAAGTATATATATATATATATATAGTAATTTATAAAATATATATGGCGATTAAGCTACACTGAATATTCGGCGTTTCATCCACTCTAGGATTCTTCAGGTCTATGCGCATAAGCCTGAAGAATCCTAGAGTGGATGAAACGCCGAATATTCAGTGTAGCTTAATCGCCATATATATTTTATAAATTACTAACTAGCTCTACCTATGTATTGAGCACTTTTGAAGTAAATACTTAAAGTTTATGCATAAATCTATACTTTCGTATATTAATTTTATGTGAGTAAATGAAGTAGTTTTATATATATATATATATATATATATATATATATATATATATATAACTTGAGTTTCTTCAGCTATAATCGAAACTGAAACCAAAAGTTATGAAGAATATTTTATAAAATTATTTATAAAAACAATACATTATTGAAGTGCCATCAGCTATAATCGAAACCGGAACCCAAACTTATGAAGAATTAATAGTAAAAGTATTTATTACAAGAAATAAAAGTTCATAACAATTAAATGACAGACACAGCGTGACACACAAAATAAATAACACACACGCTATCAGAAGAAGAAAAAGAAGAATAAGAATAAGAAGAAGAAGAAGAAGAAGAAAAAGAAGAAGAAGAAGAAAAAGAAATATGAGTTCCCAAAGTAATGGCTCTTATTTCTTATTCCACCCGAATAGATCAGAGTGGGTTGCAAATTACATTGTTATGATGACTGAATTTATGCATTCATGACCTGAAAGTTACAGATATTGATGGTGTGAGACTCTAAGAAAGCGACCCCTGTCATGGGCATGCGTCAGAGGCAGAGATGTGTCATTGAATTCCTCCATGCAGAAAAAATTGAACCGATCAACATTCACCGGTGCCTGTTGAACGTTTATGAAGCTGATGTAATTGATGTAAGCACAGTTAGGAGATGGGTTTGTCAATTTCACGGTGGCGACAGAGATATGAGTGACAAAGCACACTCCGGGCGCCCATGCACAGCCACCATCTCATCACTGATAAATTCTGGAGTACAAATTGCTCGTTTTAATGATACTACTCTAGTCTTTGTAGCTCTTCAACATTTGTTTTTAGTGAAAAAGTAGGATTTCATTACTGTTGGAATGACCCATATAATTATGCGCTGTATCGAGTTCATGTTTGTATGTAGGTTATCACTAGGGCTATGACAACAGCATATTCTTTTCATCATTTTGACTCTCGAGTGTGTATCCGTTGATATCTTATATGCTTTTATATAGAGTGATGTGGTTCTCAGTTGATTAACTGTGTCGGATATATACTCGAGAGTCAAAACAATGAAAAGAATATGCTTTTTCTAAAAAATGAGATCAACCGTTCGCTGAAGATAAAATTAAAAAAATGTAATTTTAAAAATTTTATCTGATGCCGCTGTTGTGTCGAATGGGAAACTCAAACTAAAATACACTTGCTTGGCCTTTAGCTCGGATCAGAGTATAGTATCTGTCCTGAAAATATTTAGGTTCAATAAAACTTTTTTCAAATTTGGGTTTAACCTAAGTAGGATAACCCCGGGAGTGGATATCTGTCCTGAAAATATTTAGGTTCAATAAAACTTTTTTCAAATTTGGGTTTAACCTAAGTAGGATAACCCCGGGAGTGGATGTGGTATTGTGGTGACTGATATATTTCTAGCTAAGAGTAGAATAGACAATTTTAAGCATTTGAAATCAAGGATGAACAACGACAATCCACACGTTTGATTGGCCCTGTGCCCAATTTGTCCAAATTGTAATTTTTTTTTATATTTTATGAAAATGAATTCAAAATAAATTTCAAAGTGTAGTATCTGTTCTGTCCAAAGATGACACAATAATATCATGGGACTGCTTCACACCTTATGTCTATACACTGGAAATATGTCACAAAGTCCTATATATAAGGGGCATTCCAAAAGTAATGTCTCCTATTTTTTTTTATTTCAGCTGAGGGGATTATTTCATCAGAGGGGATTGCAAATTACACTGTTATTATGCATTCATGATTTGAATGTTTCATCTCTATGTTGCAGATATTGACGATGTGAAACTCTTAAAAGCGACCCCTGTCATGGACATGTATTAGAAACAGAGATATATCATTGGATTCCTGGCAAAAGTGCATTGAGAATGGTGCTGCCTATGTAGAAAAATAAATTCAGGAACACAAAAGGTCGCTTGTTTTTGTGGTACCACCCCCATCTTTGTAGCTCTTTAACTTTTTGATTTAAAAACTAGGAGTCTTTACTTTTGGAACCGTTTTGATAGTTATATTCTGGACCTACGATAACAAGATTATTTAGAATGCTACAACTTTTTAAAACTGTGCCGTTTAGTCGACTGAGTGACAAACTTCGATTTTGGAGCTATTCATTTAAAATGGGTAAAATTTAATTTTTTTACCTTATCGACATTAGATTAATCAGTAATCACCGTTTTTACCGATCAGACTATCTCATTTAAAAAAAAAATGCGTTTGAAAGACAATACCATATATATGATGATGAAAAACCATAATGTTGAGGCGATTAATTGGAAAAATCATAACTTTTGGGGTATCGGAAGTGGTAATTGGAAAATTTGTGTCTATTTTCCGATATCAAAAACTATTTTATTTCTGTTTGCTTCTTTTTTTTTTTCTTTTTTTTTTGTTTAAAATTTCATTTTCGATTACTGTTATTAATGATAAATTTATACATTGATTTTAAATTAATAGTAAAACTAAAAATTATAGAACACCTCCCACAAGTGTATTCTTACATTTCCGAAAATATATGCACATATTATGTGGGTATTTTCCGGTAATCAGACTCCTACAAATGCAGCAGCATCGTTCGTCAGTACTTTCCGTGGACTCGTTTTCACATCTCTCCCCATCTGCTCCAGTGGCCTGTTTTTATAAAAGACAGAGTCCTCCAAATTTGAATATTTGCATATGTGCGCGAGAGCACACAAGATTCTGCGAGACTGCATTGTTATATAAGGCCGCAGGCGCCATCTTGGACCCTTTTCAGCATCATGACGCTGTGTCGGCAAAGCGCACACTGAGGCCGTTTAAGTGGTAAGCCTGCATTCCCACAATTTTCGCCACAAAAAAAAACAACACACTATAGCTAAATAGTTGGAGATGTAAAAGGAATTAGAATAAGTAATTATATCGGAATCAGGAAAATATTGGAATCGTTCTATCATTAATTATGATATGATAGATTACTAGCAGGGAGACCCAATGTTGCCATGGATTAAATTAGGCTCAACGAATGTTCCACACTATACTTTTATTATAATCGAAATCGGTGAAATTGCCCATTTTTCAATCAAATCGATTGCTTGTCTGCTTTAGTTTGGGACCCACTGTGGTGCACCAGGGAAATTTTAACATAGCTTAGTCCATAATACGTTGGAGTCTACATTGCACTGTATAGAACCTACTGTTGGAAAACCTCGTCAGTATGCTCTGTATTTAAGAACTCAGGTAAGTCATCTCCCTCTCAGTACAGACCAATAAGTCTCTTGTGTGTAATGAGTAAGTTACTGGAATCCATATTAAATAAACAAGTAGTCAACCACCTCAGCAGAAATAACCTCCTTAGTGACATGCAATATGGTTTCCGTTCTGCTAGATCTACAGCTGATGTGCTAACAGTTATATCTCATAGGATTAGTGAATCTTTCGACAAAGGCTTCCTTTCTAGGGCAATTGCTCTTGACATATCAAAGACCTTTGATAAGGTTTGGCATAAGGGCCTACTTCACAAGATTTCCAGCTATGGTATAACTGGAAATGTTTTCTCAATAATTAAATCATAAGAGTAGTGGTTGATGGGCAGCAATCAGAGGCCTACAGTATTAATGCTGGAGTCCCCCAGAAGTCCATCCTGGGCCCAACTCTCTTCCTGATCTACATCAATGATCTCCCAAAACACATACTTAAATCATTCGTTGACATCTATGCTGATGACACGACCATCTACGGCAACACATCAAAGGCCGTAAATGACAAAGCTCTTTCTGATTCACTCTTCTCTGATCTTGAGCGCGTGGTTCAGTGAGGGAAGAGATGGCTGGTTACTTTTAATGCATCTAAAACCAAGCTCCTAACTTTACATCATCAACGCTCTGTTTCTCATCTAGCATCAACTGAAATGGATGGCTCTCGTCTTGGGGAGGCTTCATGTTTTGTACAAGCTCCTGGGTTTGACCTTTACTCCTGATCTGAAATGGAACACATATATCAAGTCTGTAGCCCAGGCCACTGGGAAAATGGTGGGATCCTTCTATCGCTCCAGAAGATATCTCACTACTGATGCAATTCTCTATCTCTCTAAAAGCCAAGTACGTCCAAAGATGGAGTACTGCTGCCACATCTGGGCTGGAGCTTCAAAAAACAGCCTATCCTGCCTTGACAAAGTACAAAATAGACTTTGTGGCTTAGTGGGGGATGCTCTCTTCTCTTCCCTACAATCTCTCTCCCACAGAAGAGACGTTGCGAGCCTGTCTTTGTTTTATCGTTATTTCCATGGCACGTACTCGTCCGAGCTCCAATCTCTGGTCCCCCCTCGCCAATCTTTCATGATAAACACCCATCTAGCTAAAACCACTGTCAGTAATTTCTCCCACTCTTTATCTGTGCCTAAATCAAAACGTAGATTCCATGAACGTAGCTATTTTCTGAGAAGTGCACGCCTGTGGAATTCTTTTCCATTTGCCTGTTTCCCACCTGACTACAACTTGGACGTCTTCAAATCCAACATAAACAAATTCCTGATTAATCGCCCCCTTAAGTAAGACACTTTATCAAATCTCCAATACCAACTATTACTACGATATTATCCCATTAATTATTGTACACAAAATAACCCTTATCCCCGAATGGCTTCCGGGCCTTGATAAGTGGTGATCCCCATGTAAAAAAATAAAAAAAATTTATTTTTATACAATGGTTCGAAATAATGTTAAAAATGCAAAAGTTAAGTATCATGGTTCAATTTTTCTTTAAACAGAAACATTCATTTCAAACATACCCCTGTCTTATCAAAGAACCTACTGTTGATTTTATGTGCTAGGTCATTTTGCTTGTGCAGTGATAAAACTTATCAAATGTGCTTCTGATGTTAGGTTGTATACGGCGTTAACTTTGTTCAACATTTGGCTGTTCCGTCATTAATCGGATTTTTAGATTATCGCTTAACGATTTTCAATACATATCAGGGGCATTCCCATACAAAACCTATTTAAGAACACTCCCAGACACATAAAGTACATTTGTATTAAATTTCATAAAAATCGGCCCAGCCATTTCGGAGCCTGTAGTGAACAAACTCACACACACACATGCGCGCACACACACACACAGATGCACATACACATATGCACGTATACACAAACACACACACGCGCGCACACACACACCAACAAAGTGCCTTTTATATATAAGTAAAGATCGTCATTTTTTGCCTTTGCCTCATATTGAGGTCAGACATTTTGTGAATAACAACCATTTCGCTTACGCTGTTTGCTATTAGCATTTTATCATCGCTTATTCGGTCGATGTCTTGGGTGGCCAACCAGATGGCCTTGGCCTGTCAACATCAATATGGTACACATGTCAAACCATTTTGAGCGACTAACAATAGACAATATGATCATAGCCATTGATACACAACTGTGCAATTCAATTTCTTATGGAAGTCTTTACAGTGACAGACACCTCTAGTGCTACCAGATGAAACTGTCTGAAGATAACAGCTTCCTTACCTAAAATGCACCAAACATTGATGTTATTTTTTTTTTACCAAACTCAATCATGTTCTGCAAAACCAAAAACAAAAACAAAATTTTTCTCTACAAAACAATCAAACCAAACACCATGAATAAATATTTGAAGCTATAACAAACTTGAAGCATAAAATCTTTTTTTCAAAAATGACTCGACTCAACATTAAATAACCTGTAAATATACCATAAACACAGCATCATCACGTTGACACACCGGTTCTCACTAGATCACCAAAGTTAAGCAATGTTGAACCTGGTCAGTACAAGATGGGTAACTAATTTTGGAATTCTAGGCGCTTTATGTAGAGGAACGTCGACACCTCCCTGCTAGAGTTGCAAAAACCTAACATCATCATCTCCCCTAATGGGGATATACATGCGATTGGGGACTACTTGTGAATTTCATACTGCCATGAAACTTCCTCCTTTGGAGGAAACTGGTTAAACCTGAATTAGGATAAGTGCCACAGTTTTATTTTCATTTTAAATATGCTATAAAAAAAAACAGCAATTTCCTTCAGCCGGTGCAGTTAGCTAGGATTGTGTAGTTTTGAAGTTTTGTCATAAATTAGCAGAAAGTCTACTCTCCCAGGCTTTACCTTTTTTTCTGTAAAGTTAGTTTATTCTTAATCGTCTGAGGCATCCCAACTAAGGAATGTCCATGAGGCTGTTTAGGTATTCTTTGTAGGCAAGAGTGCGCTTATCCGAGTGTGCTAGCTTCTCAAAACCAGCAGACGATCCCGGACTGTGCAGTAAGCATACACAGGCGCACATTCAGACTTCCTAGTTCGCATGTGAGCTTTAGAAATGAGTAAAAAATAAAATTAAATAAGGTACGCATGCGGAGAGTGATCCGTGCTGAAATAATAACGTTATTATTTAAAAAGCCATTCTTAACATGGGGAAGGGAAGGTGTTTTGTACCTATTTTGTACTTTAACCTTACAATTGAATAAAAAAAAAAACATATCATAAAACTTTAATTAAGCGTGGAAATACAATTTAAAAAATGGTGTGGATCACTCTCTGCATTAGCACCTTAAAAAAAACAAAAAAAAAAAAACACCACCACCACCACCAACAACAACAACATATTTTTTCAAACTCCTTCTTGCAAACTCCTGACTTCGACTGTAATTTTCACCATCTGTTCTCTCTCTATCTCTCCCGGTTGTCAAAAGATCATCTGTGTTCTCTCATTTGTCCGTTTCACAGCCGTCATTGTCCTCCTACTTGTATGCAAATTAATGTCTTATGTATATTAATGATCCATCTATAGACGAAAGTTTTTCCTTTATCTTTCCTTCCTTGATTCCCTCATCCGACAGGATAGACAGAGGTGCCGTCACTTGTGTAAGTCACGTTTTGCATTACTTTTGCCACAAGGAATAACCTCTTAAGAGATACTGAATTCATACATGGTCTCTATAGTCCGCATATATATCCAGGTATACATGGTCAGTCCAACTGTTAGTTTGTTGCTGTCAAACTGAAATATGGTTCTTTCAGTGCTAGGTTTTACTTTCTCACTGAAGAAGGAGTTTTTTTTTTCTTTTTTACATAGAAGTCACCACTTATCAAGGCCCGGAGGCCACTCGAGGATAAAGGTTAATGGGTGTACAGTAGTCAATGGGATTATAGCGTAGTATACATAAGTAGTGGAAATTTTGTAAATTGGATTACTTAGGAAGATGGTTCATTACGAATTTGTTTACGTTGGACTTGAAGACAATCAAATTGTAGTCAGCTGGAAAGCAAGCAAATGGAAGAGAGTTCAACAGACGTGCTGTTCTAAGAAAGAAGCTTTGTTCATGGAATCTACATTTAGGTTTAGGCACAGAAAAAGAGTGGGAGAAATTATTGATAGTGGTTTCAGTTAGACGAGTGTTTGTTATGAAAGTTTGGCGAGGGGGTACCATAGATTGGAGCTCAGCTGAGCACTTGCCATGAAAATAGCGATAAAGCAGAGACAGGCTCGCAACGTCTCTTCTCTGAGAAAGAGGTTGCAGGAAAGAGCAAAGGGCATCCCTCACCCAGCTACAAAGTCTATTTTGAACTCTGTCAAGGCAGGATAAGCTGCTTCTAGCATCTCCTGCCCAGATGTGGCAACAATACTCCATCATTGGATGTACCTGGCTTTTATATAGGTAAAGAATCGCATCAGGAGTGAGATATCTACTGGAACGGTAAAAGGATCCTACCATTTTTCCAGCAAGTTAGTTTACTGCTAATCGCCTGAGACACTTCTATGAGAGAATGCTTATGGGGCTCCACAGGCATTTTTATAGACTTATTCTAGTGCATTATATTCTCAAAACTGCACCTGACCTTGTGTCTAACGACCTAGCAAGAGGGTTAATAATATGTCTCAGAGCCATACAAGATTACAGACGAGACATATCTGCTGTACACTGCCTGATATGTTCTATAAAAAGGATATATTTGTTTGAGGTAGCTGAGTGGACTTGGCTACTGTATTCGAGTAATAATCTTGTAAGTCGCCTGACTGAATGAGTGTTTGTGGTCGGAGCTGGTACATCTTTAAGCATGAAGCTTTCGGAGTATCATCAATGTCTCTCTTGGTCTACAAGTTGGTATTTATGGCTTAACAAGCCAATCATTTTGTTGTCAGAAGGAACTCATATTTATTACGTCACTGCATCTCTTGCATATATTGTGATTCTGGAGTTTTGTAAATGAAGATATTGTCATGATTATATTCATTGTTGTCCTTCTGTTTTTTTTTTCTTCTTTCTTTCAGTATCAACTCAAACAGGAATCAAGTCAAAAGATTGCAGAACTTGCCAAGAAAGCACATGAAGAAGCTATTTTGTAAGTCTTTGTTCTTGAGTCGTTCAAAAACTGCGGAACCTTTTAGAAAAATAAATCAGAATTTAAACAAACTTATATAATGTTATAAATTGAATTTTAAAAATCTTAATGCTGCAATATTTTAAGTTATAAAATTATTATATTTTTTACTAGAATATCCTGTCCTTTTCTTTTACAGTTTTAACAACTAATCCTTTAATTCGGAATTTTTGAAATGAGATGTGAATGCTTGTGTTATGTTGATTAATCGGACTACTATTCTCACCTTGGGTGTTATTAGCACAACGTTTCGCTCACTGCACCCTGCGACTTTCTTCGGGTCTTGAGAACATGCTTCTTTTCCTATAAAGGACAAAGAGGATTAGCTCTGCATTAAAAAAATTCGAACCGTTTGTTTAAGGGTGGGTCCGTAGATCATAAAGACGGTTCAATCATCAGGGGTCACTAAGATATTTGTTAAAAGTTTTTCTATGGCTCAATTTTTTGGGATATCTATACTAATTGCTTGTCGCAGTGCGCTCACATTGTAGTTTATATTTTGCCATGGCGGCCATTTTTTTTTTTATCGGTGAACAATCTTATATACACTGCCTGACGGCAAATAACCGTTTTTCTCAAGTCGAACTGAGGTGAAGTAAACTTAATTTCAACTTTTTCTCCATGAAAATAGATAGCAGAGACTTTGATTCCGAGCTGAATCGAACATAAATGCAATCAATTTACACGTGGAATTCTTTTGGTTGTATTCGATTCATTAGAGAGTTAATGCTATTCATTTGTTTTCTCTCTGGGACCAGCACGTGTTATAACAATACCTTCACGTTGGTGGCCTACCAGTTCAGTTTCACCCGGTCCCTGTGGGGGATGGGCATACTTCCCTGGCCCTCGCCCTTGGGGGCCTGGGCAACAAGTGTCAAGCAAAGACCAGCAAGACCTTGGTCAATGTAGGGGCAACCCTTCATACCAATTGTCACTCTCCAGCTCCCCTACTCCCCAGGGAGCTGGTCCCCATTTCCCTTCACTCCTCACTTTAAAAATTGGCCTTGTGCCTAATTTGCTCGGTGGGGGAGCAAATAAATACACCCTGTGGGGGGATGGGCATGAATCTCAAATACCATATGTGGGGGCAACCCCACGTATGGTATTTGAGATTTGTAGTATCTGTTCCGGCAGATACTGCAATCAAAGACCATATGTTGGGACAACCCCACATATAAGACCATTGCTCTTGTAGCAATCAGTTATTGAGGAATGTAGGGGAAACCCGTCATACCAATTGTCACTATCTGGCTCCCCTAATCCCCGGGAAGTTGGTCCCCATTTCCCCTTCACTCTCCACATTAAAAAATGGCCTTGTGCCTAATTTGCTCAGTGGGGAAGCAAATAAATCCATTTAGTTTCGGTCAGGCCCCCTGCGGGGCTTGGCAACAAAGTGTAGTATCTGTTCCGGCAGTTACTGCAAGTAAAGACCATTGCCCTTGTGGCAATAAGCTTCTGGTCGATGTAGGGCAACCCTATATACCAAGAGACTCTCACTATCCAGCTTCCATTTCCCACCTCTCGGGAGCTGGTCCCCATTCCCTTTCTCCTCCCACTCTCCACATTAAAAAATGGCTTCATGCCTAATTTGCTCTCGTGGGGAAGCAAATAAGTACAGTTCAGTTTCGGCCAGGGGAGTAGGAGGAGGCTCCCGAAGCGGCAACAGACGCTACCAGTCACATCGACCGAGTCCACCAGCGCTGAAGGATTCCAGCAGCAGCGGATTTCAACTTCCAGTCTCTAGCGACTTCCAGCTCATTCCAGCAGCCTTTCCAGCCCTTGGTGCCTCCAACTCACTCCTGCAGCCTCCCAGCGTGCTCCAATGCCTCCAGCTCACTCTTGCAGCCTTCCAGCTTGCTCCTCCGGCCTGCAAACTCTCTTGCACCTCGCACCTCTGGTCTGCTACCTCTCTCATACCTTGTTCCTCAGGTCTGCAACCTCGCTCACACCTGGCTCCCTACCAACAGTCCGTTCCTTAACACTGATCCTCCGTCCTCAGTGTTGTCCATTTCCTTAACACTGATCCTTCGTTCTCAGTGTCGTCCGTTCCGTAACACTGACCCTATGCTTTCAGTGTTGTCCGTTCCTTAACTCAGTGACCACTGTCCGTTCCGGATCGCCCTGACGTTCAGCCGATTGTTTCAAACCCAGCAAGCAACCCTGAACCACACTATGTCTAGAGTACCTGTTCCAGACCTCCAGTGACGTGTGACGTTCCAGACGACCAGCATTCAGATCATACGATTTTTCGATTCCTTTGCAAATAAAAGGCGAACCCTTGTCTTTAACCAAACAACCTGTGTCCGTTATTCTTCTTTGCCTTTTTGTTGTTTACCTTTTTGCCTATGTCTACCTTGTTAGTTGTTGGGTCAATTGTCCCCGGACGACCGGCCCCACAACATGTTAATATTAGTGAAGAAAAGTGTTTTACGAAACAGAGGATCGATACCCAAGCATATTTTTGTTTTTTTAAAAACAAAAAATAAAACACGATGTAGGGGGGCGCAACTCTAAGAAAAAAGAGTTTTTGTTATTGTGAAGTTACCTCCCTTGGGATGGGTATATATCATGTTTTCTCCTTTTTTGTAATTTTGTAATTAGAAGCGTCCAAATGCAACTTAGATCTATGCTGGGGTGACTAATAATGTTATTATTATTATCTATCATATGTGCTGCCTCTTTAAGTTTTCTGATCCGCCATTTTTCTTGTGTATTCAGTATTTTGACATCATCCCATATTGGGGGAATGGTTACTCCCGTTCTTCCACACATGTTCAGCTAGAAACGTTGTGCTAATAAAAACCGAGATGAGAATAATAGTCAGATTAATCAACATAACACAAGTATTCAAGAGACTTACAAGAGGAGTAGAAGTGAAGGTATTATTTTATGTCATTATTATTCTGTTATATTATTTCGGGAGAAGAAGTGAAGTTATTATTTTATATAATTATTATTATGTTATATTATTTCGGGAGTAGAAGTGAAGGTATTATTTTATATAATTATTATTATGTTATATTATTTCGGGAGTAGAAGTGAAGGTATTATTTTATATAATTATTATTGTTATATTATTTCGGGAGTAGAAGTGAAGGTATTATTTTATATAATTATTATTATGTTATATTATTTCGGGAGTAGAAGTGAAGGTATTATTTTATATAATTATTATTATGTTATATTATTTCGGGAGTAGAAGCGAAGGTATTATTTTATATAATTATTATTATGTTATATTGTTTCGGTAGTAGAAGTGAAGGTATTATTTTATATAATTATTATTATGCTATATTATTTCGGGAGTAGAAGTGAAGGTATTATTTTATATAATTATTATTATGTTATATTATTTCGGGAGTAGAACTGAAGGTATTATTTTATGTAATTATTATTCTGTTATATTATTTCGGGAGAAGAAGTGAAGTTATTATTTTATGTAATTATTATTGTGTTATATTATTTCGGGAGTAGAAGTGAAGGTATTATTTTATATAATTATTATTATGTTATATTATTTCGGGAGTAGAAGTGAAGGTATTATTTTATATAATTATTATTGTTATATTATTTCGGGAGTAGAAGTGAAGGTATTATTTTATATAATTATTATTATGTTATATTATTTCGGGAGTAGAAGTGAAGGTATTATTTTATATAATTATTATTATGTTATATTATTTCGGGAGTAGAAGCGAAGGTATTATTTTATATAATTATTATTATGTTATATTGTTTTGGTAGTAGAAGTGAAGGTATTATTTTATATAATTATTATTATGCTATATTATTTCGGGAGTAGAAGTGAAGGTATTATTTTATATAATTATTATTATGTTATATTATTTCGGGAGTAGAACTGAAGGTATTATTTTATGTAATTATTATTCTGTTATATTATTTCGGGAGAAGAAGTGAAGTTATTATTTTATGTAATTATTATTGTGTTATATTATTTCGGGAGTAGAAGTGAAGGTATTATTTTATGTAATTATTATTATGTTATATTATTTCGGGAGTAGAAGTGAAGGTATTATTTTATGTAATTATTATTCTGTTATATTATTTCGGGAGTAGAAGTGAAGGTATTATTTTATGTAATTATTATTATGTTATATTATTTCGGGAGTAGAAGTGAAGGTATTATTTTATGTAATTATTATTCTGTTATATTATTTCGGGAGTAGAAGTGAAGGTATTATTTTATGTAATTATTATTATGTTATATTATTTCGGGAGTAGAAGTGAAGGTATTATTTTATGTAATTATTATTCTGTTATATTATTTCGGGAGTAGAAGTGAAGGTATTATTTTATGTAATTATTATTATGTTATATTATTTCGGGAGTAGAAGTGAAGGTATTATTTTATGTAATTATTATTATGTTATATTATTTCGGGAGTAGAAGTGAAGGTATTATTTTATGTAATTATTATTATGTTATATTATTTCGGGAGTAGAAGTGAAGGTATTATTTTATGTAATTATTATTATGTTATATTATTTCGGGAGTAGAAGTGAAGGTATTATTTTATGTAATTATTATTATGTTATAATATTTCGGGAGTAGAAGTGAAGGTATTATTTTATGTAATTATTATTCTGTTATATTATTTCGGGAGTAGAAGTGAAGGTATTATTTTATGTAATTATTATTATGTTATATTATTTCGGGAGTAGAAGTGAAGGTATTATTTTATGTAATTATTATTCGGTTATATTATTTCGGGAGTAGAAGTGAAGGTATTATTTTATGTAATTATTATTATGTTATATTATTTCGGGAGTAGAAGTGAAGGTATTATTTTATATAATTATTATTATGTTATATTATTTCGGGAGTAGAAGTGAAGGTATTATTTTATAAAATTATTATTATGTTATATTATTTCGGGAGTAGAAGTGAAGGTATTATTTTATACAATTATTATTATTATTATGTTATATACTTTCGGGAGTAGAACTGAAGGTACTATTTTATATAATTTTTATTATGTTATATTATTTCGGGAGTAGAGATGAAGGTATTATTTTATGTAATTATTATTCTGTTATATTATTTCGGGAGTAGAAGTGAAGGTATTATTTTATGTAATTATTATTATGTTATATTATTTCGGGAGTAGAACTGAAGGTATTATTTTATATAATTATTATTATGTTATATTATTTCGGGAGTAGAACTGAAGGTATTATTTTATATAATTATTATTATGTTATATTATTTCGGGAGTAGAACTGAAGGTATTATTTTATGTAATTATTATTCTTTTATATTATTTCGGGAGTAGAACTGAAGGTATTATTTTATGTAATTATTATTCTGTTATATTATTTCGGGAGTAGAAGTGAAGTTATTATTTTATGTAATTATTATTCTGTTATATTATTTTGGAAGTAGAAGTGAAGGTCTTATTTTATATAATTATTATTATGCTATATTATTTCGGGAGTAGAAGTGAAGGCATTATTTTATATAATTATTATTATGTTATATTATTTTGGGAGTAGAAGTGAAGGTATTATTTTATATAATTATCATTATGCTATATTATTTCGCGAGTAGAACTGAAGGTATTATTTTATATAATTATTATTATGTTATATTATTTCGGGAGTAGAACTGAAGGTATTATTTTATATAATTATTATTATGTTATATTATTTCGGGAGTAGAACTGAAGGTATTATTTTATGTAATTATTATTCTGTTATATTATTTCGGGAGTAGAAGTGAAGTTATTATTTTATGTAATTATTATTGTGTTATATTATTTCGGGAGTAGAAGTGAAGGTATTATTTTATATAATTATTATTATGTTATATTATTTCGGTAGTAGAAGTGAAGGTCTTATTTTATATAATTATTATTATGCAATATTATTTCGGGAGTAGAAGTGAAGGTACTATTTTATGTAATTATTATTATGTTATATTATTTCGGTAGTAGAAGTGAAGGTATTATTTTATATAATTATTATTATGCTATATTATTTCGGGAGTAGAAGTGAAGGCATTATTTTATATAATTATTATGTGTTATACTATTTTGGGAGTAGAAGTGAAGGTATTATTTTATATAATTATCATTATGTTATATTATTTCGGAAGAAGAAGTGAAGGTATTATTTTATGTAATTATTATTATGTTATATTATTTCGGGAGTAGAAGCGAAGGTATTATTTTATATAATTATTATTATGTTATATTGTTTCGGTAGTAGAAGTGAAGGTCTTATTTTATATAATTATTATTATGCAATATTATTTCGGGAGTAGAAGTGAAGGTATTATTTTATGTAATTATTATTATGTTATATTATTTCGGGAGTAGAAGTGAAGGTATTATTTTATATAATTATTATTATGTTATATTGTTTCGGTAGTAGAAGTGAAGGTATTATTTTATATAATTATTATTATGCTATATTATTTCGGGAGTAGAAGTGAAGGTATTATTTTATATAATTATTATTATGCTATATTATTTCGGGAGTAGAAGTGAAGGTATTATTTTATATAATTATTATTATGTTATATTATTTCGGGAGTAGAAGCGAAGGTATTATTTTATATAATTATTATTATGTTATATTGTTTCGGTAGTAGAAGTGAAGGTATTATTTTATATAATTATTATTATGCTATATTATTTCGGGAGTAGAAGTGAAGGTATTATTTTATATAATTATTATTATGTTATATTATTTCGGGAGTAGAACTGAAGGTATTATTTTATGTAATTATTATTCTGTTATATTATTTCGGGAGAAGAAGTGAAGTTATTATTTTATGTAATTATTATTGTGTTATATTATTTCGGGAGTAGAAGTGAAGGTATTATTTTATGTAATTATTATTATGTTATATTATTTCGGGAGTAGAAGTGAAGGTATTATTTTATGTAATTATTATTATGTTATATTATTTCGGGAGTAGAAGTGAAGGTATTATTTTATATAATTATTATTCTGTTATATTATTTCGGGAGTAGAAGTGAAGGTATTATTTTATATAATTATTATTATGTTATATTATTTCGGGAGTAGAAGTGAAGGTATTATTTTATACAATTATTATTATTATTATGTTATATACTTTCGGGAGTAGAACTGAAGGTACTATTTTATATAATTATTATTATGTTATATTATTTCGGGAGTAGAGATGAAGGTATTATTTTATGTAATTATTATTATGTTATATTATTTCGGGAGTAGAACTGAAGGTATTATTTTATGTAATTATTATTGTGTTATATTATTTCGCGAGTAGAACTGAAGGTATTATTTTATATAATTATTATTATGTTATATTATTTCGGGAGTTGAACTGAAGGTATTATTTTATATAATTATTATTATGTTATATTATTTCGCGAGTAGAACTGAAGGTATTATTTTATATAATTATTATTATGTTATATTATTTCGGGAGTAGAACTGAAGGTATTATTTTATGTAATTATTATTATGTTATATTATTTCGGGAGTAGAAGTGAAGTTATTATTTTATGTAATTATTATTGTGTTATATTATTTCGGGAGTAGAAGTGAAGGTATTATTTTATATAATTATTATTATTATGTTATATTATTTCGGTAGTAGAATTGAAGGTATTATTTTATATAATTATTATTATGTTATATTATTTCGGGAGTAGAAGTGAAGGTATTATTTTATGTAATTATTATTATTATGTCATATTATTTCGGGAGTAGAAGTGAAGGTATTATTTTATATAATTATCATTATGTTATATTATTTCGGAAGTAGAAGTGAAGGTATTATTTTATGTAATTATTATTATGTTATATTATTTCGGGAGTAGAAGTGAAGGTATTATTTTATATAATTTTTATTATGTTATATTATTTCGGGAGTAGAACTGAAGGTATTATTTTATATAATTATCATTATGTTATATTATTTCGGGAGTAGAAGTGAAGGTATTATTTTATATAATTTTTATTATGTTATATTATTTCGAGAGTAGAAGTGATGGTAATATTTTATATAATTATTATTATGTTATATTATTTCGGAAGTAGAAGTGAAGGTATTATTTTATATAATTATTATTATATTATTTCGGGAGTAGAAGTGAAGTTATTATTTTATGTAATTATTATTGTGTTATATTATTTCGGGAGTAGAGGTGAAGGTACTATTTTATATAATTATTATTATGTTATATTATTTTGGGAGTAGAAGTGAAGGTATTATTTTATATAATTATTATTATGTTATATTATTTTGGGAGTAGAACTGAAGGTATTATTTTATATAATTATTATTATGTTATATTATTTTGGGAGTAGAACTGAAGTATTATTTTATATAATTATTATTATGTTATATCATTTCGGGAGTAGAAGTGAAGGTATTATTTTATATAATTATTATTATGCTATATTATTTCGGGAGTAGAAGTGAAGGTATTATTTTATGTAATTATTATTATTATTATGTTATATTATTTCGGGAGTAGAAGTGAAGATATTATTTTATCAGGATGTAATTATTTTAATGCTTCAAGTTCTTTATATTTCCAAATATTTATTCATGGTGTTTTTTTGTTGTTGTTGTTTTTGTTTTTTTTACAGCATATCAACCCAATTTTTGTTGTTTAATACCGAATCTAGTAATTTTAGAAAAAAGTTTTTATGCTTTGGGTTCTGTATATCTTCAAATATTTTATAATTGCTTTTGGTTTAGTTGTTTTGGAGAGGAATTTTTTTTTTTTTTCAAATTAATTTGCAAAACATGATTGAGTTTTGCAAAGAGGAAGAAAAAAAACAATAACATCAGTGTTTGGTGCGTTTTTGATCAGGAAACCAGCGTCTCCATTCAGCTTGATCTGATAACACCAATCTGGAGAGAGAGAGAGAGAGAGAGAGAGAGAGAGAGAGAGAGAGGGGGGGGTGAGGGAGAGGGTGAGGGAGAGGTTCCTGATGAACCGCCCCCCCCTTAAGTAAGACACTTTTTCAGATCTCCATTACTAGCGATTACTATGACATTATCCCATTGATTACTGTACACGCAATAACCCTTATCCCCGAGTGGCCTCCGGGCCTTGATAAGTGATGACTTCCTTGTACAAAAAAAAAAAAGTGATGACTTCCTTGTAAAAAAGAGGGGGGTACAATTAATAAATAGAAGTTAGAATTTGAAATATAACATGGTACTTGTGCAGAAATTGAACCAGCTTGCTCGGAACATGACGTCAACTGCCGAGCGTCGCCGATTATAAAAGCATAACAATGCTACTCAAGTAAAATTACTGAAGAAAACATTTAAATATAATAAAATCACCAGAAAAAAATATAAAACGAAAATAAAAAAAAGAAACAGCGACCAATTTCTGTTTTTTTATCTTGTAACAAGTTTTTTAATTAATTATTTGAACATTTATTGAATTAAAATAAAATTAAGAAAATTATAAAAACACAAAATAAAACATTAATTATTTGAACATTTATTGAATTAAAATAAAATTAAGAAAATTATAATAACACAAAATAAAACATTAATTATTTGAACATTAATTGAATTAAAATAAAATTAAAGAAATTATAATAACACAAAATCACACACATCTCAATAATAACTGTTCAAAACTTTATAAAATCATACATTTTCAGATCATGAAAATTTTAATTTATTTCAGAATTTCCCTAATTTTATTTTAATTCAATAAATAATCAGATAATTATTATACATTGTAGTCTACATTGCACTGTAGAGAACGTACTGTTGATTCTATAAAATTATTTTTATATATAATGCTATAATGCTTTGAATTAAAATTTTAAATGCAAAAGTTATGTGTCATGCTTCAGTAATGCTCTAAACACATACATTCATCCTGAACGCACACCTGTCGCATTAAATAACCTACTGTTGATTTTATCTGTTGGGCCTTTCGGCTTGTGTCGTAATAAAACTTTCCAAATGCACTTGTGGTGTCAGGTTGTATAAGGTGTTAACTTTGGTCAAAATCGCTTGTTCTTTCTTTCATTAGATTATTTCGATTATCGATTATCGATAATTATTAAAGACATTCAGATACAAAACCTATCTAAGAACACTGCCAGGCACATAAAGCAGCTTTGTGTGAAATTTCATAAAAATCAGCTGAGCCGTTTTAGAGTTCATGGGGAACGAACACATACACACACAAAATTCCTAGTAGTAGAGATTTATTGCAGTGGAAAAACCGATTTGGCACAATGTTTAATGATAATTCAGCCTCAGCACCGTGGAATTTAGATTTTACGAATATTAAAATGTTTTGACTTATAATGGGGGTGCGACTCCAATGATTTCGATGATCGTTTTATAGCAATCAACCAATCAGAAGCTTCAAAAGTTGTTATAAAAAATGTCGAATTTTGGATTCAATCAGTTCGCCGTTAGCTTCTGTCTCGAAACGACTGAATCGTGACTGCATTGATTCTTCACCGCCCTCTTTGTTACTAGGAATTACTCAATACTTGAAATCGTGACTGCATTGATTCCTCGCCGATTTGATTTACTGCCGCCATCTTTGTTCAACACAATGTCTCAACACTTAATAGGGAATTTTTCTCTTTTCATCAAATTCGCTTCCAAAGACAGATGAAACTTGAATGCCTAATAGACACTTTACTAAGTATCTAAGATCTCTCTGTTACAGGGGTTTGTCAGGACAACCTGGTATGAGGATATTTTTCAGTACAAGTAAACTTTGACTAAATATAATTTTTATTTGGATTTCTTTTACTTTTTATTTGTTATTCTTTTATTTATATGATTTGGAGTTTTATTTATATTACTTTTATTTTTTGTATTATGTTTATTTTTTATCTATATTATTTTATTTTTATTTGTATTATTTTTATTTTATTATTTTATATTATTTATATGATTTTGATCTTTATTAATGTTTTTCAAATTTTTATGTTTTATTTTATTTATATTTTATTTTCATTTGTGTTATTTTTATTTATATTAAGTTTATTTTTTATTTAAATTATTTTTATTTTTATTTATATTTTATTTTCATTTGTGTTATTTTTATTTATATTAAGTTTATTTTTTATTTAAATTATTTTTATTTTTATTTATATTTTATTTTCATTTGTGTTATTTTTATTTATATTAAGTTTATTTTTTATTTAAATTATTTTTATTTTTATTTATATTTTATTTTCATTTGTGTTATTTTTATTTATATTAAGTTTATTTTTTATTTAAATTATTTTTATTTATATTTTATTTTCATTTGTGCTATTTTTATTTATATTAAGTTTATTTTTTATTTAAATTATTTTTATTTTAATTTATATTTTATTTTCATTTGTGTTATTTTTATTTAAATTATTTTATTTTTATTTATATTTTATTTTCATTTGTGTTATTCTTATTTATATTAAGTTTATTTTTTATTTAAATTATTTTTATTTTTATTTATATTTTATTTTCATTTGTGTTATTTTTATTTATATTAAGTTTATTTTTTATTTAAATTATTTTTATTTATATTTTATTTTCATTTGTGCTATTTTTATTTATATTAAGTTTATTTTTTATTTAAATTATTTTTATTTTAATTTATATTTAATTTTCATTTGTGTTATTTTTATTTAAATTATTTTTTTTTTATTTATATTTTATTTTCATTTGTGCTATTTTTATTAATATTAAGTTTATTTTTTATTTAAATTATTTTTATTTATATTTTATTTTCATTTGTGTTATTTTTATTTAGATTAAGTTTATTTTTTATTTAAATTATTTTTATTTTTATTTATATTTTATTTTCATTTGTGCTATTTTTATTTATATTAAGTTTATTTTTTATTTAAATTATTTTTATTTATATTTTATTTTCATTTGTGTTATTTTTATTTAGATTAAGTTTATTTTTTATTTAAATTATTTTTATTTTTATTTATACAATATTTATTTTTATTTAGATCATTGTTATTTTATTTGTATTTTTTACTTGTATTATACTTATTTTTCTTTGCATTATTTTTATTTTTATATGTATTATTTTTATTCTTATTTTTAAATTTTATTTATATTATTTTATTTTTATTTGTATATTTTACTTTTATTATACTTATTTTTTATTGTATTATTTTATTTTTAGTATTATTTTTATTTGTATTTTTTATGTGTATTATTTTTTATTTGTATTATTTTCTTTTTATTTATATTATTTTTAAAAAATTTGTATTTTTATTTGTATTATATTTATTTGTATATTTTATTTCTGTTATTTTTTATGTGTATTATTTTTTATGTGTATTATTTTTTATGTGTATTATTTTCTTTTTATTTATATTATTTAAATTTTTATTTGTATTTTTACTTGTATTATATTTGTATATGTTTTATTTCTGTTATTTTTTATTTGTATTTTTTAATTTTAATTTCTATTATTTTTTTATATTTTTATTTTATTTGCATTTTTTATTTTAATTTTAATTATTTTTTGTATTTTTTATTTTTATCATTTTTTATTTGTATTGTTATTTGTATTTTTTAAAAAAAATTTAGTTTTGTATTTCATTTTATTTGTGTTATTTTTATTTTCTATTATTTTTTAAATGTTTTTTATTTAGATTAATTTTATTTCTATTATTTTTTCTTTTTTATTTATATTTATTTTATTTTGTATTATTTTTATTACTTATTTGTATTATTTTTATTTTCTTAGAAACTTGAATGACACAACAAAGTTGGTATATAAAGAGAACGCCCGCCTGACAGAGGCGCTTAAGTATCACATCGATGCCGCAGAAATTTTAGCGAAAGAAAAAGAAAATTACATCCGAGAGCAAGACAACCTGAAAACGGTCATGAAAGAACAGAAAACTCTGCTGCACAAAAAAGTGATCCAGATTAAAAAACTCCGAAAGTTAAATTCAAAGGTAATGGCTTTTTTTTTTCTTTTTTTTTTTTTCGCTATCAATTTCCCCCACTCTCTATCCGTGACTAAATCTAAACACAGATTCCATGAACTAAGCTTCATTCCTAGAACTGCCGACCTGCTTCACTGACCAACTACAATATCATAGCCTTCAAGTCCAATGTAAACAAATTCTCATTGAACCGTCCTCTTACATAATCAAATTCTACCCAACTTACACTATTAACGATTACCACATTGCCACCTTACATTCATTAACCCTTATCCTCGACAGGGCTTCCTTGTAAAAAAAAAAAAAAAGATGCCTGAGGTTGTATCGACCAAAACATTGTGAAAATAGAACTCAAGATGAGAATAGTAGTCTGAATAATTCAAATAATACAGATTATCAATTTTCGCCTCAAAAGAGTTATTTGAAGAAGGTTGAAGGTTAGATCGGCCGAAATGTTACGAAAATAACACTCAAGATGAGAATAGTTGTCTGAATAATCCAAATAACATAGACTCTTTTTTTGTTTTCTCAATTTCCCAAAGCTTTCTATGAAAATTGACATCCTGGAAGAATCTCTGCATGACATGATGAAACAGTTTGAAAACCAGAGAACAATATGCATGAAGGAATCCGGGCAGCAAATCGAGGTTTACAAGGCGGAAAATGAACGCTTGAAACAAATCATTGGACTAAAGACAAAAGGAATGAACAAGGTTAAGCGATTGGCTCGGAACATTCTCGAACAGAGGACGGAATTGGAAACATTCTTCATTGAAGGCATTAATTATGTCAAAACTCAGATCATGCAAAATCAGTAAGTACCTCTGTCTCTGTCTCACTCCCATTTAGAGACTGACCTGCTTGTTTTCGGTTTTGAACAAACCGAAAAACAGTGGGCTACTTATCATTTTCCTTCAGTCGTAGATGTGCCCTTTTTCTTTCTGAAATCCTCATGAGTAGCTTTTAGTGATGGGACGATTCCAATATTTTTCCCGATTCTGATACAATTCTTGATTCCGTACTAAATTCCCGATTCCGATACAATTACCGATTCTGATTCTTTATAAATCTCTAAATATTTAACTATAGAGTTGTTATTTTCCCCGACTTCTGTAAAAAAACACATGTTAAATGTGCAGATATTTTCCTAAGCGTGAATCTACACTTGTGGAGGATGATCTATCGATTTTAGCTTTACTGGTATTTTAAAATCAATAAATATTTATTATTTTATCATTTATTGCCAGCAATGGAAGATTTTGCTTTAAACAAAATAAAATAAAAAAAGACAATTAAAAGAATCGTTTTGGCATCGGAAAACAGCAATCAATTTTTCCGATTCGGATACAGATTCCGATACCCCCAAATTTGATTGAGATTGCCGGACTGGCTTCCTCATCTTGGTTGTTATCGTCACAACGTTTCGGCCGTTTTGCCCTCCGGCCTTCATCAGGTGTTTTGTATCGAACTGGGGAACCGTTTGTTAGGAGTCTCGAACCCAACCCTTTATTATTATTACGTCCTAGTGACATATGGCCGAGTGGTCCTAGACGTATCAAAGTTTACAGTTACCCAAAGGTGCTGAGTTCAATCCTGAACGAAGGCAGTGAAAAAGTAACATTCAAAACAGAGAATCAGCAACTATGTCCCAGAGCCTAGCTGGAGTCCGAACACGATACCCCCGTAATAATAATAAAGGGTTGGGTTCGAGACTCCTAACAAACGGTTCCCCAGTTCGATACAAAACACCTGATGAAGGCCGGAGGGCAAAACGGCCAAAACGTTGTGACGATAACAACCAAGATGAGAAAGTCAGTCCGACAATCTCAATCAATGAAAACACCTCATCTCAAAAATATAGACAATTACTATCCCCAAATTTGTTGATTTTTCCGATTCCCGATTCCTATTAATCGTCACAACACTAGTAGCTTTGCTCTTATGAAGAAATCGACTCTTAAACTTCTTCAGTACTTCTATCCCACTTCTATTTAGAGATTGGCTTGCTTGTTTTTGGTTCTGAACAAACCGGAAAACAGTGGGGGTTTTGGGGGTCTTTTTCAATCGTAGGTGTGACCCTTTTTTTTCTGAAATTCTCATGAACAGCTTTGCTCTTGAGAAGAAATCGGCTCTTAAACTTCTTCGGTAAGTACCTCTAACCCACTCCCATTTAGAGATTGACTTGCTTGTTTTCGGTTCTGAACAAACCAAAAAAACAGTAGGCGGTCTATTATTTTATTTCTTTTTTTTCAATTGTAGGTCTGTCGCTTTTGTTTCTGAGATTCTCATGGCTGGTTCTTCTCTTAAGGGGAAATGGACTCGGAAACTTTTTAAGCTTCCTTTTTGATCAAATTTTTCTTGAAGATCATATATTAGATTCATCGTGCTTTCTGCTTCTCATAAAATCAGTTCGCACTATCGCCTCAAGCACTTTCTCACACCTGAGGCTATTCTCTATCTCTACAAATCTATTATCAGACCATATATGGAGTATTGTTGTCATATTTGGGCTGGTGAATCGGCGTCCCATTTGAAGGTTTTTAATAAATTGCAGATACGTATCTGTAATTTGATTGACCCCACACGTTCTTTCTTCACTGCAACCTCTTTTTTTCTTTTTTTTTTTTTTTTTTTTTTTTACACGGTGGTCACCACTTATCAAGGCCCGGAAGCCACTCAGGGATAAGGGTTATTGCAAGTACAGTATGTTAGTGTGGAGATTTTATGAAGTGTTTACTTAAGGGGGCGGTTCATTAGGAATTTGTTAACGTTGGACATGAAGACATCCAAGTTGTAGTCAGGTGGGAAGCAGGCAGACGGAACAGAGTTCCACAGGCATGCAGTTTTAAGAAAGAAGCTTTGTTCATGGAATCCACGTTTTGATTTAGGCACAGATAAAGAGTGGGGGAAATTTTTCACAGTGGATTCAGCTAGACGGGTGTTTTTTGTGAAAGATTGGCAAGGGGGGACCAGAGATTGGAGTTCAGACGAGCACCTGCCATGGAAATAACGATAAAACAAGGATAGACTCGCAACGTCTCTTCTGTGGGAGAGAGGTTGCAGGGTAGAGAAAAGGGCATCCCCCACTAAGCCACAAAGTCTATTTTGTACTCTGTCAAGGCAGGATAGGCTGTTTTTAGCAGCTCCTGCCCAGATATGGCAGCAGTATTCCATCCTTGGACGTACTTGGCTTTTATATAGACAAACGTGATGTTGCTAGTTTCAGTCTTTTTTATAAATAATATTATACGCATGTGTTCTTCAGGATTGTCTGATCTATTCCCTGCTTCCTTTGTCCCAGTTCGTTTGATTTGTTGGTCTAGTGGTCTTCATCAATTTGTTGTTTGAATACCTTATTGTAATACACTTCACAAGAACATCAGGCTTGTGGAGATCTCTTTCTGCTGGCTGTTTTCCTCCTACTTATATAGCTATGGTCTTTTCAAGACTAGGACCAATAAGCATCTCCTCTTTTTGTAAAAATCAGTTTTCGTTCTTCTGAACTCCTTACATCAAGTAGCTTCATGTCTTGTCTAGAGAAACACTCCCAGTAAATGTCACCAATCGTACAAAATGTAATGTTCTATCACTATTTTATTTTTTAATTTTCGATTTTTGAGCGACTATGAAGGGTCCCCATGCGAGGCTTATGGCAGCAATGATTATTTTCAATCCTAACTGAACAGAGTGAACATGCAATTTCTTTTGAAGTGAAAACACTTTAAAATAAGTTGAAACAACAAAACTTACCTAGGTAGGTAGAAGAGTAGTTTATCTTGCCTTTGGTAACATTAACAGGGTGTCTCAAAATGATCTGACACATTTGTAGGTAAAAAAATTAAATCTAATATATAAGTCTCACTATGTGTGTGTGTGTGTGTGTCCATTTTTCAAATTGTATCTCCTCCCAGACCGAAGATCACTGGACGGTGCGCAGTAGCTCAAAAGATTGCATTTTTAGTGCAGAATTTTATTAGAGGTATTTACTTGGTTAAAATAATTGCTAAGGGGTTCAAAATTGAAAAGAATCAGGACTTGGCCAGCATAATACAATGGCGTCGTTCTGCGCTTGTGTTGTCCTATAAAACAGACATCTATTTATTTAGTTACTTCACAATAATTCAAATCGGTTGCCCCTTTGGTGCAGTGGATAGCGTGACCGACTACTAACACCACAGTTGTAGCTTCGATCTCCACCATTTCTTTTATTTTTACATTCCGATATTCCTGCCTTTTAAATGTTATGAAATAATTTTACAAGAACTGTCTTCCGTTTTTCTGCATTCCAGCTGACTACAATATGTTTGTCTTCAAGTTTTTGATGAGCCGTTCCATATGAGTTAACAAATTTACTGAATCTCCATTACTAACGGTTACTATATTGTCCAATTTCTACTGTACACTCTTTAACCCTTATGCTCGAGTGGCCTCTTGGCCTTGATAAGTGGTGATGCCTATGTAAAAAAAAACCCAAAAAACACGTTTATTAAAATAAAATACAGAAGAATGTTTTTGATTTAGGTAACGAAAATGTCATATTCAAAATATATAGGATATATTATATATCGGCTTATTTGTTACATTCCAAAAATTATGTAAATACATTAAGTAATGGCGTTTTGTATTGGATTCACTCCTAAACGAATTAACCGATCATTATGAATTTAAAGTATGTGCATATGTTTATATATTTGTGTGTATTGGATTCACTCATAAACTAATTAACCGATCATTATGAATTCTAATTATGTGTATATGATTGTATATTTCTATGTATTGGATTCATTCCTAAACTAATTAACCGATCATTATGAATTTTCAGTATGTGTATATCTTTATATATTTGTATGTATTGGATTAACTTCTAAACTAATTAACTGATCATTAAGAATTTTCATTATGTGTATATAATTATATATTTATATTATTGAATCCACTCCTAAACTAATTAACCAATCATTATGCATTTTAGTATGTGTATGTTTATATATTTGTATGTGCTTGATTCACTCCTAAATTAATTAACTGATCATTATGAATTTTAAGTATTGTATATGTTTGTATATTTGTATAGAGGTTATATTCCAAAAATCACATACAATGATCACTTACTTTTTAAATGTATTATATTGCTAGTCACTTAAAAAAGATATATAATTATATACAAGAAATTCTAAGTAATAAGGTACTTGTACAGTATAGTACTCATATGAAAAAATTATGTAAAAATCATCAAGTAGTTTCATCTCTATATTAGAAATAAGGTATTTGTACAGTATCCTCCCAAAGAAATAAGGTACTTGTGCAGTATAATACTCATATGAAAAAACAAAAACAATCTTACCTGTTAGGAACATAAAAGTTATTAAAACCAAAAATCACATTATATATTCGAGTAGTATGACTTATAGATGAGAAATAAGGTGCTTCTTCATTATAGTACCCAGATGAAAAACAAACAAATTCTTACTCTAGATGTACAGAAAATTTAGCACAACAGAAAATTGCTTAAAGTATCGAGTTCTTTCATTTTTAAATTAGAAAAAAAGGTGCTTGTACAGTATCCTACCCATGAAATAAGTATTTGTATTGTATAGTACTGTTACATATTATGTGTCTGGCCGGTGATCATCTAGCGATTAAAATGGACAGTTAATTCATTTATGAGACACTTTGTTTATAAAAAAGACTTAGTTTGTTTTACGATATATTTTATATATACACTTCAACACAATAACGGCTGTTGGGGGGTTGTGGTAGGGGTGGGCGCGAACTGTGACAATTTGTGTCCCTCAGCTGTCCGTCTCTCTGACTATCTCCTTGCTTTGTATATCTTTTCTCTTTTATTGATGTCTCTTCGACCTCTTAACCCAGTTCTTCGGTCTGACCCATGACCGATTTGACGTCATAGATCCAGGTCGCCAAAATCCTTGGGATTTCATTGTTCATTTTCGTTTACCTGGACATTAGTTCGCTTGCACCTCTGCTTACATTCCCGGAGATTCCATTGTTTATTTTCGTTTGCCTGGACATTAGTTCACTTGCACCCCTCCTTAACATTCCCCATATAAAAAACAAAGAAAATCTTACCTGTGACGTACATAAAAGTAATCAAAACCGAATATCATGTAATATATTTGAGTAGTATAACATTTATATAAGAAATAAGGTGCTTCTTCGCTATAGCTCTCTGATGTAAAAACAAACTCTTACCCGTGAAATACAGAAAAGTTAGCACAACAGAAAATTATGTAAATTATTTTAAATATGTAATCTATATCCGCTCTAGGAAAATAATTTTTTTCATATATGTGCTGTAAATTTCCTGTCCTAGGGAAGGTACAATTATTTCATACATATGTTGTGTAATACCCGTCCTAGGGTAGGTAAAATATTTTTTTGCTCGAGATGGCAAATGATACATAGATACCAAAGATTCCTCTATCCTAAGAATAACAGGTATGTTCAAAATCAAATTCATTTTTCTCATTGTTTTATACGGTCCCAAGCAACGCTGGGTGGCCCTGCTAGTCACTTTAAAAAGTAGAATCTCATTTCTTGGGGAGGGGGGCTGATTTAGGGGAGGGTATTGATCTACAAATTTACCGTTATTTTATTTATTGTATTTATTTATTTTTCTGCCAAAATTCATTGGCACTTGATGACGAGTGTGGACCCTGCGTAAACATTGGTCTATTTAGCCATGAAAAACTTTCAGGCTAAAAAGAAATTTTAAAAAGCCAAAGAAAATGCCAAATCGATTATAAACTCGACAGTTTTACACATACTAAATGACAAAACGTAGAATATTTTCCCACCTATTTGACACGGGTTCGATACCCAATTTGGGTTTGTATTACTGTACACATAGATCCGAAAATGTTGTCAAAAAAACAAATATATAACAAATGAATGTTATCAAAGGCAAGATAAGTTACTTTTCTACCAAACTGGATATAATTTTCGTGTTTTTATTCAATGTAACATGTTTATTCAGCTCGAAAAGCATACAGTGTTTACCGAAGTATTGGAAAATTCAAAATGGCGCCCGACTCTCTCTTTAACACGGTAAGTTTGGGAAAAGGTGTTATAAATAATAAACTAGACAAAATACTATTAAAAAAAAACACCGAATATATGTTAACTTATGTCACGGTAACATATATTGAGGGAATTTCTAACAGTATTTTGTCTAGTTTATTATTTATAATACCTTTTCCCGTACTTACCGTGTTAAAGAGAGAGTTGGGCGCCATTTTGAATTTTCCAATACATCGGTAAACACTGTATGTTTTTCGAGCTGAATAAACATGTTACATTGAATAAAAACACGAAAATTATATCCAGTTTCCTTTTTTAATGGATGTCTTCTGACTCTTATGAATTTTGCACCGAAAAATCTTCGTGCACGATACTTTATGAGAGTGAACTCCTGATGACAAACTCTACATTGCATCGTAGATGCAAGTATTTTTCGTTCTTTGGGGGAAATTATGAGAAAAGTCCTTTGTCCACTCAAATAGTTGCGTAAGCATTTTTTTTTTTTATTACAAATGTACAAAAGAAATATTTAGTGGAGAAAATAGAATAAAAATTAATTTAAAATGAATTAAAATAAAAATAAATTTAAAATAAAAATGAGTACAAAATAAAAGTATGAATGAAATTTACTTAAAGAAAAAAAAGTCAAGACAGAAAACACGCTCGATTAATTTGGAGTTTAAAATCAATTTGGCATTTTCTTTGGCGTAAAAAACATTTTTTTTTTGGCCTGAAAAAGTTTTTCATGGCTAAATAGATCAATGTTTGCGCAGGGTTTACACTCGTAATCAAGTACCAATTCATTTCATGCCAAATAATTTACGTGACTCTCCAACACTCCCCCTCCCCGCCTCCTCGCCCAATGTAAACAGTAAAATCTCCTAAAAATGTTAAATGGTGTTCTAATCGGTAAATGTCGGCGCGTTACTTACGGAAGAACGGTTAATTAAACTGCAGAAGCACCTGTTAAGCCACACAAGTTCTATACCCCCCAAGTACTAAAATGTATTTTTTAAATTTTGTTTTAAACAAATTTTTCCTCGAATTTTAAATTATCCGCCAATGAAAAAAAAAAAAATTAATTCTGTTCTGAAAACAAAAAATTCTTTCCGACATTACCCTCCCCCAAAGATTCGTACGCCATGTGAAAAGACAGTTTGCTACGTGAAGACACACTCAACTGCCGTCGTTTATGTCACCGTGCGCTCGCGCGTAGCGTAAACGGAAGCTGTAAAATGGCGGAAAGTAATTTGTGGGTTCAGGGGTTAATACCATGCAAACGGTGAATTTGCTCCGGGTTTGATCATCAGATTCGTTGTCAGCGACCTCGTACCTCTAAAAAAAACAAATTAGAGTGGTCTGTCTGTTGTAACGTATCTGAATATTTACCGTTAGACGATTATTACAGAACAATCGGTTAAAAAATAAATTTTAAAAATATGTCGGTAGTTAAAAGTTCAGATATTGAGGAAAAGTTATTCGGAAAACATTGTAAATAAAAAAAATACGCTACACTCTTGTCTCTTTTTAAAACTTAAATTTTTATACTGCCATTTTCGTTTTCGATAGTAATTTGTCCGTTTTTTTTGGGGGGGGTTCATTTTTTTTCTTCTATTTTTATCATTTTCCAATAATTGATATTTTTCTGTCATTATACAAAAAAAAAAAAAAATACAAAAAAAAAATAAAATACAAATAAAAAATAAAATAAATAGGAAATGGGTCAATTCTTACTACTTTGAAAACTTCTTACCACTTAAGCTTTCCAGGCAAATATTCATCGACTAACTTTTTGTAGTAGGGTCTTATCTCCTCGATATTGGGAATCTCCGAAGAGTTTGTGTATAAATCAAATTTGTTAAATCGTTGTACCCATTTAAGCATTTCAATATCTTTGTTGTTACAGAGATAATAATAGTCCCCACCCGTGTGCCAAGGATAGAAAGAATGACACGTGATCACATAGAAAGCCGGTAGTGAAGCCAAGACTACTATTTCTCCATGACATGTCTCTTTCTCTCTACTCTTCCCTTTCCCCCTTCCTTCCTTCCTCCTTTCCTCAAAAATGTGATCAGAGGTTGTAACCAATCAGGACAGAGAACAGTTCTGGTGGGAAAGACAAAAAGAGAGATACAAAAAGTGTTGGAAGCAAAAAAGACGGAGACGCGAGTGGTTCCAGAGTCAGGGAACATAAATGAAAATCACAAACTTTCTATAACCCGATACCACTTGTACGCTGAAATGAATATAAAACCGTTTCGTTTGGAAGTTCCTTTGTTTCTTTATTATTATTCCCAGGTCGGTTTCTACTACTCCAGTCTTATTAATTTCGACGACTCCCCAAAAGGGGGATCCGCCGAAATGGTGACCTACCCAAAAAGAATTACATTATGGTAACCGTCATAGGCCTCCTCTTCGGGTAGATAACATTCGTCGTGACAGAGAACCTAATACAAATATTCATCATGACCCCAGGACATACGAACATTATCAAGTCCGCAGTTTTCTGAACAAATACCTAGTTTTGTATTCATAGTCGAGTCTTTTATGTCTGGGTTATTTTCGAAACTCTCAAACCCGAAGACTACAAAATTGGATGAGAACACCCAACAGGAAACGTGTCCCCGACAACGGCCCATTGCGGTTCATTCATGCCAAATGGCTAACACCTTTCCCAAAATTGCGGATAAGTCCAGTTATCTGAAACCAGTTTTCATCTGGGTATTTTTGTCGGATTCCTTCGGCCGTCTGGTAGTGGTGGTACGCATGGAACGAGTTTGGACAATCGACATCGAGGTCAGATTCGTCTACCAAGTATGAAGTTGGCTTCTTTTTTTTTTTTCTTTTTCTTAAACGAAACTGACTTTGTTTGATAAAATTGTCTTTAGCATACTCATGAATTATTTTTTCTAAAGAATAAAATTGAATAAAGTTTATTTTTACAAGAATGTTTAGACGTTTACCTAGCGAATAAACATATAAATATATAGGAAAAAAACATGTTTATTATTTAAAAAAAAATCAAAATTATAAAGTAATATGGGTAAGCTTAAATAGAGAAGTAGTCAACCATCTCAGCAGAAATAACTTTCTTAGTGACATGCAATATGGTTTCCGTTCTGCCAGATCTACAGCAGATGTGCTTAACGGTTATATCTCATAGGATTAATGAATCCCTCGACAAAGGCTTCCTTTCTAGGGCAATTGCTCTTGACATGTAAACAATTCGACAATTTTGGGTCTAAACACTTGAAATTTTAGATATAGGTCCCTTGGACATGGATCTAACTTAATAACTTGATTTGACCCCCAAACAATAAATGTTAAGGGGTCATAATAGAGGTCAAAGTTTAAAAAAATTGACCGTTTTTTTTTTTTTTTTGCTCAGCATACACCTCCAAACACCCGGGCAACGCCGGACACCCATGCTAGTAGATTATAAAAAAAAATGACTATTATTTCTACACACCCCTTTTTATACCGCCCCCCCCCCACTTCCTCCGATGTCTCTAAAAAATATTATTAGATCACACATGATATCGAATTTCTTGTTTATTGTCTTTTCTTCTTTTTATCGCTTTGACCTATTTCCGATTCGCTCGGTTATGTCACATTTTTTTTTTCTTTTAACCGGCTTAAACAGATCCTTTGCTTCTTTTATTATTGTAGCAAAATCGTTATCCGACAGCCGCAAACAACTAGCAGGACCCGTTAACCGCCGTTGCATGGTGGTAGCATGCACACCCCCCTCTCTGCGTAAAAATTTAAAGTATAACTTGTTTTTTTGTTGATGGTCCACCCCTAACCTCCTCATGTTAAGAACGGCTTTCGGAATTGACACGCCATTTTGTGATTGGGGTGGGCGCAGTGTTATGTGGCTCGTGCGGACTATGCTGTCAGGCAAAGTATGGTTCAGGGTATTTTTCAGGGTATGGTTTAGGACCTGGTATTTTTGTTGGCAAGACTGGAGTTAAGGTGCCAAAGAACTCTTAAACCCTCTATCACTTAAAAAAAAAAAAAATCCCGTATTCACATGTAAAAATGTACGCTTTTTGTTTTTTTCATTATTTTTTTTTTTTAAGAAATTGATAGTTTTAAGTAAGCAGAAGAAAATAAACCGTATAAAGAGAACGGTTTCTTTAAATAATAAATAATTCTATTTTTTAAATTTGAACAATAGATACAGGATTTTGTTTTTATTAAATACAACAGTTTAGAGATTGAAACAATGTAAACTTTTTTAAATGTTAAGTGGTAGACAAGAGAAACAGAATTATTGTATAATTTATGAAAGAAATATCGATTATATACCTGAAAGGAAATGAATTTGGGGGAAAATAGGCCCAAACAATTTATTATGTTTAGTGAACTATTTTCGTGGAAATAAAATTATGGTGAAATAGTAAAAAAAAAACAATTTAATCGGGATTTGCGTATCTCAAAAATATAGAAAAAAAAATAGTGCACTTACTGATCTGCGCTATTTTTTAAATCGTATTTCCAAGTTTAATTAAAGTTTTATGATATGTTTTTTATTCAATTGTAAGGTTAAAGTACAGAACAGGTACAAAACACCCTTCCCTCCCCATGTTAAGAATGGCTTTTTAAATAATAACGTTATTATTTCAGCATGGATCAATAAGTGCACTAGTACTGAAAATATTTTAATAGAATATATTTGTTTTTGGGGTTTTTTTTTCAAGTCGGTTTCTATTTAACCCATAGTTGGGACCCTAACAGGTACTACCACTCCGGGTCAGAGTGGACCTGGGAGCAATGGCAATTAAAGGGTGGCTCTACATTCCCCAAAGCCCGTAAGCTGGAGCCTCACCATCGGATATAGTTTAAGGTCATATCCAGGACCCAAAGCCCATGTAATCATTGTGAAACGTCATTCTGGAATATTAGTTTTTGAAAATAAAGGAAGAAGAAATAGTGGCTATCAGCCGGCGTGGGAAAACATTATGTAGTTAAACACAAAACATGTCTCACGCTATCATAGCTAACATGTATAGCATATTTAATGCGTTACTGAAAGCATTCGTGGCTTATGAAGATGCTTTGATGTTTTAATGTAGGTATTTTATCTGAATGAGTGCCTAATCTAATCAGGGAAGCAATGCTTGTTTTAATCTCTGAAGCGTTCTTTTTTGAATTAGGATTGATATTCTGGAATGGACTAATAGTTTGGTCGAAGCCAATGAATTTGAGGAGGGAAGTATCATTCATTTTGGAATCAGGGACAGGAAAGTTTATGATATCTGTGTAAGTATATGAGGCAGAAAATTACGGTGCTATTCTACATACGGATGCAGAATATGTACCAGTGTCGAGTGGGAGCAGTAGGAGTACTTTTTATTTAGAGGGAAAATAGCAGCTGCTTCTACTGTAGGTGTTTGTGACAGTGGTGATGGTTCTCCTAGGATGTAATCTAGGATTTTAATATAGCAAATAAATGTGAGTAAGATGGCGTTCATAATATAGTGGCTGATAGTGTAGACATAATAAATTTGTATGTCGCATCTGTGGTGTCGCTGTAGTCTTTTTTTTTTTTGATTCTTGTTAGAGGTCACTAAAACTTGGGCTCACCAAGGAGATATAGAGGGCTCTATTATGCCTTCCCTCAACATTCTGTCAGTTTCCTCTCTAATAAATATGTTGTCAGTGAATGAGTGATGATGAGATTTGGTGGCAATAGGGGTCGTCCGTTTAGAAAGATGAGAGAAAAGGGGAGGAAGAGAAATTTTGATACATGGAAAACTGTCCCTCTTGCCCATTGCTCCGATAACAAGTTCTTCTCTGGGATCGTCAAATTTCAGGGTCACAGTTTTATATTGTTTTAGGAGGTCTTTTCCAATAATCATATCAATGAACAGGTCCTTAATTACTTCCACTATCATGGCGTGGTAGTTTTTATTGTTTAGGGAGATGTCAACAATAGTTTCGCCGATGATTTTGGCATGATGATTAGGGTCCGCCAATGCTACGGTTTTCTGTTCTGGTCCAGAGGGGAATTTCTGCAATCAAATTATTATATACTAGCAGTACTCGCTAACCGGCATAGCCCGGTAGAAGCATGCCCCTTCGAATAAATGAAATTACGGTTGTTGTTGTTGTTGTTGCTGCTGCTTCCACTGCCCAACCCTCAACCCCCTCATGTTACAAATAGCTTTCGGAATAGACATCCTCAACTCCTCATGGTAAGAACGGCTATCATAATGGATACCCCTAACCTCCCCATGGCAAGAACGGGTGGAGATAAGTGGTGTAGTAAGGATATTGAACAACTCCCAGTAGAAAAAAAGTAGCAGTGAGGGAGGGGGGGGGAAGAAAAAAAAATTAGATGCAGTAGGCCACCCAGGTGGATAAAGGTGCAAATAAAATAAAATAAAATACAAGATAGTAGGCAAGCAGGCTCAAACTTGTAACATGAAGGAGGAAAAGAAGGTGCCCTCCCAAAAAGCAAACCATTTAGCCATTGCATTCGCCATGTTGTATAATACATGTACGTTCCTTTCTGTTGAAGGTTTAAAATCTGGAATTAGATAATTACAGCTGGCATCCAATGAGAAAGAGTGGAATTTGCGTAGGGAGAAATCATTATTTTCTGAATCTGCAAATCAGAAGTGAATGTTATTTCTATGAGTTTATGATTCAGTTAATAAGGGTGATGGGACAATACAAGTCTACTGTGTATAATTTTACGTGGTGTAGAGTGATGGTGGTGAGAGCAGTTATGAATTAGAGGGAAAAATAAGAACTACTTCCTCTAATGATAATGGCAACAGTGATGATTTCTCTCCTAGGATGAATTGTAAGGTCTAAATCTGTCTATAATGTAGTGGATAATATTCTACACAAAATAAATTTGTATGTGGCATCTGTTCTTCAATTTCAACAATAAGCATGTCACAATGGGTTAAATACTAGCAGGCCGCCCAGTCATAAAATTCACATAAATATTATATTTTAATTCACACAGAAACTGAGACATGTACATGCGAGTATTATGTCTTTTCTAAACAGTTCACTTCTTGTGAGTAAGAAAAAAAGAAAATACTCAAGCTGAAATCAAAACCAAAACCTAAAGACAGTGAGTCAAGTACGATAACCATTAGGCCAACTTGATGCGGTCTTTAAAAGGTGTTTTCAAACCTACTTATTCTTAACATAAGTAATCTGTTATGTGAACGATTCGTGCATGTGCAGCTGTGGAACAGTTGACAAACAGATAAAAGGTTCTGGTTTTTGTGTACGTTACAAAACAATTAGAATGGATGCTTTCCAAACATAACTCAATCCAAGAACTAAAGAATATTTAGCATATATTTTGTGGATAAACAAATGTTGATTAACGCAGCTTTAGTATAATTATGCTTGATGCACTCTTAGGGATTAACCAGGATTAGTTAGCATAATACCACATTTATTCTAGAAGTTTGTCATAAAGCACTTATTCTAAGTCAACGGCTATAATTTTTGCCCGTTTTTAACAAGCAAAAAAATCTAGTCAGTTGTTAATTGCAAATTGCAGATAGTTAGAACAATTAAATAGAAGTTTTTCAAGCATATTTGCCATCTATCTATATAAAAGCGAAAATGCGTTTGTGTGTGTGCATTTTTTATGTATGTTCGCCAAATGCTTTTTTCCTGCTGTTTTTCGGCTTGCTCGCTCATTCTTATAACTTTTTGTATGCTACACAGATCATAATATCTCGCACTTATGAAACGTGGTTGTAAAAATATTTTATTTCACCCGCTTTTATACAACGATGACAAAATTCGCGCTTTGAATTTCTTTGCTGCTACTGCTCCTATGACCCAGAAAAACGACATTCGTTTTTAAATGCTCATTTTCGACAGATTAAAAGTCCCTGGCTTCTGGCCTTACGGTACGTCTTCAGACTATTAACCTCGAGGCTTCGGGTTTGAGCCTAAATCCTTTCCAAAACTTTTTGTTTTTTTAATTCGAGCTTTTTTTTTTTTATCTACACACACACCTCTGGGATGCCCCCCCCCCCCCAATCGAGGTCAAGTTTTTTTTTTTTTTTGTTTTTGTTAATTTTTTTAACACACCCACAGACACCTGGGCAACGTTCGAGCCTACCTCCTTCCCAAAACTTTTTTCGCTGTTTTTTTCGTTTGTTTTTTTAATATTTGTTTTCGAGCCTTCTTTTTTGATCTACGTACAAAAACCCGGGCAACGCCGGGTACCCCTGCTTGTCTATATATATAAAAGGCAAAATGTGTGTGTGTGTGTGTGTGTGTGTGTGTGTGTGTGTGTGTCTTGCCAAAAACTTTCTACACAGGCCACGGATTTTCACCAGATAGGTATCATTTTCAAGCTCGAACCTTCGGCCGACAAATATCGAAAAATTGGCTAAAAACATTAGTTTCTTCACCCTCAACTGGGCACTTATCTGCAGGGAGGGGTCGCTTTTTTCGCCGATATTTTTAAAAGTCATCCCCTCTTTTTGATTGACTAGCCTCAGTTTAAACATTCGTCACTTCCGGTTTGGTGATGGGCGCAAGAGAAAAGACGTCACGTTTTTGTTTTTTTGTGTTTTTTTCCTCCTTCGCGATATGGGTTCGAGCTTGCCTGCCTACTACCACTTTTTGTTTTTTTTCTCAACAAACATCTCCAAACACGCAGGCTACACCGGGCACCCAGGCTAGTATTTGAGAAATCCCAAAACTGGGAAATATTTTAGCAGGTATTTTTGTGTGATTAACGATACAGCCTTAGAAAGAAAGAAGCGTGATTAACATGTCTGTATTTGTTTTACAATTACTTTAATGGAAAGTGCTTTGATAAAATCTTAGCAATTGTACTTCTTAACGTAAATATTTTCCAACAAACCCAACAAGCAGCAAAAGCTCACCTCTTCACTGTTAGACTTTGGAATTCCTTTCCTGTTACCTGCTTCCTTCATTGTACCATTTCAGAGATTTAAATGTGATCTGAACAGACATCTCACTGCTCACATAGATGCTGCAAAACCTTCCACTCGATTAGTTTATTCGCTTGAACTGCTAGACTTTGGAATTCCTTTCCTGTTACCTGCTTCCTTCATTGTACCATTTCAAGGATTTAAATGTGATGTGAACAGACATCTCACTGCTCACATAGATGCTGCAAAACCTTCTACTCGATTAGTTTATTCGCTTGAACTGCTAGACTTTGGAATTCCTTTCCTGTTACCTGCTTCCTTCATTGTACCATTTCAGGGATTTAATGATAATAATGATAATAATAATAATAACAATAACAATAATAATAATAATAATAATAATAATAATAATAATAATGATAATAATAATTGGAGTGAATAATAATAATGATGATAATAATGATAATAATAATAATTTTAATAATAATAATAATAATAATAATAATAATAATAATAATAATAATAAATAGCAGGACCTGTGGAAATTCCACAAGGGACTCATTCATGTGTAATATATCGATGTTGGCATTCTGTAGATGTTCAGTATAAATGGAGATGCTATGATATTATTGTAGCTCTTTTGTTAAAACTGCAAAAATATTTATCTAAGCTAGCAGGAACACCCAGCATAGCCTGGTCATAAAGTATGCTTAACTATGATATCTTAATTTTTGCAGATTTTGTACATACTATTATAGAGTTAATGTTCTATCGATTTTTATATACTATAAAGTTGTAATTTCAAAAATAAAATAATATATCCATATGACTTTCGTGCATCAGCTTGAATCGAAACTGAAACCAAAACTTATGAATATATATATATATATATATAACTTGTGTACCTTCAGCTATAATCGAAGCCGAATTTTTCTTTCAAACATAACTCAATCGAAAAATTAAGGAATATTTTAATATGTATTTTGTATGATTAAAACACATAGGAAAATAAATTCGGAAAAGAAGTATTGATTCCCTCAGCTGTATTTATTTGCTTACCTCCTTACATAGAGCCCTGCAGCGATAGTCCTAAATAGTAGAAGTAGCAATATGTGTTGTTTTCGCTGAATAAAGAATATAAAAATTTGATGAGAAGGATGTTGTAGTTTGCTTGAAGCAATGTGCATAGTGTGAAAGGAAGGAATTTTTAATAATTTTCAATTGTATTACATTTATTTATCAACATAATGTATCGTACAGGATGGTATGTGTTGATATCCCAAATTTTCGAGAATAAAATCTTTTCATCAGGGAAAAAAGACATATCGGCAACAGTTCGGTGAGACCTTCTATTATCTCTTTTCTATTAAAACTATTGAAATTATTGAAATTCCTTCTAATATTGTCAATATTCTTTTATACACTAATTCGTGTCCATAGTATTTCCATAAACTGCATTGTCAAAGCCTTTGAATATAATTTAATATAATATCAGATTTCAGAGGACTACAATTCGGACAGAACTTATGGAATGATCTGGCATTAAAAAAGATGTCTGCACATTTTTTTTTTTTTGAGTTCATGCCTTAATAATTAATACTGTTTCTAGTTTGTCTGTGACTTATTTTGTAATTTGTTTTGTTTCCTTTGTAGAGCGAATTACATCAATCACGCCAAACTTGCATACCAAAACAAAATGCTAGAAGCCAACTCAGGGAAAACACATTTTCCCAAGGTCCGAACCTTCAATAAAGCGCAATCTAGTACAAATGACGTGCATGACGATTTTGAAACTGCAGCAGTTTTGTGAGTAACATCTTTCTTGAAATCATGCAGAAAACATTTCCTTAAAATTATTTGACCACCCAAAAATTAATTTTTGCTCCTTCTAACCTATTGTTTAAATTTTTAAAAATAAATAAATAAATAAATAATAATAATAATAATAATATGGAGCCAAGAACATTGAAGCTGCATACCTATATGTTCTCTAACCCCACGTCCATCTCCCCATTACCACATCATTGCCTCTTTCCCCCCCACCCCCAAAAAGAGAGTGAAACCGAATAGCCAAGTAGTCAAGAAGGAAAGAAAGACCAGGGAGTGAGCACTGACCAGACCTCCACTCTACCTAGGGAAGGTTTATTGCCACTCAAATTCCAGTAAAGAAAGACCAATGCTCGCTGCCAACGAGAAATCAATGGCAAGCAGCTGTTGCGATAATACAAATTTATTTGCAAATGTTATCGAAAGAGGTGGAGAGTACTGGAAAATCAGGAGAGACTTGTTGTCACTCGGCTTCCAGGGAACACCACAAGCTGTATTCAATGAGATCATTAATGATCTGTGTGAAAGCTTCTTGTGAGCCAATAATAATAATAATAATAATAAAAATAATAATAATTATAATAATAATAATAATAATAATTATTATAATAATAATAATAATTATAATAATAATAATAATTATAATAATAATAATAATAATAATTATAACAATAATAATAATTATAATTATAATAATAATAATAATTATAATAATAATAATAATAATAATTATAATAATAATAATAATTATAATAATAATAATAATAATAATAATTATAATAATAATAATAATTATAATAATAATAATAATAATTATTATAATAATAATAATAATTATAATAATAATAATAATAATTATAATAATAATAATAATAATAATAATAATAATAATAATTATAATAATAATAATAAGAAGAATTATAATAATAATAATAATAATAATAATAATAATAATAATAATAATTATAATAATTATAATAATAATAATAATAATAATAATAATAATAATAAAAACCAAATTACAGTAGGTCGTTTTTTTTATTTTTGGTTTCTACATTTTTACCTTTATTCATTTTACTATCTTCTTTTATGTAGCGTTGTTATAATTTTATCGGCGACGCTTGGCATAACTTGGCTGTTGACGTCATGTTCCGGCCAAAGTCAAGTGAGTGCTGAGTGTTTCAATATCTTTACATGTGGATTCCCATTCATGAAAATAACACAACGCGTACACGTGGTTTAGAGGCATCTTATTTATTCTCGCACCATCATCTCCAATACAGGTCCGTCACCGCCGAGGGACATTACTCTAGCGGTGTAACCTGAGATTAGTTCCTCATGCAACACTGAGATACGTCCGGTTCACAATTATGTTCCAGTACCACAAATTTTACCAAAAGAAACCACTTACATTCAATAAAAAAAATTAATCTCCTCAACTGAAAAAATTGCTCATCAACATTAAATGCGAATTGACCACCTGAATTTTAAAAGCAAATACAAATTAGTCATCTGAAAAAAAAATAGTTTATCTAATTAAATTACGAATCAATTGATGAAAAAAATTATTGACAACAAATACTAAAAATAAACAAAAAAAAAATGTTTTTGTTTTCTTCCTTCTATTTCTAGTTCGAACATTGACAAAGATATCGCCATTAGTGACCTCACTTGGGAACAAAAAGAACGTGTGTTACGTTATATGTTTGCCAAAATGAATGGTTACGCTCAGAAAAGTTCACCCCCGGCTTCGACTCTGGCTCTTCCCTCAGCTGTCCAGTCAAAGAAACTCTTCAGTTTGACAGACTCAGAGTAAGTATATATTCTCTTTTACTTCAATAAATACATTTTTATCTGGTCACCTTTAAGCGATATTCATTTGAACTTGAAGTTATTTGAATATAAAAAAAGCAACAAAGAGGTAACAAAAGAAAATTATACAAACAATTTAGCCATGGTATTAGTCATAAACTAATTCCTTTCTCTTAAAAGAGGAGATAATGCTTTGGAGAATAGCTTCCTGACACCGAATAGAGAGATTGTTACTACAGCCTAGAAACCGAGCAACTCGCCCGGCCCCCCTGCGGGGCTGGACACCAAAGTTCAAGCAAAGACCATATGTGGGGGAAACCCCACATATAAGACCTTGGTCAATGTAGGGGCAACCCTTCATACCAATTGTCACTATCCAGCTCCCCTACTCCCTGGGGAGTTGGTCCCCATTTCCCCTTCACTCCTCACATTAAACATCGGCCTTGTGCCTAATTTGCTCGGTGGAGGAGCAAATAAATAACAACTCGGCCTTCAGGTCAGGAATATATATTATATTGCGAAACCATATTCATCCTCTGTTATGTGCAAAACAATGTCTAGAGGTAGACACACAACATATATCGAAAAAAAGGTGAGAAATGATAATATTTTACTTCGGTCAGAATATAAGATCAGAAAATCAATATTTACCAAGAGTCCAATTTTTTTGTGAGGGTGTTTGCAATTGGTTTGTTTTAGGAATTCCTTACGACCGGATTGTATCCCAGGAAAAATTAGCCCAAAGTCATAAATAGTTGAAAGGTTGCCCCAAGATAGCGTTCCTTCTCAGAACTGATTTAATAACTGAAGTTATGACGCTATTAGCATCTATTCATAGTTGTTGTGGATGGAACATTCTAGAATTTCTAAAATGAAACACTTTGGCTTGGAAGTTTCTGGAGCTCCAGGAAAAAGAACACTCTTCTGTTCTATTTTTAGAACTCTCCAGAAACGCTTAAAAAGAATCTTTCTATTTTCTAATTGTAATGTAATATATTTTATATTATTATATATTATATAATATATTTTATATTATTATATATTATAAGATTAAGTTTATATTATTATTTATATATTTATATATTTACTAGCAAAAGTACACCAGTTCAATCGTATATAGTTTAAGCATTATTAAGTTGAGCGGAGAAGAATAAAGACTATCACCACTGGCAGCCACAACCTAAAAACCTTCAAGGTATATTATGAGCAACTCACCCGACAGTCCTCTCTCTCCTCTCTCTCTCTCTCTCTCTCTATCTCCCTCTCTCTCCATATATATATATACTAGCAAGAGTACCTGTCGTTGACTGGCTTCATAAAACAGCCTACAGAAAATGGACTCTGATTTATGAAAGTATGATAGGTTATGAAAAGGAAGGGTTGTAAAGAGATAGCTTCGAATTTGGGGGTATCAAAACCAAAGCATATTTTGCTTTGATGAAAGTAAAAATAAAATAGATAAACCACATAATTTATTATACCATACCTGTTCACACTGAAACACTTATCACAATATTCTGTGGATCTATATTAAAAAACCTTGTTAAACATATTTACATTCTATGGAGGTCAGGCACGAACGAACACCCCATAATTTTATTATACCATATTTCTTCAAACTAAAACATAATTATCAAAGTATACTTACGCAGATAGATATGAAAAGTCTTTATTAACGTTTGTGCCTATTTCCATTCTATAGAGGCCAAGTGTGAACGCAGACCCCACAATTTTATTATACCATCCCTATTTAAGCTAAAACATACTTATCAAAGTATTATTCTATACATCTATATCAAAAACACATGTAACCTTTTTTGTTAAAATTTTTAAGTTTTTTATTTCCATACTTTATGGACTAGGCGTGAATGCAGACCCCACAATTTTAATGAACCACTGTTCTTCCAGATCAAATATACCCATTCCTGTGTATCGAGACATCTATCATTATATGTAATCAGTTTTTTAAAATAGTCAACCATATAGGAGCCTATTCGTGACCACACACACACACACACACACACACACACACACATCCAGCTTTATATTATAGATTTTATATTTATATTACATTTTATATTATTATTTATGTAAGAAATTGTATTTTTTTTACATATTAAAGAGGAAAATGTCCTCTCATTACACCTCCATTTTAACAATTGCTGATCCGAACACTGTTTTCTTATTCATCTTTTGTTCTGGCCATATTGTTTTGACGATTGTCGAGGGTGCAAACACTAGCTCACAAGTACAAAAATGAAACAGAACCAAGCAAACTCTCAAGAGAAAACACAACTCCAATACATTGTGTATAAATCAGTTATGCTCTGAGTGTGCGTGACAAAGAACTTCCAAACATTGTCTATTGATAGCAATCTGCCGAGGCTGTTTGTTGGTTGGTTGATCAGTTCATTTCCCCATTTGCTAAAGCTCTATCTGCTCTTGCTTAACTTTGACTCCAATCTTTTTCAGGGATCTCTAAGCCACCAACTGTTATCAACTTTCCCATACTAAAAACTGCTGAAAAAAATAACTCTGCCTACTAAATTTATTGACTAAAAAATAAGAAATCCTATGTCCGGTCTTTTGTCTAAAAGTGACCGATAAGTGGAAAATGACTCGCCTCGCCACTCTCAGCTGACTACCTCTCCCATTTCTGACCATCTTTGTGTGCCGTGTTTAATCATTTCCTACTATTGTCCTGGGTCATTTACACCCAACAACTTTCCCAATTTTTTTCATTTCCTAATGTGCTCTGGTGGGGGAAGCATCCTTGGTATCATAATATTAAAAACAAACTACATCTACCCGGAATGCAGTGAAGTCATTATAATTTTTAATGTTTATTTATTTATTTATTTTGTTTTTTTACAAGGTAATCATTACTTATCAAGGCCAGAAGGCCATTCGAGGATAAAGATTAATGAGTGTATGATGGACACTTGGAAAACAGCATAGTGATTGTTAGCAGTGGAAATTGTGTAGAATTTGATTATTTAAGGGGATGACTCAACAAGAACTTGTTTACATTAGACTTTGAGATGATCATGTTGTAGTTAGCTGGAAAGCAAATCAACGGAACAGAATTCCACAGGCGAAGAGTTCTAGGAAGGAAACTTTATTCGTAGAATTTGCATTCAGATTTAGACACAGAGAGGGTGAGAGCAATTGTTGTACAGTGGTTGTAGCTAGACAAGTTTTACAGTGTGGAAGTTTTACAGGGGAAGACTATAGATTGATGAGCACTTGCCATGAAAATAATGATAAAGCAGAGACAGGCTCGCAACATCTTTCCTGTGGGAAAGAAGTTGCAGGGAAGAAAAAAGGGAATCACCTTCTAGGTTTGCACATAAGGTAAACAACTTTTATCATATTCGTCAATCTAAAATTTGAATTATCCAGATTGTGTAAAAAAGAAAACTATTTATTTATCACTATTTATGAAGACATGTTTGCTGCAATATTCGTAATGTCATCGTTCGACATTCACCTGGCAATTTCCATTTTTTAAAATTTACACACTTTTGCACCCATTTTCCCTGGCTAAAACCCAAATATAAAGTTTTACATGGGTTTGAATACCCTATATATGAAGTTTTCATATGTGTAGCGGAGGTGTAGCAGCCGACACTCGCTACATCACAGGCAGAAACTAATTCTCACGATTCGAGATTTTAAATCCATTTCCTTCTGGCTTGTCCAATCACAAGCCAGCTCTCTATCACATGACAGAGTATATAAAAGGTGAAATCTGAAACTCTTAACTCTCTTTTAACCCGACCCTGTCTGGGAGCAGACTTTGGGTGAGGCTTTGGCCCTAGGCAGAACGTGAATACAACAAGCAAGCTCACCTTTATTTCCACGTGATGTACTCACACAAACTTTATTTATCATTCTACAGGACTACTCTCGTCAATACAACCCACACTCACCCATAACAACATGCAAACACACTGAAGACTGCCCTTTCTTTCTCCTTTAATTGGCTTCCTTTGTCCCGGCGACTACTAGCTATAAACACATGTGGACTGAGCTGTTCTCTCCTCAACAAGCCGTCAATATATTAATTCTGTCTCTACACAAGAACACTTCAACTCGCTTCTCTTTGTGTACTCTTCTACCAATGCTACTAACAAAGATAACAAATTTATCAATATAGAATGAAACCTCCATTGCATTGTCTCATTTCTATAGAGGAGTTTGGTAGGCAAAATTTTGTAAACAAATATACATATATGCATATATAAATATATATAGAAAGAGGTTTGTGTTTACTATAAGCTTTTTATGCAAATATTATTTCACGTTTTGCTGATTTTCGTCTGCATAAATATGATTTCACTTTTTTAGCGACATTATTTGATGTAAAGGTAGGATGGTGCTGGCGTATTTTCGAAACCAATGTAAAGATCGATTAAGATCCAAATTTTATTCCGAAATTATTTCATTAAATGATTTGTTTGTATATTGTTGTGTTGTTCCTTATTTGATTTTTCTAAGTCACACACACACACACACACACACACACACACACACACACACACAGAGAGAGTAAAATTTATAAATTAATTTGCGCGGGCATTACAGCATTTACCCACTCTAAACCTCTTGTAAGTCAAAAAGCAAATATAAATCATGTAGAATATCTACATAAATATAAATTACACATAGTAGTTAACTAAAAATGATCATTCCATAAGAAAACCGAAAAAAAAAAACTAATAGGGAATTAATTAAAATGAATGTTTAAAAGAATATGCAAATTAGCTAGATCTTTTGCTAGTGAATGCAATTCCACGACTCATATATAACAAAGTTGTATTTTCTTTTTAAATAAATAGAAAAAATAGTTTTAAATATGAATATGAATACACAGCTCCAAATTTATAGGAGTATAGATGTTAAAATTTTTTATCCAATTGAATGCGTTCATGTTATCTTGCAGATTGCAGCCATCCAATGAAACTTTTTTGACTCAACCAAATTTCACCAGTGATACTTTGTTCACACAGCAAGATTTGATCCCTGCATCTTGAGGACCGTAAGATTAATGCCATTTGCTTTCATATTTTTGTTTTTTGGTTTTTTTTTTCGTCTTTTTTTTTTTTTTTTTGGAAATTCATGAAATAAAAACTTTTATCAAATTTTTTCTTTTTTCTTTCCTTTCATTTTTACACTTAAAAAAGATCTTACTTAATTTGAAGGTTTTAGTTTTGTTTATCTATATATCTATGAAAGTGAGAATGTGTGTGAGAGAGGACGCTTCTCAACCTATATACTCAACGAATTTTTGATCTACAATTTGGTATATAGTGTATTCAGACGTGTGGAAAACTTTTCAATCAGTTTTCATCCGGGAAAAAAATAAATCCACTGCTACGGGGTCAAAATTAAAAAATTGGTACTTGAGGGTTATTATTTTTTTATCTGTTTGTTAACTGTTTCACGACTGCGCATGCGTGAATTGTTCACATTATGTTATAGGTAAGTAGGTTTAAAAATACATTTTAAAAATCATGTCAAGCTGGCCTAATGGTTATGGTACTTGGTGCATTGTCATTAGGTTTTGGTTTCGATCTCAGTTTGTGTATCTTTTTTTTACTTACAAGAAGTGAACTGTTTAGAAAAAAACATTTTTTTGTTTTTTTTACAAGGTGGTCACCATTTATCAAGGCCCGGAAGCTACTTAGGGATAAGGGTTATTGCATGTACAGTACATTAGTGTTGAAATTTGATAAAATAAGGGGGCGGTTCATCAGAAATTTGTTTATGTTGGACTTGAAGACATCCAGGTTGTAGTCATGTGGGAAACAGGCAAACGGAACAGAGTTCCACAGGTGTGCACTTCTAAGAAAGAAGCTTTGTTCATGGAATCTACGTTTTGGTTTTGGCACAGATAAAGAATGGGGAAAATTTTTGACAGTGCTTTCAGCTAGATGGATGTTTTTCGTGAAAGATTGGCAAGGGGGGACCAGAGATTGGAGCTCGGACGAGCACATGCCATGGAAGTAACGATAAAACAAAGACAGGCTCGCAACGTCTATCCTGTAGGAAAGAGGTTGCAGGGAAGAGAAAAGGGCATCCCCCACTAAGCCATGAAGTCGATTTTGTACTCTGTCAAGGCAGGATAGGCTGTTTTTAGCAGGTCCTGCCCAGATATGGCAGCAGTACTCCATCCTTGGACGTACTTGGTTTTTATATAGATAGAGAATTGCATCAGCAGTGAGATATCTTCTGGAACGGTAGAAGGATCCTACCATTTTTCCAGCGACCTTGGCAATAGATTTTATGTACATGTTCCATTTCAGGTCAGGAGTAAAGGTCAAGCCCAGAAGCTTGTCAAAACATGGGGCTTCCCCTAGACGAGAGCCATCCATTTCAATTGATGCCAGATGGGGATCAGAGCGGTGATGATGTAAAAATAGGAGTTTGGTTTTAGATGCATTAAAAGTAACCAGCCACCTCTTCTCCCACTGTACCACGCGCTCAAGATCAAAGGAGAGAGAATCAGAGAGAACTTTGTCATTTAAGGCCTTTGATGTGTTGCCATAGATGATCATGTCATCAGCATAGATGTCAACGAATGATTTAAATATGTGTTTTGGGAGATCATTGATGTAGATCAGGAAGAGAGTTGGGTCCAGGATGGACCCCTGAGGGACACCAGCATTAATATTGAGGGCCTCTGATTTCTGCCTATCAACCACTACTCTTATGAGCCTATCAGAGAGAAATGATTTAATGATTTAATGATTGAGGAAACATTTCCAGTGATACCATAGCTGGAAATCTTGTGAAGTAGGCCCTTATGCCATACCTATCGAAGGGTTTTGATATGTCAAGAGCAATTGCCCTAGAGAGGAAGCCTTTGTCAAGAGATTCACTAATCCTATGAGATGTAATCGTTAGTGCATCTGCTGTAGATCTGGCAGAACAGAAACCATATTGCATGTCACTAAGAAGGTGATTTCTGCTGAGGTGGTTGACTACTTCTCTATTTAATATGGATTCCAGCAACTTACTCATGACACACAGGAGACTTATTGGTCTGTACTGAGAGGGAGATGACTTATCACCTGAATTCTTAAATACAGGGCATACTGATGAGGTTTTCCAGGATGTTGGGAAGCACTTCTCCTTAAGACAATGCTTAAACAGTAAGTATGGGTGCAAGTTCTGGTTGAAGGTTTTTCAACATTATAATTGGAATGCCGTCAGGGCCAGTTGCTTTACTGGAATAAAGGTTCTTGATTAGTTTGGCGACCTCACGCACAGATATTTGTATGTTGCATAGCATTTTGTCTGCTATAGGGGGAAATACAAGGAGTTGATGGCCTTCATCGCATAGGGTAGAATTAGCTGCAAAGTTCTTGACAAATAGTTTGTCCTTGTCTGATACTGACGAGATGACCTCAGGTCCATTATTGATGGTTGGGGTAGAACGCATGCTTCTGTTCAGGATTCTGTTTGCTATTTGCCAGAACTGGTGGGAACCAAGCCGCTACTCAGCTACTTTGAATTTAACGGACTGAGCATATAGCTCTTTTGCAATTTTTATTACTCTTTTACAGCGGTTGTTGACAGTCCTGAAAGCAACTTTAGTCTCAGTACATCTATTACGTTGGTAGCTATGGAAAAAGTGATTTCTGTGTACGATGGCAGCAACACATTCTGGGGAGAACCATGGCTGGCTGTTAGGTTTTTGTTGGAATTTTTTGGATGGAATGAATCGGTCTATGCCTACAATTAACCATTCCGTCAGGTCTGATACTATGAAGTACACATCCTTTTTAAACATGGAACGCAGAGGTAGATCCAATATAAATGTACGGAAGCTATCCCAGTCAGCCGTAGAGTATTGATATACAGTACGGTGGAGAGGTACGTCTGAAGACTTATTGCATTTCGTTTTTATCTTCACTGATGCAGCTGAGTGGTCGGAAGATCCCAGAGGAGATAGAACGGAACATGAACATAGCTCAGGGGAAGTTGTGAGAAAAAGGTCTAGAAGGCTAGCATACTGACCGGAAGTATCGAGCACACGGGTAGGTTCGTGAACAATCTGGGTGAGGTCATAGGCAATGGCAAAATCATGGCAGAACCTCCCCTCATCATCTGTCTTGTTCGAGTGGGTCAGCCATTCCACATTGTGAACATTGAAGTCACTACAAATGTGGATGTTAGTCGAAGGATGAGCAGACAGGATATGGTCAATTTTCTCAGATATGCTTTTAAAAAGAGCAACTCCGCTGTTGTGGGGGCAGTAGAGGGCAAATATAAATATATATACACACATATATATACATGCATACATACATATATATATATGCACATATACATACATACATACATACATACATACATATATATATATGCACATATATATACATACATACATATATATATATATATGCACATATATATACATACATACATATATATATATATATGCACATATATATACATACATACATATATATATATATGCACATATATATACATACATACATACATATATATATATATATGCACATATATATACATACATACATACATATATATATATATGCACATATATATACATACATACATATATATATATACACATATATATACATACATACATATATATATACACATATATATACATACATACATATATATATATACACATATATATACATACATACATACATATATATATACACATATATATACATACATATATATATATATATACACATAAATACATATATATACACATATATATACATACATATATATATATACACATATATATATATACATACATATATATACACATATATATATATACATACATATATATACACATATATATATACATACATATATATACACATATGTATACATACATATATATACATACATATATATATATACACATATATATACATACATATATACATACATATAAGTTGAGTTCTTTCTCGCTCTGACATTGATATTAAATCCTACTTTTTTATTCCAAAATTATAAAACGAACTTCTTAATATTCATATTAAAAACACTTCTTTCTATTTATTTAGAAAGAAAATACAACTTTGTTATATATGGATCGTGGAATTGCATTTATCTGCTAAAGATCTAGCTAATTTGCATATTCTTTTAAACATTAAAACTTCTTTCTATATGTATTTATATATGTGTATATATATTTGCTTAAAAACTTTTGCCTATGTTTCTGGTTACAGACATGAAATTTAATATATTGTGTATTCGAAACCATGCAAAACTTTATATTTGAGTTTTAGCCGGCGAAAATCGGTGAAAATTAAAACAATGGAATTTTCCAGGTGAAGGTCGAACGATGGCATTACGAATATACATGCGTAACCTAATAGCTATTGGTTCATGTTTTAATTTTTAGCCTTGAAGCAAACATGTCTTCATAACTCAGGCATTAATATCAAAGGAAAAAAAATCGTAAGCTAAACAGTTTGGTTTTTATTCTTGGTGGTGGCGCACAAGTCATTTTCTATTTTTTTTTTACTTTTTAAAATCATTACTATATATTGGGTCCAATATATAGTAATAATAAATACGAAATCTGCATTAATCAAAATATCATATTAAAGTGTATTTTATGACCGGGCAATGCCAGGCGGCCTGCTAGTATATATATATATATAAATTAGTTAACTTGTCGTCATCATATCATATGAAAGTTAGCATTGGTTTCCCCGATAATTTTTCTAGCCAGAATTCTTTCTCGAAAGATATTGGGTGATTACGGAAGGGACCATGTGAAGATTGCCAACATCCTACGTGCAACAGTTTCTGGAACAAACTGGATTTGAACTTGGAACACTCAAATCTGTGTCGTTAACCATTTGACCACCGTCACCTTTTACAGATGCATAAACAGGATGTGTTGTAGATAGAGGTGTCAGTGAAGTTAAAACTGTTAACTTTCAGAAAATAGGCTACAGGGTGGAATGATAAAGTTGTCGCCTTGAAGAAAACAACACTACAGTTTTATTTTAAAACTTTTATTGTAAAAATCAATTCAAGTAATTTCCTTATGTAGTAGAACTGACATCTATTCAGTGTAGCCACCTTCAGCCTTAATCACCACCTGGATACGGATCTGGAACTGGAAGAATGCTTTTTTTTTTTACAAGCACCGGTGAGAAACATAAACATGGCAGTATCATCCCCACCCCCTCAAATGAAAACCTGCCATGACAAAAAAACATGGGTACTTCTACTCTTCTGTCATCGTGCTGAAATGATGTTATTATTTTGAAAGACATTCTTAGCATAGTGGGGAGAGAGTTTTTTGGTAACTATTCTGTGCTTCCACCTAACAATTTAATTAAAAAAAAGAGATTGTGAGGCTTGAATTTAACCTTCCTTATGTAGTAGAGCTGACATCTATTCAATGTAGCCGCCTTCAGCCTCAATCACCACCTGGATATGGGTCTGGAACTGGACGAATGCTTTTGTTATAAGGACCGTTGGGAGCTCGAAGAATACTTGGCGGTGATCAGGCAGGCTTTGGTATTGTGGGAGGTCATGTTGGTGATGTTCTTGACATATGACCAAACGAAGTAATCCAGTGGGTTCAGGTCGGGGGAGGATGGGGGCCAGTGAGAGAGGGGTACAAAATCGTAGCATTCCTTCTGAAACCAAGCCTAAGGCTCTTTGGACTTGTGGACTGGCAGAAAGTCCTGCTGCCACACCCAGGGTCTGCCAGCGGCCATCTGATTGCACCAGGAGATCACCACACTCTTCAGCATATCCAGGTATACTTTGGTGTTGACTTTCAAGCCGACTTCGAAGATGTGAGGTGGCATAATGTGGCCCTCACTTGAAACCGCACCAAAGACTATAACTGTGGCCAGAAACTTTGTTTTGATCACCCTGGGCACGTCCTTGTTATTCGTGGCAATCCAGCGATGCATTTTGAGGGTGCTGGCAATGGTCCTGTTGTCGTGACTTGAATTGGTAGAGAGCAGCGGGGCATCTCCAATCTTGCTTGTTGAACACTATCACTTTCAGACATGATAGAATGCTCCTACCACTCCATTGTTTCGTCATCAAACGGAAATGGAATCATGTTGTCTTTTCTAGGGCGACAATTTTTCTCATTTTCACCCTGTAGAGAGAAGTAGAAGCAACACTGTTTCGCTGTATAGCACCACATGTGACACTGCTTGACAACTCGCAGACTCTAATGTCGTGCGCCATGGATTTTACCTTTATCTTCTGTTCTTATAACTGTAGCATCATAGTTTCTCACATTGGCAGCCGTAGAGCACAAGCTCACAAGTAGAAAAATACCATAAAACACAAAAGGAGAAACTGTTAGACTCTGCGTGTGCGTGATATCATCAACCCTCTACACACTAAGGTCCACATTTATGTCTACTGTTATTTCCATCAGTTAGTTAACCTTTGTGGGTTATATGTGTACGAGCCTTTTTCAAGCCTCACACAAAAACACACATTCCCAGTTCAAGCTATGTCATATACATACGCGCACACAAACATACGCGCCCACGTCCACACATGTACACATATTCACGTTCGCGTACACACACTCACATTCACGTATATATACACACACGCTAACGTATACACATGTACTCACACACGCGCACATGAACGCACACATGGACGTCACTTCCGCTTTCTAGGGAAATATACACATGTGCAAAGGACCACCGGAAACGAGTATAAAAGAGAGAGTAACAACCGGCTCTTCCTTTCCGGCCAAGCTTCCGTGCTGGTCGGTCGGCCTTCGGACCGCCCGCGTGCATCACGGCCACTTACTACTATATATGGAGCACGAGCTAACAGACCGTATGTACACATTCCCACTCTTTCTCTCTCTATCTACTACTGGTCCCTGAGAACACCTTCGCGTAGCTGACTACTAACTGATGTCAACTCTCATATCCTCTTCTTTGTCTACACGCTGGACTAGCATTCTCATTTCCACTACAACACTTATTTCTCTTCCCACGCGCGAACAAACGATAGTGAGATGAACACACACACATTTCCTATCCTTCTACAACACCAACCCCGCAACGAACATTGGTTACACTCGCGCGGACATGAACACATGTTATAACTAAAACGTTCATTCTTTTCAACAGCAAATAAACGACGTTTATCTTATCCATCAATTGAGTCTTTGCTTCCTTCAATTCCATTCGTTTCATTATTTTCTTGTAGCGGATTAGGGTATTATATTCTGGTCCGCAACATATGTCTCTTTTCTGCTAACTGGAGAATAGGAAGTGCATATTGAGGTTACATTCGGCAGCCTCGCTTCTCTTACTTTGTCCTTTAGTCAGCGGTTTTACTGACTGTCAGAGGGTCAAAGAGAGATAACTCATAAATGAATAAATGCAGAGTTATCTCCCTTCCATCGAAAGTCATTAGTTGTGCTTAGAACTTTTTATATATGTCCTAGATCGTAATATCTAGGATTTACGAAGAGACGTGTCTACATTTATTTTGATCAACTTATTTTAGAGAATTCCCACTTTCCTGCCTCCTCCCGTGTTTGTTCACGTTTTTGGTATAAAAGCGAAACTAATCGAAAAGTGAAATCAGTGTCCTGGCCTCTCATGCCAGGATGTTTCGATCAATGTGGTGAAACTGCTATTCATTTGGACACACCCCTATTTATGGGGAGCTGGTTTTCCCAACATCTTGAGGGGGGAAAAAAATGGCCTCGCTGCCAAATATCGTTTACTTTTCCGTCCGTTATAAATATTTCCATTTATTCTATATGTTCAAATAAATAATGTATTTCAAATGCATTCGGTGTTTAAGGGTTATTCATACCATTTCCAGTATGCAAATACAACCTAACTCCATACACATCACTGACAAAGGAGAAAGAATTGCTGTATTCATAGTCAGAATCTAACATTTATCATTAGCTACTTTGTGATCATGAAGTAATATATGCAAGTTTTTTTTAACTGCTTATATCAAGTGGCTTCATGCCTTGCCAGGAGAGATTTCCATTTAAAAAAGTAGAATAAGGGGGAATCATTAGCAGCTAAAATTGTGTGACCGCTTCTCGTCTGTCTGTATGTGTGTATGTTTCTCGTCTCTACATGACTCGCAGATGATTGGGCGAATTCACAAAATTAAATCCACCAGAATGCATCTTCACTACTTGAAGTCAGACAGCTTAATTTCTATATTTTTTCAAGTGGCATTTACCCTAGGACCTTGGGTTTACTTTCGGCAGCTTCTTAACTCTAGCTTCCCATATTTTATCATTTTAGTCCTCACATTCCAGGAGCGTTTTTACTGACAAAGGAGAAAGTATTGCTGTATTCAGAGTTAGAATCTATCCATATATTAGCTATTTTTTGAATCATGAAGTAATATATGTATATTTTTTTCAACTGCTTATATCAAATAGTTTCATGCCTTGTCTGGAGTGATTTTCATAAAAAATAGAATGAGAGGGAATCGTTAGCAGTTAAAAAGATATTTGGTGACAGAAAATAGATCTCTTGGCCTGCTATAGGGACGGTCTCGGGTTAAATTTATTAATTACAAATAATGTCAATAAGAAACAAGAGAAACTTGATTTTACTGTAGGCAATCTTGTAACTCTCACTTCACATATTTTTTCATTTAGTCTTTACACTCCATGAGAAATTTTTCTGACAAAGGGAAGAGAATTGCTATTTTCTGAATCGGAATCAATTCATCTAACACTTACGAGGTGCTTTCATTTTTCCAGACTTTTCTCGCATGAGCACTTTTATTGATAGTATAGGATAGAATGATAAAATTGTTGCACTAGAAAAGACAACATGATTCCATTTCCGTTCGATGAAAACCGGTTTTCTTTTTTTGTTGCAGGCCATCTACTAGTTAGCCAGTTGTGTACAAATCCCAAGAGCAATAGAAGCCTTCTATCACGTCTGAAAGTGACACAATGTTCGACGAGCGAGATCGGTGATGCGCCACTGTACAACTCTTGCTCTCTACTGATCCAAGTTATGACAACAGGACCATTGCCAGCACCCTCAAAATGCAAATCCAGATGGTTCAACACTTTAGGCCACAGCTTAATGCATCAGATGGACCCGCAGTTATAGTTTTTGGTGTGGTTTCAAGTGAGGGCTACATCATGCCATTTCACATCTTCGAAGTTGGCTTGAAAGTCAACACCAAAGTGTACCTGGATGTGCCGAATAGTGTAGTGATCCCCTGGTGCAATTAGATCACTGCTAGCAGATCTGGGTGTGACAGCAGGGTTTGGCGCCAGCCCACAAGTCTAAAGAAACCCAGGCTTGGCTTCAGAAGGAGTGCTACGATTTTGTACCCTTCTCCCATTGGGCCCCCTCCTCCCACGGCCTGAACCCGCGGGACTACTTCATTTGGTCATATGTCGAGAATATCACCAACATGACCTCTCACAATACCAAATCCCACTTGATCGCCGAGCTTCCACCAGCACTTGTCGAAAAGGCATGCTCCCAGTTCCAGAACCGTATCGAGGCAGTGATTGAGGCTGAAGGCGGCTACATTGAATAGATATCAGCTCTGCTACATAATGAAGTTACCTGAATTGATTTTTCAATAAAAGTTTTAAAATAAAGCTAAAGTGTTGTTTTCTTTTTTATCGTTCTACCCTGAACACGCATGAAACTCTAATCCCCTTGGAAGTAATCTCCTCTGGCTGCAATGCACTTGTTGTACCATTCCAACAACTGGAAGGCTCCATGGAAGTCCTCTTGTGTGAGCATGTCAACGACCCTCGTCACAGCCTCTTTCATCTCATCAATTGTCTCATAACGACAGCCGCTAAGGTTTTTCCTTGAGCTTAGGAAATAACCAAAAATCACAGGGAGCAAAGTTTATACTATATGGAAGGTGACAAACTATCTCGATGCCCATCTTGATCAAATAGTCTGCATCAAGGATGATCTTCTCTGAGCACTCTTGGGTCAAAGTTCGCGCCAATCTTTCGCATCTCGTTCCTTGCAAAAATTGTGCAGTTCCCACACTGACATCAAACTGTGCACTTATTGTTTCTAAAGACATACAACGATCCTTATCCATTAAATTTTACATTTGGCCAAACAACTCTGACGTTCTGACTTCCTTACTCCTCCCACACCTCATCATCCATCACATACTCCCTGCCTTCCTTGACTCTCTTATGCCACCCAAAAACTGTTGCTCGAGACATGCAAGATAGTCCAAAAGCAGTCTGAAGCATTCCATATGTTTCTGTGGCATTTTTTCCAAGTTTAAAACTGAATTTTATTGCATATCTAAAGTGTCCTTACGTTCAAATTTCAGTTTTGAAATTCACCAGCTGTGACAATCAGGCTTTAGTAGGGTGTATTCCAATTCCTGCTGTAGTTGTTCGTTTGAAACTAAAATCATAAAATTGGTCAGTCATCTCATAAGATTTATAGCAATAACATACTGAATTTTCAAAAGTCTACGATAATTTTAAATGTCTGTACAAAATAGTCCGGAAACTTATTGAAAGACCCTCATACTGTTAGCGAGTCTTTGAGCTTGAAAAAAAAATGTCCGTAATGTATTTGTTACACGGACATTTTTTCTTATGCTTGCGTACCGGGTGATAATGCTTCTAGAGCCAAATAAACATTTTGGGTTTGTATTACTGTACACATAGATTCGAAAAAGTTGTCAAAAAACAAATATATAACAAATAAATGTTATTAAAGGCAAGATAAGTTACTTTTCTACCAAACTGGATATAATTTTCGTGTTTTTATTCAATGTAACATGTTTATTCAGCTCGAAAAACATGCAGTGTTTACCGATGTATTGGAAAATTCCAAATGGCGGCCGACTCTCTCTTAAACACGGTAAGTTCGGGAAAAGGTGTTATAAATAATAAACTAGACAAAATACTGTTAGAAATTCGCTCATTATATGTTACCGTGGCATAAGTTGACATTTATTCGGTGTTTTTTAAATAGTATTTTGTCTAGTTTATTATTTATAACACCTTTTCCTGAACTTACCGTGTTTAAGAGAGAGTCGGCCGCCATTTTGAATTTTCCAATACATCGGTAAACACTGTATGGTTTTCGAGCTGAATAAACATGTTACATTGAATAAAAACACGAAAAATATATTCAGTTTGGTAGAAAAGTAACTTATCTTGCCTTTGATAACATTTATTTGTTATATATTTGTTTTTTGACAACTTTTTCGAATCTATGTGTACAGTAATACAAACCCAACATTTTATATTAAGTAAAACAGTTGTGTAACATTTATTTGTTATATATTTGATTTTTTGACCATTTTATTGAATCTTTATGGATTGTAAAACAAACCCTGAGATTCTTTTAAGTTGCTTACATCAAGTGGCTTCATGCCTTGTCTGGAGCGATTTCCATAAAAAATTTTAAAGGAATGAGAGCTTAGTGTTAGTAGTTATAAAAGAAAAATTGTTACCTGACAGGAAATATTGCTGCAAATAAAAGCATTACATTTACATGTTACATTTCTTGCCCTTGCGTTAAATTAATTATAAATAATGGTATTAGTATGAGATGGCTTTGTGACAGTACAAATTATTCTTTGTCCTGGATATGACCTTAAACTATATCCAGAGGTGAGGCCCCAGCTTGCGGGCTTTGGGGAGTGTGGACCCACCCTTTAATTTCCATTGCTCCCAGGTCCGCTCTGACCCAGAGTGGTAGTACCTGTTAGGGTCCCTACTATGGGTTGAATAGAATTCGACTTGAAAACAACAAATATATTCTATTAAAAAAATCTTTCTTCAAAATCTTTGGATTCGGCATTAAATAACCTGAAAAGGGTTGATATGTCGTAAAACAAAAGCAACCAACCAACAAATTATTTTCAGTATTTGTGGGACACCAATCAGAAAATAATACATGACTGAAATGAAGTTTTAATTTAATTTTTAATAGTGATGGGACAATTCCAATATTTGTCTCAATTCCAATACAATTCCCGATTCCAATTCTTTATAAATCTTAAAGTATTTAACTATTAGCTGGATGGGCAGAATTACCCAATCATACAATACGCTTAAACATGATATTTTAATTTATGCAGATTGCGTCTGTATTATTATAGAATCAATCCTCTATTGAATATAATATACTATGAGGAATAATTTGCCCCGTGGACTAATTCGAAAAAAAAAAAAATTAAAAAAATAATAAAAAAAAAAAAATGTCGTTCATCAAATTCTGTCTGTGTTTGTTACAGTATCATGCCAGCTGACATTTGGGGTTGACAATGAATGCCCTGAAACAGTCATTTCTGATTAATAACTTTAAAATATGCAAAGAAATTTGCAATGATTTTTTTTTATTTTATCATAAATTGAACTCATTAATAAGAAAAAATTAAAATAAAATGGTGAGGTACACCCAGGCTTGAACAGGGAATCATTCGATCTGTAGTCAAATTATTTACCACTGAGCTATATCTCCAGATTATCATAAATCTGTCTTTTTTTAAGAAGAAATGATTTGCAAAAATTTTATCATCTCCCTTGGTCAGTGTAACAAACTATTTTCCTGTAAAAATTATTTTATCTATAATAAAGATTTTCTTTTTTTTTTTTTTTTTTACACGGTGGTCACCACTTATCAAGGCCCGGAAGCCACTCAGGGATAAGGGTTATTGCAAGTACATTACGTTAGTGTGGAGATTTGATGAAGTGTTTACTTAAGGGGGCAGTTCATTAGGAATTTGTTAACATTGGACTTGAAGACATCCAAGTTGTAGTCCGGAGGGAAGCAGGCAGACGGAACAGAGTTCCACAGGCGTGCAGTTCTAAGAAAGAAGCTTTGTTCATGGAATCCGCGTTTTGATTTAGGCACAGATATAGAGTGGGGGAAATTTTTCACAGTGGATTCAGCTAGACGGGTGTTTTTCGTGAAAGATTGGCGAGAAGGGACCAGAGATTGGAGTTCAGATGAGCACCTGCCATGGA